>NC_090064.1:5201975-5516796 GCF_038355195.1 Osmerus mordax
CAGTGTGTAACTGTAAGACCTCTCCCATGATACCATGAAAGCAGATGTTCTGTACAGAGCTGATTGCAAAAGAGTTGCCCAGATGTGAGGAGAATACCCTCTTTTCTTCTCTCCCTCCCTGCTTCCACAACAGCCAAGACTTGAGCAAACACACCACACCTGAACATTTGACTCTTTGGATAGGCAGTAGCACTCTTTTCCTTCCCTGTCTCTTCATGATCTCATTGTGACTCAGGATTTTTTGTCGGGTTGTTGAAGGCATTCCAGCCAGATTGCTGGCTGTCACTCAGCAACGAGGGGGTTACGATCAGACAGGGATACATTTACACCCCATTATAGACCTGCGTGTGCTAAAGCGAAGCTGGAATAGCCATCTGAACAATGACACGCCCGCTAGGCTAGACTAGTATGAGAGAATGGCTACAGTAAAGCAGACAGACAGGATATGCTGGGAATCATGGCAAATGATGATAGCTGGAAACGTGCGTGATTGTGTGAGCGCGTGCATGTGTGTAATACTGTAAGTGTTGGGTCTTCAAAACATATGCTTTAAGCTTGATAGAATGCGCAAAAAAGGATATGTGGTATGCTTGTTGAGATTTCGTAGAGCCCAAATATGGTAGACCAGAGACTCTTACTCAATTTTGTTTTTGAGTTTACTTTCTGCAAGCCTAATGAGAGAATACTTGTTTGGGAAGTGGGAAGGGTATGTTGTTTCCTCTGAGCTAATGGCCACACAAAAAAGCCTGTTAGAGGTAAACTTTTGTAAATAACCTTTTTAAGAGGTTCAAAAAGTTATTTTTATTATTGCGTGGCACAAGATCTGTTAGAATTTATGAATCAAAGTTAAATTATTAAATCTATGAAAGTTGTGCTCACTTACAGAATCATCTTGACCTTTTTAACATTTTTTCCTCAAGTAAAACTTTATTAATATCGTCATTGGTATTTTATGATGATGAATGACCGCTCCCTCCACCCAGGTTGTGTTTTCCCAAGATTTCTCAGGGGTCGTTTCTACAAAACCCCAAAGATGATGAATGACCACCGCCTGCTACAGCCTTTCGTCCCCCAGTTCTCAGATTTGTTTTCTTTTGAGGCCGTAGCGTTGATTTCTCTTTGGTCTCTGCCTTTCCTCTGCCTCAGCTCTCATCACTAGCGGAAATGTAGACGAGGTCTGAGAACTTCAGTTCCTTTACCCTCAAGATGAAACCCCAACTGTTTATCTTTAGAATAACCAACTAGATATACTTGTATATGCTAATTGTAGTGGAGTGAGATAATTAATTTTAAATGAAGTATCAAATTAATGGGACCCACCTTAATATTACCTTCTGGCAAATCAAGCAAACACAAACATACATACATATGTATAAATACAATGTAAGGAATTTTCTTCTAAGAGAAGAGCAGATCGTAACAATGGTGAACAGAACACACGTCATTTAAATATTTACAAAGATTTTATTTAAATAAAGTCAATGTGAAATAAAATGAATTTGGATTATGAATTTGATATGAGAAATGGTTTGGTTTCAAAGAAAGTCTCCCGGTCCTGTCCTACATCTATAAAGTTGAACAATGGATTTTGGTGTTTCAAAACCCATCGACACTGTATGACTATGTTTAGCCTGTATTCTGCTCCTCTCTCTCACCAACCGTCTCTGGAGGAGGGGATCCCTCTCTGAATTGCTCCTCCCAAGGTTTCTTCCATTTTTTTCTCCTGTTGAGAGTTTTTTGGGAGTTTTTCCTTGTCTTCCTTGAGGGTTTAGGTTGGTTGAGGGGCAGTTCTATGGGCGTATGTGAAGCCCTCTGTGACATGCTTGCGTGTAAAAAGGGCTATACAAATACATTTGATTTGATTTGAAAGGAATGAAAGAGTCTTAATATACAGAAAGACAGAAAATAGGCTTGGGTGAAGATATCGGAGTCTAGTAATATATCTAAATTCAGATTATGTGCAGTCAATGATGAACTTCCTTTACAAATCATGAACATAGCTCGCACCAATGCTACAGGGAAGAGAGAGCATGATACTATAGTTACGTTTGATCAGGGTTGATAAATGTGAGGTCTCAGCCTCTGTTGAGTGTCCAACGGCTCATATGAAGAATATTTTACCAAAGGATGATTTCTAACAGTCCTGCGTTGCAGGAATCATGAGACTGAGTCTGCCTGATTTCAGTCAGAGTTTGCAATGAGAATTGTGTTTTGGAATGTCTTAGTAAATTGTTATGATGATGCTTGCAGTCGCCTATCCTTCCTGTTGTTTGAGAAACTCAGGTTAGAAGTGTATCTTGGTGAGATCCTTCTTAATGTTAATCCTGATGTCGCTTACTGCGCCGTCATCATGGCATAGGTGGACTCAAAGATAGATTGTCATCTATAGTTTTTATAGTTCAGAGTGCAGGAGGTGTCCTATGTCTCAGGTCAGAAGGTCAAAGAGGAAAGGGCAATCTAATCTCACCCTTTTCCATTCACAAGTACTGTAGGTGTGAACTAGTCTTAGGCTGATTCACAACAATGTTCATATTATTGTTCTGGACATCTTTCTACAGTTAAAAAATATAGTTGAATGATTGTTTTATAACTTTAGGTTCATGGAGATGCCAAAGATGATTGGTTATCTTGCAGGATGTAAAAGTAGTTACTAAAATCAAGAGTAAAGTAAACAAAACAGAAAGTAGCAATCATCACACAAATATTCCTCTCATAATTCTACACTATATACACCTTGTGGTAAAGGTGAAGTGTTGAAGGAATTGCCTTACAACTCTGTTCACTTCATTTCAATCAATGGAATAGTCTGTTCCTTTCTTTAAAAGTCCCGCCAAAGGTCAGGTCATCTAGGAAAACCCTTTGAAGCTCTGTGGGAGAGACAAGAAGGCCATATAATGCGGAGTGGACGATCCCCCCTGTATCCTTTCCTTTGTATAGCTATGTGGTGATTTGATCAGAATCACCACATAGGGAGTCAGTTGGCTGAGCGGTGAGGGAGTCGGGCTAGTAATCCGAAGGTTGCCAGTTCGATTCCCGGTCATGCCAACTGACGTTGTGTCCCTGGGCAAGGCACTTCACCCTACTTGCCTCGGGAGAATGTCCCTGTACATACTGTTAGTCGCTCTGGATAAGAGCGTCTGCTAAATGACTAAATGTAAATGTAATGTAAATGTAACATACTGGATGGTGGGGAGAAGGTTGATTGTTTATTTCTGATGTGGTCTGACAAGAGTCTGCTATGTCATGTATACCTATATACAGGTCTGGACTGGGACTGAAAAACGTCCCGGGAGACCGGCCCTGTGTATTGTTATTATATATATTTGTTTTCATTATGACGCGCCCGTTTGACCGGCTGTTTGGGAAATCTCCCGACGGCCAGTCCGACCCTGCCTATATATATAGATGTTCCTTACATGGAGACACTGCGTGTAAAGAGACATCTTTACGTTGGTCTGAGGTTTGGTTGAGATTTTGGTTGGAGAAATTGGATACCTACTACTTCGTAGGCATACATCAACAAACATATTTTGGTGGAGCTGTTCTTTAAACGGATGCCAGAATTTGGGTAGTAAAATTCCTCCATATTTGACATTTTAAACATCTCTACGGCGAGGTTGAAAACCTTCCTTGCAATTTAGTACACTGTCCACATGTTAACCACTGAAATACTTAAACGTATGATAATTTGATATGTCTCTTGAAATAGTTTATAGTATTGATTTTGTTGTGTTTTTATTTTCAGAAAAACTGCTGGTCCTAACAGTTGCCACACATGAGACAGATGGCTTTCGTCGTTTTATGCAGTCAGCAAATTACTTCAACTACACTGTTAAGGTAAATAAATCAATCTTTCCATTCCTTTATATGGAAACTTATTGTGTTTGCGGGCAGTCAGCTTGTTAGCTATGTTTATCTGGAGAACACTGACATTGCATTATTGGTACCTAGACAAAGCTACCAACCTTATACCTGCTATGTTCTGAATCTGTGAGATAACTACACCCCACCCATTTTAATAAGAGGAAAAAAATAAAGTGGCATTATGGCATATAAGTCCCTTCAAATACATGCAAGTAGTGCTTTGTAAAACATCATTTTGAAATAAAATCCTATTTATTTTCTTATTTAACTATATCGACTCATTTATATGTGTATTTACATTATTTATGTATTGATATGTTTATTTCTTCTTTTATTTATTTCAGGATTTCTTTCATAGCGATATGTATTCATAGCCGTAGTTATGCATGTATGTATTTATTTAATATTGACTGAAATGGCATTCCATACCTTTGTGGCTAGACGTCAATGACAAAGCAATACGATGTGTTCAGCTCTGGATAACATTTGTAAGGTTAATAAGTACACTTGACTGTTTTTCTGTAAAGGGATAATCACACAGCACCAACTGCAAAAGTGGTATGATCCTACAGATTGGTTTCTGATTGGCTGTCCATCATGTGACTCTTATCACAGGTGCTTGGGATGGGAGAGCCATGGAAGGGCGGGGACGTGGGTCGTTCCATTGGTGGGGGACAGAAAGTGAGACTACTGAAGGAAGCCATGGAGGCCTTGGCTGACCAGGAGAATCTGGTGGTGTTGTCTGTGGACAGGTAAGATGAAAATGAGTGAACAGCTCTCTTATTGATTACATTTGATAGTTGCATGTTAATTATTAAGATACCAAAAGGTATGATAATCACTTACAATCAAATAGATAGAAAACGCTTTAGGGGAGGATATCACAAAAAGGCAACTTATATTGTAGTCCATGAGCTGGTTCTCTTTTCATCAAATGCTGTGTTATGTTTTATAAATATGTTCTGGAAGAAAAAGGTCCATATAGTAATGAGGAAAAAACTATACAATAATATTAAGATAAACCTATATTAATATTGCATTAATAGTGGATATTATAATGTAAGTTGTTAATTAAAGTAATATAAAGTAAGACTTCTTCTATCGATTAGAACTATTATGACTTTGATTAATCCTTAAATTTCTCATACAATGTCTGCCTTCAATGAATAGTGCACTTACATAACGTACCCCTACAAAGTAGTAAATGTATTCAGTTCAATGACTGTTATTCTCTAGGGATGTATGCACTTAGCTAAAAGGGTAAGAACTCTAATTTATCCATATTGCACCCAGATGTCCGCCAAATGAACTCCATTCATCCAAAACACTGCCCATTCAGTTACCAGGAAATTGGTAATCTACAGTATGCCTCACTAGACGTCTGTGCTGAAAGGTGAATTGCCGGTCAACTAATTAAATGGGCACACAATCATCCTCTCTAAGTTCTCAAAGAACAATAACAAACTGTGACATATTAGTAAAGTATGTCATTTACAGAAGCATCACATTTTCTCAGAGAAAAGGTCCTAACTCAAAATAATTTTGGACCACAGGTGTCTTTTGGTTCACCTTACTTTTTGAAACCATTCCAACAATAATTTTTTTTACCACAAACATTTTGTAGCGCGGTCCCTAAAACTGAAGAACCTACACTATAGCAGTTGGTTATTTTTTGATACGTGCCAAAACTAGATAATGTGTTAGAAAATGTTCACAGATTTGCATACGATTTGAAAAGTTTGCAGCTATCCAAATATTTTTGGGTCATTTTGTAAATTAAACATTAGATTTGGTATCTGATTGTAGGGCTGTTAAATTGAAGTAAGTGCTTTTATAATGGGTGTGTATGTTTGTGTGCGTGGCAAAACACTTCTAAGCCCTGTGTACATGTGTGAATGAGAAATGAAGATCATTTTCATAATTACACAACCTAATAAGTGTTTTAGAGATAAGCGTCATGCTGCAGAATGAAAGGTGTTACTGTTTATATCATGAAGTTACCCTCCCTTCCTTTTCATGAAAAGTCCTTATTATAGAACTCTCTGAAGTGACAAGACTGCTTATTTGAAATGCAGGTATAGCTGAATTATGAGTTCTCGAGGCCTATGGAAAGGGTTGGTGAGTTTATTGAGTTAAGCATAATAACAACCTTAGTAATATAGTGAATGGGTTTTAAGACATGCAGGGAACCACATGTAGCCAACACTTGAATGGATACAGTATTCACAGTTTAGAGTACATTCTTCTTGCCATGTCTTGTGAATAGTGAATGATCATGGGTCAGACCAGAGCCATAGAAAAATGTCTTCTATGGCTCTGGGTCAGACCTCAGAGCAAAATTATTTACCGTATTTTCCGGACTATAAGTCACACTTTTTTTCATAGTTTTGCTGGTCCTGCGACTTGTAGTCAGGTGCGACTTATATATCAATATATATATAATTTAACATGTTTTTAAATGTTAATTCATACTGACTGACATGAACCAACGAGTTCAACAGATTCAGTGATGTGGAATGAGATCGCGAGTTTGGTGACCCTTACGAAAAAGAAGTATACTTCAAGTTTAATTTGTAAGTATACTTAAGTATAAACAGTATACTATTATCATGGTACTTAAAGTATACTAGCAGTGTACCTATTTATATACAATTATTCGCGATCTCAGGGAGTCAGGTGGCTGAGCGGTTAGGGAAGCGGGCTAGTAATCAGAAGGTTGCCAGTTCGATTCCTGGCCGTGTCAAATGACGTTGTGTCCTTGGGCAAGGCACTTCACCCTACTTGCCTCGGGGGGAATGTCCCTGTACTTACTGTAAGTCGCTCTGGATAAGAGCGTCTGCTAAATGACTAAATGTAAATGTAAATTTTTGTAATAAGTAAACTGAATTGGCCCACTTTTTAGGTCATTTAGTACACTTTCAAGTACACGGATTTTTGATATTTGAGGTTTAATTTTGAATACTGTTATGTAGCCTGTGTAGTGCACTTTTAGTTTATGAAGTATACTACCTAAAGTACTTCAAAGTATACCTTTGAATACTCTGAAGTAACCTGTGTAGTGCACTTTCAGTTCATGAAGTATACTTCCTAAAGTACCTCAAAGTATACTTAAGAATACTTTCAAGTGCACTTTCAAATAATGTAAGTACTTAAAGAAGTAAACTTAATAAATGTCAATTTACTATGAATTACTAATATATTCAAATGTTTAGGTGTCCCTCAAATTTTGCGTCACTTGACGAGAACGGGGGTCTTCGCCAAGTAACACTGCAGATTATTAGCTGAAAGAAGCTAATTACTGTGTATGCACTCATGTAAAAAACCAGTGCAGTGTCAGGATCGCCGGTCGAGGACCCTCGTTTAATCTGACAGTTATATCCTGAAACTGCAGCTCTCCGGGTATCCGGCTCTGCAGGTTCATACCATGGAAGAAATCCAGCTCTTCTGATCAAACTTAACAGTCATTTAACTTATGGTTACAATGGTAAACCAGCACACCAATGACAATTATCACGGAACAAAACACTACATTCTAAGCAGACACATTTAAAAAACGAAATTCATGAAGTTACATTTGTATTTCGAACAAACGGCATGAACTTATCAGCAAATTTTAACATTATTTACCGCCTTGCATCATGAGAATTGACCAGCCAATGAGCCACGCTATCTTTATTTTTCGTTATTTCGTTCTTCAGTCATTTTGACAACCTTCACGTGCATAATGCAACCCTTCTGTCTGCTTCTTTTTCAAGTAGCTTTTTCGTTTTTTTCCATTAATACTCCAATTGATAATTATTAGTATAGGGCTTTATTATAGAGTATAGGGCTTCAAAATGTTTTGGCAGTAATTAAAGTTCCTGTAAAGTGGAATTGAAAACAAGTTTTGAGTTCACCACACCACAGAAGAATGTGTTATTAACTACCCATCCAAATTAGAATGAAAAACCCCCCACTGGCAAGTGTTAAATTGGGCTTTGAAATCGTGAGAAAATCTTTTCTCTGCTTGAGACTGGGGGGGCGTGTCGCATGAAGGAGCTGAACCTCCGCCCCTCGCTGGAAGGCGCCACCTCTTTCAAGTAGGCTACCTACGGACCCAGATAATGGACGCTACATCAAGCCGAACAAAGCAGTATAGAATTTGAATTTATTTGTTCAATGAGTGAAACATACAGATGCATATAAATAAAATGTTCGCCTGAACATTTCCCTCAAGCAATGTTCCCTCAAGCACTGCGCTGACCAGCTGTCTCCGGTGTTTACCCACATCTTTAACACCTCCCTTGAGACATGCCATGTGCCAGCCTGTCTCAAGTCCTCCACCATCATCCCTGTGCCCAAAAAGCCAAGGCCAACAGGACATAATGACTACAGACCCGTCGCCCTGACCTCTGTGGTAATGAAGTCTTTCGAGCGCCTGGTGCTGGCACACCTTAAATCCATCACTGACCCTCTACTGGACCCCCTGCAGTTTGCCTACAGAGCCAACAGGTCTGTGGACGATGCAGTTAACATGGCCCTCCACTTCACCCTACAGCACCTGGACTCCCCAGCATCCTATGCCAGGATCCTGTTTGTGGACTTCAGCTCTGCCTTCAACACCATCATCCCCGCCCTGCTTCAGGACAAGCTCTCCCAGCTGAACGTGCCTGATTCCACCTGCAGGTGGATCACAGACTTCCTGTCTGACAGGAAGCAGTGCGTTAAGCTGGGAACACAAGTCTCTGACTCCCGGTCCATCAGCACCGGATCACCTCAGGGCTGCGTCCTTTCTCCTCTGCTCTTCTCCCTGTACACCAACAGTTGCACCTCCAGTCATCCGTCCGTCAAACTCCTGAAGTTTGCGGACGACACCACCCTTATTGGGCTCATCTCTGGTGGAGACGAGTCTGATTATAGGTGGGAAGCGGCCAACCTGGTGACCTGGTGCAGCCAGAACAACTTAGAGCTCAATGCTCTTAAGACAGTGGAGATGGTTGTGGACTTCAGGAGGAACACAGCCCCACTCACCCCCATCACCCTGTGTGACTCCCCAGTCAACACTGTGGAGTCCTTCCGCTTCCTGGGCACTATCCTCTCCCAGGACCTCAAGTGGGAACTGAACATCAGCTCCCTCATCAAGAAAGCACAACAGAGGATGTACTTCCTCCGGCAGCTGAAGAAGTTCAACCTGCCAAAGACAATGATGGTGCACTTCTACTCAGCCATCATTGAGTCCATCCTCACCTCCTCCATCACCGTCTGGTACGCTGCTGCCACTGCCAAGGACAAGAGCAGACTGCAGCGTATCATCCGTACTGCTGAGAAGGTGATTGGCTGCAATCTGCCTACCCTCGAGGACCTGCACACCTCGAGGACCCTGAGGCGAGCGAGGAAGATTGTGGCCGACTCCTCCCACCCTGGACACTCCCTGTTTCAGTCACTCCCCTCCGGCAGAAGGCTGCGGTCTATCAGGACCAATACCTCACGCCACAAAAACAGTTTCTTCCCTTCCGCTGTTGGCCTCTTCAACAAGGCCAAGGGACCACACTGACTCAAATGACTTATTGCTTAAAACACACTGCTTTTGCACTGCACCACAACATGGTATCTTGTACATTTGTATTTTTTGTAATATTTGTATTTTTGTATTTTTATATTGTAATTTACGGCAACTTATATTTATCCCACTTAGTACTGCTAGTTTATGTACCCTTAGTATAGTTAGTCCACATATTTAAATTTTAGGTATATGTTTATTGTATGCACCTTCCTGCCAAAGCAAATTCCTTGTCTGTGCAAACTTTCATGGCGAATAAATCCCTTTCTGATTCTGATTCTGAGCTGTAACACAGGAGTAAAAATTGACACCAGACAACAGCAGACAGTGAGCTCTCCAACTACTTCTAGCACATTAACCATTTCAAGCCCTCTGTGACATGCTTGCGTGTAAAAAGGGCTATACAAATAAATGTTGATTTGATTTCACCAAAATACCATAATTCTACACCGAGTAGACTAATATCAAGTTAGCGGTTTGAACTAAGTTATCTAGTATAATTATAACAAGCACACAGAACTGAGTGTTGAACTGCTGGTGGCGGTGGATGGTCCACGTGCGACCGGAGGATGAACGGCCGGGAGGGCGATGCTCGTTACGGCTCCGCGCTGCAAGAGAAGCCGTGTGTCCCTGAACCCCGTCTGTCTCTGGTCCATGTTAAAACTATCCGCCGTGAAACGGTCAGTGCAGAGGCGACTGTTGGAGTTTATCCGAAGCTTTCCATGAGCGTGGCGCTTCACAAAATCTATCCACCTATTTTTCCTTTCAACGCAGTTGGAGTTCTTGCATCCAGGGAAGATGCAGTTGCGGGTGGAGGTAGACATCCTGAAGCTAGCTAGGTAGCTGATGTGGCAATAACAGTAAAACAGGAGGAGCCATTCAGTGATCTGACGTAGATGGGTCGAAATGACGTAGATACCAGATAGCACACTTCATTGAAACTACATTGAATCAACATTCCGCTGTCAACGCTAATTTCATTGAACCAACGTCAGACTCTGATTTTGATTCATCATCATTTTGCACCCTTATTTAAAGGAGACATGACATGCTGTTTTTGGATGCTTTTATATAGGCCTTCGTGGTCCCCTAATACTGTACCAGAAGTCTGTTTCCCGAAATTCAGCCTTGGTGCAGAATTACAGCCACTACTAGCAGTCCCACAAGGAGCTTTCCTCAGAACGCGCTGTTTTGGTGTCTGTAGCTTTAAATGCTAATGAGGAGTGGAGGGGCGGCAACATGCGCTAACGTTTACAATGGATGTATCGCAATGGCTGTAGCCCCGTTGCTGTAAGATGCCTCGAATTTGCCCATTCTCATCTGATAACCCTGGTTTGCAGAGGTACACACTCAGTCATTTCAATGAGGGGAAAGGCGGATATCACGCGCGCCATAACACCAACAGCAGCAACCCTTATCCAAATAACAAAGAAGTGTACAACACTCACGTTACAGCATGTGTATTCACACACATACTTGATGCTATCTACCTTTCCATTAGCGACAGTAACTCAAGTGTTAGCTGCAGAGCTAATGTTATATGGAGCTAAATCAGGGCCAAATGTTTTGTTAATTCGAAAAAAAAATCTTTAGTCGAAAAACTAAAGCTTGACATTGAAAATGTAAGTTTTGGTCGAAAACGTGAAAAATAAAACCATGTATTCAAAGAAAAAATAAGTGTACCAATTTTTTTTTCAGGTTGAATAATATATCGATGAAATTTTGGAATAATTTTGAATACGTTATTAATATTCACTTTCATATTTTCACATATTTTCACATTTCATGTTTTCAGATTCAAAACGTAATTTTTACGGCTTAATTTTGTTCAATTTTTTCCTCTTTTTTTTTCATTTTTATTTTTTCAGTTTCAGACTTTTGGCCCCGATTTTGCGTAGGGGGCGTGGCTTCAACTCAGAGGCGGTAATTATGAGCATAGACATATGTCTATGATTATGAGTGACAGCCTAACAAAGAGGCAGAAGACTCGGCTGTTGGCATGGCGTCCGCTCCGCCAAGGCAACAGGCTGGCGCCAGCGCACAGGTAAGACATGTGAAAGATATTAGCCTTTTTGAATAGATACTTTGGGACATCCCCGCAGTGGCATTTTTTTGTCATTAACACATAAAGGGGAAAATAGGTGGACAGCTGGACAAAGCTGGAACACTTTTAACAAAACTGTCCCAGGCCACACAGAGACTCCCGCTGGATGTGAACTATTTACAGTTTTGTTAAAAGTGTCTGAAGAAGGTCTCTTTTCATTTGTTCCTAGAATAGAATAGACAAATACAACTGTCCCTATGCAAAATCGTGGACAAAAGTAAAAAAAAAAACGAAAAAAACATAAACTGAAAAAAAAACCTGGAAAAAAAACAACATAAACTCAACAAAAAAACTAAAATGAAACTAAAAAAAAAAAATTCAGCCGTTAAAAAAAAGTTTGGAATCTGAAAATATGAAATGTGAAACTATGTGAAAATATGAAAGTGAAAATTGAAAATTAATAACTTATTCAAAATTATTCCAAAATTTCATCGAAATATTATTCAACCTGAAAAAAAAATTGGTACACTTATTTTTTCTTTGAATACATGTTTTCGAATTAACAAAACATTTGGCCCTGATTTAGCTCCATAATGTTACAGCCACATTCTAAGGGTAGCAAGCTAGGTAACCATATACAGTAAAGCTACAAAATGATATAGCGTTAGTTAACTTACTTGTCCGAAGTTAATAGCTGGACGAAGGAGAGTTAGTACTGATCCAGAATTTTATTTCAGCAAGGCCAGTTTTGTATTAGCTCAAGTTGAGGAAACAGTCGTGGCGGAAGTGTTTGGCGCAGACATACAAAACAAATGTGCCTACAACAGAAGTTGTGTAGGCGCATTTCCAGAGAAAATAAAATTAAGATACTGGGTCTTCAGAGGCTCGGATGAAGGAATTGTAAAAAGATTTTTGTTTTCCTTTGTACATCCAAACTGAGCAAATGTAATGCTTCGTTCGTTTGCAAGCCATGATGTCTCTCGAGGATAAAAACACTTGCACGGTCGTAGCTCATTTTCTTATGGGCCGGCCAGATTCTCTGTGTGGGCAAAGCAGAGAGAGGGGAGGTAATCTTCCTCCTTGTGACGTAACAAGGAGGGAGTCAGGTGGATGAGTGGTGAGGGAGTCGGGCTAGTAATCTGAAGGTTGCCAGTTTGATTCCCGGCTGTGTCAATTGACGTTGTGTCCTTGGGCAAGGCACTTCACCCTACTTGCCTCGGGGAGAATGTCCCTGTACTTACTGTAAGTCTCTCTGGATAAGAGCGTCTGCTAAATGACTAATGTAAATGTAAACAAAGAGGAATTGAGCGTTCATTTTCTGAAAGGCTGAGAAGAACACCCAGGGCTTGGTTTACACTGATCGAAAATTCTAGCCACTGGGGGACCAAAGGCAGGCTAGGGGAACTCATATTAATGTTAAATAGCCTCCTAAAGTGACGTTTTCATGTCATGTCACCTTTAATATTGAATCAACGTTGAAATCACAACGCAAAATCAACGCGATATTAATGGTATTTCCACCAATATTACTATTGAAACAACGTTGTAGTCATAACCTAACTACAGATCAACATGACTTCAATGTTATTTAAATCGATATTAAACCACAGGAAACGTTACTTAAAAATAGGTAAAAATGTCCTGCTTACAGCCAGGATGTTATGAAGGCTATCCTACACATTAGGCTTATGTGATATGTAAATGAAAAAAGACAACGTATATTAGAACAAATATTTATTTGTTTAAAAACAAACAAAAAAAATATTTACTCCTGCTCTGTTTGGCGTCCAGCCCCACCCATCCTGTCTGGGGCATAGCGAAGCCATTTTGTGCGGCCTGGGCAAATGCGAATTCTGATATCCCTGTCCCCATTTGCCGAGTCAGGGCATCTAAAATAGAAAACATACAAACAAAAACAAAGTTATAACTTTCAGTTGTGAATTTTTATGCTGATGAATATGTTCTCTGTGTAATCAACTCTGCAGTAACTTTCTGTCTACTAAACTATCAAATCTTAAATATGCAGTGGATTAAATCTGTTGGAATTGTACCCATTGTTGCCAGGTCCACGGTTTTCCCACGGAATTGGGCTACTTTTAAAGTGTTGCCGGGTTGAATTTTTGGTCCGCTATTAAATGAATATCTTTAAATAGAAATCCATATTTTAATAATTTATTTATACCCAAATCCTACCAAAATGACTCCAGATCAGCACGTACACACATTTTATTGGCCTTTGGGGTGGTTTTTCACACAGAATTCCAGAATTCTTCTCATTCATTCCCTGAAACGTTTGGCATGTGCTTTGGCATGTGCTTTGACATGAAGAAGAATGTCCACTGTTTGCATTTAGATTTCTATCTACCTTGCCTTTGAGGGCAGTAAGGGCCTAGTTCCTAAGTGTGGCTGTCATATGTTAGATAGATTACATGAGCTAGAAGTGGATGAGGAGAGGAAGGATATACCTGTTGAAAAATATATACTGTATTTTTCGGAAATAAAACCGCGGTTTATAACCCGATTTTAAATTTTTCTTGTGGTGGTGGTGCGCTCTATATTTCGAAGCGGCTTATAGAACTTTTTTATAACAAAACAACAGTAGAAACAGTTTTTCGTGAATGCTATTTAACCCGTTAAGGAGTAGCCTAGCGTTGCACATATATGATCGTTCGAATGCGGGTCTCACAGCGTAATGTCGCATATATGCGCAGCCGGTGAAGCCACCTCCCTGAAATTAGTTTTTGCAGGTTGGGATGTCTGCTATATGGAAGCCCATTTTCGCCAGTAAAAAAAAAAAAAAGATGA
Source organism: Osmerus mordax (assembly GCF_038355195.1). Taxonomy (NCBI): domain Eukaryota; kingdom Metazoa; phylum Chordata; class Actinopteri; order Osmeriformes; family Osmeridae; genus Osmerus; species Osmerus mordax. The sequence goes on from NC_090064.1 coordinate 5,216,228, forward strand.
CAAATTAAGCCATAATTATGAGATACTAAGTCATAATTATGAGATACAGTGCGTGTCCACTACAGCGGAGTGGGCAGCGCGGAGCCCAATCAAGCACATAATGTGACAACAAGAACAATTTATCATGACCTGCAAACTCACCTTATTAGAAGGCCGCACACTCAGTATGAAGTTTGGTAGGCAGTATGTGTCGCATTATGATGACGTAGCCTATATTCGTCACACACTTTTTGATGCCGTTTGGTTTGAAGGCGTTTTGTCTGAGAATGACAAAGGTTTTTCTGAGACTGAAGCCATTTCACCTTAGCCTGGCTCTGCCAGTACTTCCGCTCAATTTTATTTTTGCTTCTGTACATAGGTCTGGCCATGAGGTACGTAATTCAGATTTTTCAGGTTGATTTTCTACCGGCGAATCAGCGAACAGAGGGAGTGGCTGAGAACGATGACGTTGATGTCGTGCGCTAGTTTGTGTTGTAGTTCCGTAATGGCGGCGGAGAAAGATGCGAGCAAAGCCATTCGGTCCGTTGTGGCAACGCTGCCGAATATCCAACAGCTAAAGCCGGAGCAAGAACAAGTTTTTCTGAGTTTTGTTGGTGGCCTTAATGTTGTGGCCCTCCTCCCCACGGGGTTCGGGAACAGTTTGATTTTCCAGCTACGGCAGCTAGCTCTGTTACAGTAGTGGTGAACGAATTGGCTAAGGCGAATACTAGCGATTGGTTATGGCAGATCAGAGTGGCTCTGGGCAGATCCAATTGTTTTAAACTTCAACAGAGTACCCGCCTACAAGGAAGTCAACGCTTGTCAATGGAGCGAGGCCAGACTCTCTGTGCAAATGCAATGTACGAGAGTCTGGTTAGGACCAGGTTAGTTTCACCTGAGTCTGACGACTTTTGGTCTGAGACCTGACGCCTTTTCGTTTGAGAATGGGAACTGTGTCTGAGATCTGAGGATGTCGTAAAATGAACAACGTACCCTGGTGTGTTTTTATACTTTAAATTCAGTCTCGTCACATTACGACATTACGTTCTGTGCCACTGCTAGCTCAGCAGACACACGACTGGTTGAGTGACCGGTGGCGTAACATGTACTGTAATCTTGCACTAGTAAAATATTGTGTATTTTTACACAAATGTTGTGTAAAAGTGGTATTTTGATTGATATTGTGAGTACATGAACCCAAGTCTGCACGCTTGGTCATGACTGCAACAATAGTGACCTTAGAGATCTAGTACACCTCTGTATTAACCTGTCGGACACGCCTCCGAGCGTGAACTGTGGGAAGGCAAGCGGTGCCGGGCGTTAAAAAACGCTGTAGTTAGTATCTCATAATTATGACTTACGTATCTCATAATTATGACTTAGTATCTCATAATTATGACTTACCCTACGTATCTCATAATTATGATTTAGTATCTCATAATTATGACTTACGTATCTCATAATTTCGACTTAGTATCTCATAATTATGACTTAATTTGTCATCTTTTTTTTTACTGGCGGAAATGGGCTTCCATAGGCCTACTGCTAGCATGTTAGTTGCATTGCTACCAGTATTATGCTAGCTAACTTAGCCCTGAAGCTAACTAAAGCTAGCTAGCTACCGTTTCTGAAAAATAATTTACGCTTTGGGGACCGTCGGAAATATGTAGAACTCACGTGTCTAACGGTAAATATTAGTTCATTCACGGGCAATAGAAAACATACATTACGCACTTAGGTTAGCTAGCTACTTACTTTCGTTTTTGAAGTGTTACACAACGGCATGCTGTAGGCTACTGCCTATACTCGTGCATTGCTTGGTATCATTGTTCCCGTATCAAGTGCGGCATATATTCCAGTGCGGTTTATACTCAGATTTACAAACACAAAGCTCCTATTCTGGTGGGGTGCAGTTTATAGAAAATGCGGCGTATTTTCAGAAAAATACGGTAGTAAAAACGGATGTATTTCTCTCTCATTCCCTATCTATCTGTGTGGCTCTCTTTGTGTTTAGCTATGATCTTATCTTCGCCGGGGGACCTGATGAGATCCTCAGAAAGTTCCAGCAGGCCAATCACAAAGTTCTGTTTGCTGCCGAGGGGCTGGTCTGGCCCGATAAGCGTCTGGTGGACAAGTACCCCTCGGTCCGCAGTGGGAAACGTTTCCTCAATTCAGGAGGTAGGTTACTGATGTCCTATACAGTAGTCACATCTAGATTGGGGGAAACTGTGTTTATTTGGTTCGTTTTGACCAGCTGTCACACAAAACATTTTTATTTTATTTTATGAAGGTTCACAAGGTAGTTTGTGACTGCTCAAGCCACAGCATTATAACATTTAGGCCTCAAAGGAAGAACGTTTAGTTTCTTTGTAACCATTCTCCATAGAGAACTTGCATTGCCAAAATTCACTAAATAACTTAACGTGGCCCTTGAATCTATTGCCTTTAAATGCAGCTGTCTATAAAACATGCCTTCTCATATGAGGTGTGACAATATCAGTATTTAGTGATTTAGCTTATAACACGAAAACTATTGTGTTAAGTAAACAGATTGGCCGTGTGAACAGTCACCTTGGCATTTCCTTAAGAAAAGTAGCTGAATGGTGTATTTACACGCAGCAGTCCACTCAAGTTGGTTGCATTGTTTAACTGGTGTAAGAACAGTACAGTCGTTATTCCACCAGCTATTCTGTAATGGGTGAATTACTGCCTTCCCTGAGTTGCTCTGTGGTGCTCTCCCAAGGCGTACATAAAGTCAGCTCTGCTCTTGTCAAGCGACCGACTGAGCAACAGTCCCTCTGTTTATTTGTCTTGGTTCTCTAGTGTTCCACAGTTTGCAAAAATACTAGGGCTTTGTTTATGTCACTGTGAGACTCCCACCAAAATTACCTAGTGGACCATTGCTGTATGTTTTATTTGGACATGGGCTAAAGAGGACATTGAGAGGACAGTTGACCCCATCATTTAGGGGTTGGAGTGTGTGTCTGAGTGTGTGTGTGTGTGTGTGTGTGTGTGTGTGTGTGTGTGTCCATTACTCAGTGGGATGACAGGGTAAGGGGTCAAGAAGAAAGCCATGCAGAAATCTTGTGAATGAGAACCATATGGACTAATGTGCTTCCATCTTTGAAAAGTCAAGCCATTCTCAAATCACAATGTTCAAGGTACTCTCAGTGTTTCAACTCACAGTATGCATGAATGACTGCTGAAACAGGTTCCTTCCGCCTATTGTTCTCCATTTGCTGTCTACTTTAAAAAGATTACTGATTTCCCTCTTCTTTTTGTATGTGAACTTGTATACAGTAGTTTGCTTTGGAATAGTAAATAAACAATATACTGCTTGATTTAAATCTATTTTTTTGTATGATGACAAATTCTGAATCCAGATTAAAAGTCATAATGAACTCAGATACTGTCCCATTCACTCCCCTGTATGATGATGACACACTGGTTTTCAACATAATCATTATATAAGTGGGAAGGTGAAAGGCAAAAGTAGGAAGGTGAAGGTACTTCCAGAAGGTACTTCCAGACCTTTTTTCTGTAATGCCATTTGGTCTTTCATATCTGTTCAGCTTGTGTTTACAGTGTCTGAGGCTTGCTTAATGATGGGACCCAAAACGGTATAGTCCAGCAACATATCCAAAGCCTGCAATTTTCAACTGTGGTCAATACGCTTGAGCAAGAGAAAGAAAAACGTTTGGAAAAAGATGGGTTTGCCATGGCTACAAGTAAAGCTAGAGGAGCACAGTACTAGCGCCATATTTTTTACCTCTTCAGACAGGAAATCCGAAAGAGAGATTGAGGAGCGTGAAAGTTGACAAGACAACAATTCCATCACCAGATGCTGTACTCTAAGAACATGTCATACAGTACATATGTCTTTGACAGCTGAAAACCCTTTAGCCACAGTGACAGTAAGCCCCCATCTTTAGAGGCTACTAGCTCTCCTTTGTTCCTCTCTCCATGCTACCTGTGGTTTGTGGCCATGAGAGCTCTATGCCTGTGCTTGTTTATAGAGATTTCTGCCAGAATTCTCACTTTGTGGACAGTCCTTGGACCATTGCTATACTGACATTTTAAGTTGGTGGGTACTTACGTTTTTTTTCCTTGCAAATGTAATTGATACTAAGGGTCTATCACAGTTGTAGCCAAGTACCCCAGCAAAATGGCCCTATGCTACACCCTATACTTTCTTTTATAGAGTTGAATGTGTTAACCCCGTCTGGTTTGACTCTGCAGGCATTATGGGCTATGCCCCCTATGTGAACAAAGTTGTCAAGCAGTGGGACCTTCATGACAACGATGACGACCAGCTGTTCTACACCAAAATATACCTGGACCTCTCACAAAGGGTTAGTGTGGATGAAATTGCATAGAGGCATAATTACATTTGGTTTAAAACGTGCCTGATGGGCACCATCCGGTGTGACAGCCTAGTTAAACTCATAACCCCAACCACAAGTCCTCATAAAATGGTTGAAAACACATCACACCCTCGAAAACAAACAAACAGCAAAAAATATCCTGAAAGGCACACAATTCCATCTCTCTGCTTTCTTCTGTGTGTTTCAGAATAGCTTGAATATGACTTTGGACCACAAGTGTCAGATTTTCCAGAACCTAAATGGAGCAATCGGTGAGCCTTTAAAAAAAATCTTAACACATGAACTGATCTTTAATTCAAATACTGTAATATACATCTCCCATGACTTGATACTTGAAGTCAATTGAGTCAGTGACAAATGCTTCATTTAAAGAAATGTCAAACTACAAATACATCAGCATTCGCCTAAGTCTACATGTCTAGAAGAAGATTTTGTAGAATGACGGGTACAAAGTTGATTATAGGTTTCTAAATTTACTCTCCTAAGTCTTATGAACTCTGTGAACTTAGGACTGCATGGTTATAATGCAGTGCGTTGCCCTGACATGAACTCTCTTCTTTTTTTCTGGCAGATGAGGTTCTTCTCAAGTTTGGAACTGAGAGAGTGCGTGTGAGAAACTCAGTGTACGACACTCTACCAGTTATTGTCCATGGCAACGGGAATACTAAAGTGAGTAGAAAATTGTCCTCTTTATGCATACCTTTTAGCATTGCTGAACAGTAGACCTTCTAACTCAGTAGACTCTCTAACTCTCTAACTCGGCTGTAGCCTGACTTTGGAAAATATAAATTAGACTGTAGGTTCTTAACATAGAAGATGTTTAAATCTGAGGAATTAGACCAATCATGCCTTCATCATTTGCAATGAATGGTTTTAATTTCAATTTCCATTTCAGTCCATTTTCTCAAAACTTTCTCTTCAGGATTTCGGAAAAACATTACTCAACATTCACTTGTTCATTATTTTTCACTGTTGCTTGGTTATTAAATCAGGAAGAGCACTCACATACTTAAGAAGAAATACATGTTTCTGCAGGTAGCAAGAGCCTTCATTTTAAAATAGTTGAAGTGTATGAAGAGGCATGCTATTCTATGGAATATGACTGTTCCAGAATTCCTTAGAAGTTAGTTGATTTTAGATTTTGGGAAGCAGTTCGGGAGGACTCTGAAGTAATTTGACTAGAATCCATTATGGGCTGTCTCTGGGTGCCGGGAAAGAATGCAGTGGAGAGGCTGGGCTGTATCACTTTCACTCCCACACTCCCTGCCTCCCTCTACACCCCCCCTGAACCATCCAGCAAGGCCAAGTAGGATGCTTTTGAGATAGAGTCATACTTCAAAAAAAAGACGTTTTTCTTTCCCCCCTCCTTCTTTCTTGGTCCTCCAACCTCACTGGTGCCCGTCTCTGCTTTACTCTTTCCATGCCCAACACACTTATGTTCTCACACATTTGCATGCAGATGAACCCCCTTGGCAAGGAGGCCATTAATCAGACAGGCAACAAAGAGACAAAAGATAACCCTGAAGGATCTGCAAAACTCCACAGCGGAGATTAAGGTGTCTGTCCATAAAACCACATTAAGCCGAACACTCCACAGAGCTGGGCTAAGGTTGAGTGGTCAGAAAAAATCCATTGCTTAAAGAAAAAAACGATGCAAACATGTTTCGTGTTTTCCACAAGGCTTGTGAGTGACTCCCCAAACATATGGAAGTTACTCTTGTCGGATGAGAAATACAGTTTTTTTGCCATCAAGAAAAATCCTATGTATGGCGCAAACTCAACACCTCACATCACCCAGAGAACACCATCCACACAGTATAGCATGTGGTGGCAGTATAATGCTGTGGATATGTTTCTCATCAGCAGGGACTGGGAAACTGGTCATATTTGAAGGAATGATAGATGGCACTAGATACAGGGAAATTCTTGAGGGAACCTGTTTCAGTCTTCCAGAGATTGGTACAGAGGTTCACCTTCCAGCAGGACAATGACCTTAAGCATACTGCTAAGGCAACACTTGAGTGGTTTAAAGGGAAATCAGAATTCAGTTTATTCGCCATGTATGTTATACAAACACGGAATTTACTGTGGCAGGGAGGTGCAAAACACTAAACATATAGATCTTAAATTAAGTAAAAGTACAAAATTGTAACTATTTCTAAGAACTAAACAATCTAAGAATACAGCAATTTAAATATAAAATAAAATCTATATAAAAATAAGAATAATGAACAGCGTGAATGGTCAACATTTAAATGTAATCGAATGGCCTAGTCAAAGCCCAGACCAACATCAATCTTATTGAGAATCTGTGGTATGACCTAAATATTGCTGTACCCCAGTGGAACCCATACAATTTGAAGGAGCTACAGCAGTTTTGCCTTGAAAAATTTACAGTAATCCAAGTGTCTAGATGTGCAAAGTTTATAGATACATACCCCAATAGACTTTCAGCTGTAATTGCTGCAAGTCTCTACAACGTATTGACATTGTGGGGTTGAATGGTTATGCACACTCACGTCTTCTTTTTTTTTCCATCTTCAAAGTGGTAGGCATGTTGTGTAAATCAAATGATACAAACCCCCCAAAAATTCATTTAAATTCCCTGTTGTAAGGCAACAACATAGGAAAAATGACAAAATGACTCAATACTTTTGCAATACACTATCCATTTTCACACATCGCATTGTAATGTATATTGTCCATAAACGGAGAAGAAACAGTATATTATGATTGGAAGGAAGACAGTTTTGCTTTGGTTCCTTCTTTTCAATAGGAAGGATTGCGAGTGTAGGGAATCTCTGTAGTCATGTCACACCCCATCACCACTCCTTCACACACCTTTGGAGGATTACCATCCTAGACAAGGGTCCCCTAATCTGGGATAACAATAACAGTCTCACAGCCTGAATTTGGAATACATTTAAGGGGGTTTGTTGTATATGGAAGCCATGTGTAATGTGGCTTTATGTCATCAGACTGTGCTGGACTGGACTGAGGACCCCCCCAGCCCCCGCTCTCCCCTAGTTTTGGATTCCAGTAATCACATAACCACAAACAGTGAGAGGTGCGGTGTGTGCCTAAATTGAAAAAAGAGCGTTCAAGAGTGTCTGTTGTGTATTAGCTGCCAGAGGGCTTGGTGTTCTTCCAAGACAAGTCTTAAAAGTAGTGCTGTAGTTGAATAGTTCCATCATGTCGCTTTGCCTCCCTCCTATGTGTGAGTCCTCAGGATTTTCAGCATTTTATGAGCATTGACAAATAAATACAAAATGTCTTTCACTTTAATCACCTAAACACAGATAGATCAGATAATATTGCGTGGAAATTTAACATAGGTCATTAAAGGTGACATGACATGAAAACTTCACTTTAGGAGGTTATTTAACATTAATATGAGTTCCCCTAGCCTGCCTTTGGTATCCCCAGTGGCTAGAATTTTCGATAGGTGTAAACCAAGCCCTGGGTGTTCTTCTCCGCCTTTGAGAAAATGAAGGCTCAATTGCTCTGTTTGAAAATCTCCTGTAACGTGAGTGTTGTACACTTCTTTGTCATTTGGATAACGGTTCTGCTGTTGGTGTTATGGCGCGCGCGATATCCGCCTTTCCCCTCATTGAAATGACTGAGTGTGTACCTCTGCAAACCAAGGTTATCAGATGAGAATGGGCAAATTCGAGGCATTTTACAGCAACGGGCTACAGCCATTGCGATACATCCATTGTAAACATTAGCGCATGGTACCGCCCCTCCGCTCCTCATTAGCATTTAAAGCTACAGACACCAAAACAGCGCGTTCTGAGGAAAGCTCCTTGTGGGACTGCTAGTAGTGGCTGTAATTCTGCACCAAGGCTGAATTTCGGGAAAGAGACTTCTGATACAGTATTAGGGGACCACTAAGGCCTATATAAAAGCATCCAAAAACAGCATGTCATGTCACCTTTAAATCCTGTCAGATTACACCTAATCCAAGATCAGAAGAAACTCAAAATTCTTGACTAGATCCCAAATTGGTGAACTCTTAACCGGGTTTAAAAATCTTGCTTGCCAAATAATGCCCAGTTATGGACACGCTGATTCTTCACAGTATGTGGAAATAGATGGCCAGACTGTCCAGTGCAGTCATCTAATGCTAAACTTTAGTACAGTGAACTCAAATCACAACAAAAAGTAATTACTGGGTGTAACATGATTGAATAATAATAATAATTATTAATCAACTTTTTAGTGTTTTTTCTTTGACATATCCTTTCCTATTTTTTCTCTTTTGCAGATGTATTTGAACTATTTAGCCAACTATATCCCCAATGCCTGGAACTATGAAAAGGGCTGTGGTATCTGTGACCACAGCATGGTGGACATGTCTCAACTCAAAGTGAGTCCCCTACACGTTTCCTCCCCTTTGAAATGTGTTATTTGCTTGGAAAAGTCTGTCACTCACTCATCATACATTTCCAAACAAACACCGGGGTAGCCCATCCATCTCTCCATGGCACAGCAGTGCCAGACTGAGCTAGACGAGCTCCGCCTGTGCTGTTTCAACAAATGAGATAAGCCAGAACCCCATGTGCTTGTGCACTCCCTATCCAACAATAACAGGCCAAGGGCTCTCTTGGTCCCTACAGACCCTTATTAAAAGAACATAAGTGCCCGGGGAGCCTTTCTATGGAAGAGGAAACAGTGCTATGCTGTGGTGCAGGATATGGCTTTTAGGGTTTTTGGTAAGGTTCACTTAAAGGGGTGTCTCTGTCAACCAGCCTGCTTTTTAGTGGGCTTCTCAATGTGGGCTGTATCTACCATGGGTTACGATACAGTGGTTGCCCCTGAATTTGTCATTGAGTTCAGCCAAGTCTGGTGACGGTTGCTCAGAGGCCTAACAGCATGCAGCATTTGTGCCTCTGGGGTTGCCTGTCAGAAGTTGTGTGTGTTCTGTTGTTCTCCCTCTCCTCTTTATGGCTTTGATACTTTGTGCTTTGCAAACGTCTGAACATGTATGAAGTTGCATGGTAGAGCAGAACAATATACTTATTAGTTCTGATCTAATTCAAGTCCAAAATACCTACCAATCTCTCTCTCGCTCTCTCTCTTTCCCCTTAGAATAGGACATGGAAATTGAACACTGTACTGTAGAAAGAGGAACATTTGACTTCACAGTCAAGGGGATGACTAATCGTTTTCATCTTTCAGAAAGCACACCAAAAACTCAGGAGGTGTTCCCTTTTGCCTCTTTTTGCCCTCTGCGTCTTATGAATGGAAGTGATTCAGTAGTCTATCTGGAACACATTCAATACAAACTGCACAAAATAAATGGCATCTGTGTGAAATGTCCATGAGCTGTCCTCAATGACCCTCTTCTATGGACGGAGTGAATACCAGAAGAGCCTGCATCTCAGCTGCTTGATAATAGCGGGGGTATTAAAAACCAGGGATGGAATATTTCACACTGCTATGTCATTGAGAAGTAGTTTTTCTGAATTCGGGAAAGGGTTGCAGTTTGGGTGTTTGTGTGTGCGCAATTGAAGGCTTCCAACAGGGTGGGTAGAACCAGAACACTGTGCTTGCTGTATCCAGGCCCTGAAATGGTGAAAAGGGGGAGAAAAAGGATAAGGTAGGGTCACAGTCTGTCTTGCCTGTTGCTCTCTGTGGTTTTGGGCCTGAGTACAACCTACAGTATGCCATCCCTTTATGATTCAGACTCCATTCTAAACCTCTCTTTCTTCCTCTTTCCTTTCTGTCATAAACGTCTGTCTTTGGGATCATGCACGTTGGCGTCATCCTTCCTCTCTTTCATTCCCTCTCTCCTTTCTTTTCTTTCCACCCTCCTTCTCTCCTTTGCGGTAAAAGTTGAGAGGCCCCGCTGGCTTGATCCCCCCTTCATTCTCAGGAACATGGAGTCATTGCGGAACTCGCAAATGAGATGGTTGGACTCTCTTTCATCTCTGCTCCAGACCGTGGCTTCAGACTGGTCAAAGGGAGGAGGAGCCAGCCCAAACTGAGCCGTATGGGCTAGGGTTGATTGTCATGGGAAAAATGCTTTCTCTGTCTCCTCTCTCCACTCGCTCCAGTCTCCTCCTTAGAAAAAGGCCCATCTTTCAGTTTTTGTTTCCAGCGGTTCCCTTTTCTCTTATTCAGTGTTTGGCTTTCAGACATGTATATACTAGGCATTGTGATGATGTATGATGTTAAGACTTACTTGGTTAAGATAAACAGTGTTATTAAGGGAATGCTTTGAGATGATTTTGTTTAAACCTTCCTGTGTCTTGTTTAAACAGGAATATCCCAGTGTGCTGATTGGTGTGTTCATTGAGCAGCCCAGTCCATTCCTCTCTGAATTCTTCCAGCGGCTTCTGACCCTTGACTATCCCAAACACAAGCTCAGCGTTTTTGTGCACAACAACGTGAGTCGACACAGCTGCTCAATGACATTGCTAATGCTCTCCTCTCTAGACGTGATATTTCTTTCACCCCACTCTGTCTTCCTCTGGTCTCTCTCTCTCATCTTCTAGTTCTTTAATTCTCTGTCTCTTCTCTCTTTCTCTCTCTCTCTCTCTCTCTCTCTCTCTCTCTCTCTCTCTCTCTCTCTCTCTCTGTCTCTGTCTCTCTCTCTGTCTCTGTGTGTTTCAGTCTCTCGCTATAATGATTCCACTTGCCACCATAAGCCTTTCTCATCTCATGTATGAACCTCTCTTCCCTTGTTTTAGGAAGTTTACCATGAACGTCACATCCAGAGGTTTTGGGAGGAGCACAGGAATGTGTTCAACGGCTTCAAGGTGGTCGGGCCCGAGGAAAACTTGAGCCAGGGAGAGGCCAGGAACATGGGCATGTATGTGTGTGTGTGGGGGGGTACTTTGTTTGTCTTTCAGTCTGTCAGTTTGTGTCCTACTGCTCTTTTGTGTTTTTTTTTAACTAACCTTTTTTAACTAATAACACTCTGTTTTATTAAACTAACCTAACAAGGTTTTTACAATGATAAAAAAACGTTAAAAAGCAATAAACCCCAATTGATCATGTATTCCAGTGCTGTTTTAATTGCTACGTTGCTCAGAACTCTCATAGTTTGTGCCAGAACAAGGAAAACAACACTCATTATAGGTTTGTTTTAAAGACAAGATCGTTGGGTTGCTGTGTCTTAGATATGAGGTTTTCTTCTGACCAAGGAGTAGTGTTGTAACCTGTCTTTGGTCTGTCAGGTTGAACAGAACAGTGCGTCTGGTATACACAGTGGCCGGGGTAAATTGCACAAAAGTCCACATACCTGCAGGTGCAGACCCACTTGAATGCTCATGACACACACACACAGCAGGAAGGTCAACTGTGCAAGTCCACATGCCTGCAGGTGCAGACCCAAACACACTGCCCAAAACACACACACACACATCCACTCCTCAGGGAGGAGGCCGCCGACGAGAGAGGGAGAGAGAGAGAAGTTATGTTAAAGATCGCTGTAGAAGTTAGACTGCATAATCATGCACTAAGGTTTATTTAGCCCTCTGGAAACATTTAGTGTCTGGAAACATTGGTTTTGTTTTCAGACAATCACACACAAACATACACACATACAGATCTAGAAATAATAATTTTCTCTCTGTGTGTGTCTTCTTTCGATCCTGTGGCTCAGGGATCTGTGTCGTAAGGATGCCGGCTGCGACTTCTACCTCAGCATCGACACAGATGTGATGCTCACCAACCGACAGACCTTGAAGATCCTTATAGAGCAGAACAGGTACGATCATTGTAATACCTCCACAGCCCATTTGAGTGCACTTTCTAGAACCTTCCACACTGGTTGTTTTGTCCATAGACAGACCATAGACTCGTATTCCTCAAGTAGCCATACCACAGAAACTTTACAGTCAAGCCGAACTCAACCATTTAAAAATAAGCATGGCATGGCTTCCTGTTTTTTTTCCCCGGGCACATGGAAACAGCACTGGGCTCTATTGGTTGAGCTTAAAACGCCACTTTGCATTATCCAGAAAACAAACATGCACAGCTTTTCTTTTTTCTTTTCCCCACCTCACCATCTTTAAAATGCGCTTATACCAGATGTCTTTGTGGTGCAAGCCATGTGACTAACACCCGAGGACAGAAAAGAGAACCCCTTCTGGGTATATTTAAAGAATCCATGGGAATTCTCTCCTGGCCTAGAGGTTGCATGGAGAAATCTTAAACTCTGAACTCTGCTTTTTTTTAATTATTATTCTGCACCAGTCCTTCTGTATTGTGAATGAAGACAGTAATTTCTGGTGATGTGTTTTCAAGTATTTGTTTTCCTCATAATTGCAAACATTTTGATATATGTGGTTTAGGAAATTATCAATTAGAATGGATAGACAGACAGACTGCCTCAGTCACATGCAGATTTACACATATTTGACAAAGTTTGAATGCAGTTAACATTAAGGTTACTTTAACTACCATGCAAATATGTAGAAATGTACCAATGCTTCTAGCAAAACACACTACATAGGATTTGTTGTGTAAATAAATGGGATGAAGTAATAGTGGTGTAGGTTAGTACGAAAGTGTGACAATACACAATATTAGGGAGAGGTGTACAGGTTGAGGAGAAGTTGAAGCTTGTATTACCAAAACAAGATCAATGTTAACATCAATTTACTGTGAGATTATGGTCTGACATCACCAACTTGGTTACATCCCAGTTCAGCTGTGGGGTTCTGAGTTCTGAGATGTGGAATGTTTATTTTCACTGCAAAGAAAGCCACTATATTGGCTGACAGGCCTGCTCTGAAATGTCACTTTGTTTTATCCACGTTGACAGTGTCATACTCGGCTTGCTCTTTTCTCTCTTTTCCTTACAGAAAAATAATTGCTCCCCTTGTCACTCGTCATGGTAAACTGTGGTCCAACTTCTGGGGAGCCTTAAGTCTGGATGGTTATTATGCCCGCTCCGAAGACTACATTGACATCGTCCAGGGGAAGCGTGTGTAAGTTCCAAGCCCTCAACCAGTGAGGTCTGGATTGTATGTAACAAATAATGTACTCTAATTCCTCTTCAATTTTTTTTTTTGTGTCTCGGTCTTTTTTCCATCACAAGGACTATTAGAAAATATATTAGTATGGCTGATTTACCAAACAATGTTACGTGGAACTAGTGTCGGAATAAGAAATCCGTAAAAGCCTCTGTTTGGAGGCTTATTGGGCTGTGAATGCTTTGAGTGAAAAAACAAGCCAGGAAGACGCAAATTGGTGATGATCTCATCGGATTTCACCAGAGACCAAAGTGTTCGGAATGGGCAACATGTGTGCCCAGCATTGGATCCTCTGCCAAAGATTCCCACCAATACCTTGTCAATCTAGTCCTGTAGTGGTCACAAATGACATTTTGCATATAATGAATAATCGATGAGCAGTCCAACAATATGAATTATGGTGAGCATTATAAGGAAGGACTGTTTTCTCTTTCCCTTTTTCTCATCTCTCCCAGTGGTGTATGGAACATTCCTTACATGGCCCATGTATACCTTGTAAAGGGCGAGGTCTTGAGGAATGAAATGAAGGAGAGGAACTATTTTGTTTTGGAGAAACTGGACCCTGATATGGCCCTGTGTAGAAATGCCAGAGAACTGGTAAGTACATAAACTAGAACACAATGTACAAAAACTTATTTATGTGTATTAACCAGACTTATCCTTCTGTAGTAGAGTAGTCCACTGTATAGTAAAGCTTGTATTGTAATACAGTCATCATGAGAACAATTAAAGACATTTTAGGAGCTTTCTACCTTTCTCTCTTCTTGTGTAGACTAAAGAAAGATAACTCAGACTGTTGGTATGTCAGTGCCATTTTGTATTTGATTGTGTAAAAAAAGCTTACAGCCCCACAGAGTCCAAAACAGGATGGACTGGCAAGTATAATAGCAGTCTGTCGTATATCTGCTGTCTGTCCTCAAGGCATGAAATCTCCCCTTTTGTTTACGACAGCCTCTATAGTGTGTTACGGTCTTCCTGCTCCACCTGTCCCCATCATCCCCACCCTTCCTTTTCTATACTTACTCTATTTTTACTCATAGGATTTGTGTGCTGTCCATCAACTAAAGCAATGTTAGACTGGCTGCCATTTTGTTGTTCTGTTGTTGTTACACCATTAAAACCTGTGACTTCTGTATATTCAGCTTGTGCTCAATGGCCATTCATGTGTCACTCTCCCATGTTACCTCATACTAACAACGGCTCTGTGAATGTTTGAATTAACATGCATTTCCCCTCATCTCAGCATGCCCTTCTTCCAGGATAACCACCCAAAACATCAGCTTTAGAGGGAATCTTACTCTTTACTCTTGTGCAGGCACATTTTCCACTCCTCCCGAGTTGCTCGGACTGTATGTGACATTACACACATCTGTTGCGTTCTCTCTCTTTCTTCTGGGTAAAAAGGCAGTAATGCAACACTATTTACATGGTGCTTTTCTTTATTTTAGACAAATCAGAGAGAAAAAGACTCCCCTTCTCCGGAATCATTCCATATGCTCAGACCCCCAAAGGTTTTTTTGGTTTTATTACTCTAACCTGTATAAGTATTTATTTCCAGTGGGTTGGCTATGTAGAAATTAACATTATTTACCTTTGTTTGGTTTATGACAATGTTGAGATTAAGAGAACTATTCCATATTTATTTGTATCGTGCCATAGTCGTGTATCTTTTTTTGTTTTCTGACATGCTGTCTTAAAATGGACAAACATACACTTTTCAGGAGCTCTAGTGTGAACAATTCTCCAAAAAGCCCATCCTTAAATTAGCAGATATTAGTTGATAAACATGGACATGAATGTCATTGTAAAAGGATGTACGTAATAAACGTTTATAGAATCAGTAGGAACAAACAGTGGTCTTTTTTGAGGCAACCAGAGAGCCTGCTAAACCCATTGGAAATTGATGTTGACCCTCTGTCTGATGATTAAAAGTTTGAGGTATAGATTTCTGAAAATATCTCGAGGAAACACCGGTTTTGATTCCACGTTCATCATCAATCTGAAAAGCCCTTTTGGGAATGCCCCCCTGAAGGAAACATACAAGAAGGGAGGATAACGGATATGTCCACCTGCAAGTTCCCTGTTCTGATGCTTTCACCCCCTAGAGCCCCCCTCCCAGCACAACAGCACAAGCTTCTTCCTCAAAAAACACCTTGACTGATCTCAGACTAGGCTCAGATAACACATCCACCACTATCTGGTCCCAGATTCTTCCCAAAACAACACAACTGAAGTCATTATTGTACATCAAAATGTGGAGATATTTCACTAATTGGACACAAGAAAACAGTAGGGCCAAAGAACAACAAAAATCCTATATCTGGAAAAGCCTAGTCTGAAAGTGAGTCCGACTTCCCCCACACCACCCCTAAATGCCAGTTGCCCCGTCCTTTGCTTCATCATAGAGGGAGTGTAATTCCTGGAGTTGCTCTATATTCCAAACCTACCTCCCCTGTTCTCCTGTGCCTCTGTCTTAACTACAACCCCCCCCCCCCCCCAGCACTCACCACCCTATCCTCAACATTCCTCAGTCTCTCCCCTTGCCATAAATAATCTCAGATTATTTATTTATTATTAAC
The DNA here is from genome assembly GCF_038355195.1 of Osmerus mordax. Classification (NCBI taxonomy): domain Eukaryota; kingdom Metazoa; phylum Chordata; class Actinopteri; order Osmeriformes; family Osmeridae; genus Osmerus; species Osmerus mordax. Next base: position 5,232,158 of record NC_090064.1, read on the forward strand.
CTATTTAAAATGATCCACTGGTGCCTCTTTTTTAATGTACCAGTTCCAGACAGAAACATTTGAATGGTTGAACGTTCAAATGTAAATCCCTTGATGTCAGATATGAAGTGTAGTATCTGTGCTATGTTATATGCATGTCTTCAAAAGAGTTGTAAAATAATACGTTTGTCAAACAGTGAAAGATATGGTTTATAATGTAAACTGTAATGTGTGTTGTTTGGGACCTCATTTAACTTTCCTTGTCCGTTTCAGGGAATCTTCATGTACATCACAAATCGTCAGGAGTTTGGGAGACTAATTTCCACCGCTAACTATAACACGTCACATTATAACAGTGATTTGTGGCAAATATTTGAAAACCCTGTGGTAAGTCATCAGTTTACCTTTCCATTCCTAGTGCAAAAAAAAGTAAATTAATCTTTTTGCAGAAGTTCGAGACAGTATATATCTGTTTGTGTTAGTACTCTGGAGAAGGTTGTTGTGGAATGATTTTTCTGAGAGGTTTGTTAGACTCGAAAGCACAGTTTGCTGAGGATTGTGTTAGGGCCTGTGAAAGGCAATACAGAATATAAGCTGGTTAGGTATGCAGGTCAGGGAATGGTCCGTCTGGTTAATCTCTGGATTCCAATGTTCTCTCTTTTTCTTCCCAGGACTGGAAAGAAAAGTACATCCACCCTAATTATACACGCATCTTTACAGAGAACTTCCTCGAACAGGTGTGTGTGGGTGTTTACGTATGTAGCTGAGATGATATTACATAGTCTGTATGGACATTGGTTTGAGAGTCTCAATGTCTGGAGATGACATCAGAATCATTCCAAGACTGTTCTAGAAATCCCTAGTGTGTAATTGTGTAATTGGAGATTTATAACATTCAGTTCATATTGCTGTATATTAATGGAATAATCAGTCTTTCACTGAGATTGATTGATTGACTGTGTGTATGCGTGTGTGCATGTGTGTGTGTGTGTGTGTGCATGTGTGTATTTGTTCCATTGGGTGTGTTGCAGCCTTGTCCAGATGTATTCTGGTTCCCTGTAATGACGGAACGGGCATGTGATGAGATTGTGGAGGAGATGGAGCACTATGGGTCTTGGTCTGGAGGGAAGCACGAGGTAGACTTCCTGATGCCACACACACACACACACAAAAACACACGCACACAAACACACCAACACTAAAATGTTTACATCATGACTCCAATCTCATATTTCTTACAAATTAAAGGCCTTTCGAAAATGTTACATCATTGCCTATAATTCATGTGACTAGAAGTAGGCACCTGGTAGAGCAAAAGAGCAACTCATTCTTATAAAAGTGTGTAACCTAAAGACCATTGTTTCATACACAGACGCTGTGTAACAATGTTGGCTTTGCCAAAAGGGTCATTAATTCAAACATTAAAATACTGTGGTTTTGGCAGAGACAACACACCACACGTCATCCACCACCCCCTTGAAGAAACAGAACTCTCAGACAAACACGTACTGTAGGATATTATGACATTTCTACCATTGCTCATCCCTGTTTTCTCATCCCCTCAGGATAAGCGCATCACCGGTGGCTATGAGACTGTGCCCACAGACGACATCCACATGAAACAGATAGGCTACGATAAGGAGTGGCTACACTTCATACGCGAGTTCATATCGCCCGTAACTTTGAAAGTCTTCTCTGGCTACTACACCAAGGTTAGCATCCTAAAAAGATGACAAAGTAAAAGATAGTAGCGTTGGTAGTAAGACAACTGGCTCAAACGCTCATGTTGAAGCAGATGTTCAAATCCAGATAGACACAGTATCTATGCTGGTATTTCTCCTCTCCTGCTTGTAATTCCTCTCTCCTGCTGGTATTTCATTTCTCCTGCTAAAAAGAAGGTACAGAGTGTGGGATTTCCTCTACAAACAACTAACCAACAGCTTAAACAAGAAAACAAATCTACCTTTTTAGCTCAAAAACTCACAATCTTGTCTCATAATCCTTACACCAAACAGCATGGTACTTGCAGTTACTTGTAACCGGCATTCCATGAGTGTTTTTGTAACGGTTGACTGAAGGTACATTGAGAAGTTACTCTATCCTGTCAGTTGACATGTGGTCTTGGTTTTAACATAGGGCTATGCTATCATGAACTTTGTGGTGAAATACACGCCTGGGAGACAGGCCTACCTGAGACCGCATCACGACTCCTCCACCTTCACTATCAACATTGCACTCAATAACAAAGGCACAGACTTCCAGGTAAATTGCAATTTGTATTCAACATGTAACTGAAGTAACAGTAAGTTGTTCATGATATGCAGAATTGTGTAACACAGGTCTTTTCATTTGCCAAACTTTGTCTTACTGTTTATCCTTTTTCCATCTCTTTACCTCCTCCTCCCTTTATTTATCACTGTCAGGGTGGAGGTTGTCGTTTCCACAGGTATAACTGCTCTATAGATTCTCCCAGAAAGGGGTGGAGCTTCATGCATCCAGGCAGACTGACGCATCTCCACGAAGGCCTGCCAACAACCAACGGCACTCGCTACATTGCAATCTCCTTCATCGACCCTTAAAACCTGGAATAGATTAGGCGTTTATCAGGGTTTTTGTCTGTTTTTAATTTGTTGTATTATTTTATCTGATTGCAGTCAGTTATGTTGTAATGCTGTGCTTTTTCCCGTCCCCCCCGTTTTTTGTGCTTTATTTTACTTTATTCATCCACAAAGGAATGTCACAGATCATCTCTGTCAAACAGAGTGTGGTGCCTTTAGGGAAAGCTTTTTTCTACCATTCACTGAAAGAGCTTATCAGGGAAAACCTGAAAACATGTTATTTTTCCCCACAGAAACTCATCAGAAATCATTACTGTACTCAACTATGGCTCTCGGACACTCTCAAACCCCCCATGTTACTTTATTCACATGACATTTGCCTACATTAAACTAATGGTATCAATGATTTTTGTTGATGGTATTGGGGATTTTATATTTAAATATATATATTTTCCATCAGAGAAAAAACATTGAATTGCAATGAATTACTTTATACAACTAGAGTCACTATGTGTCCAAAAAGAGGTCTATTTTTGTAACTTAATAACAATAAACACATTTTGTAGCACCAGAAAGGAAAATGACAACAGAATCTGTAATGAGTTCTGCTTAAAAGAAGTTTGATAATGTCAATGCTTTACTTGAAATTCATAACAAGGTGCTACTTTTAGTACACATTTTGGGAGCTGAAAACATTTCTGAGATGTTTACTTTCTCTGAAAGTTGTGATTTGTGATTGAACGTTGAACCTCTCTGCCTGTTCAAATGCTTAATTTATTGTGAAATGTATGGACATTAAAAAGAATACTGAAAAAATGACATTAATATACATGCGTTTGAAATTGTCAGTTAGACACTTACATTTAGCCATTTAGCAGACCGATCACCAATGAAGAAATTACCTTATGTGTGCTGAGAAATGGTGCTTAGCTTCAGAGAACGTGTGTGTGGAGGATGTGTGGTGTCATGTGAATGTACAGTCGTGTGACTGGAGTTGATGTATTAGTGTGCATACAAGCAGAGTAGCTACAGCTACAAGCTCAACGAGTAGCTACAAGCCAACGAGCATTCTGGAATGACACTTGAAAGAGAGAGCAGAGAAAGTTTGCATGGAACTAGGAGAGGGTTAGAATGGGTCACAGTTTGGGAGGTGGGCGTCCATGTTTATCTTAACTCCCCAAGCCGCCATTTTATGGTGAGGGAGGATGAGATCATCCTCATGAATCAAACTGCCCTCTAATTGACCTCCCAAAAGAATGAAGCACTACAAGCCATATCATTTCAAATTAGCACTCCACTCCTTAATCTAAGGAACACTTTAACAGATGTACAATCAGTTTATCCTATTCCCATTGAAACTAAAACCAGTCAAAAGTCAATAACAATCATGATTTATACATTTACATTTATGCATTTAGCAGACGCTTTTATCCAAAGCGACTTCCAAGAGAGAGTTTTACAAAAGTGCATAGGTCACTGATCATAACAACGAGATAGCCCCAAACATTGCGGGTAGCCAAACATGAAGCATACATTGTGAAAACCAAATAAGTCCCCAAGGGAAGAACAATAAGAGCATGTAGTTAGACAAGTTACAATTAAACAGCAAGATCCTCAAAAGTGCAAGAGTGTACCTGTGGAAAAAAGCAAGCAACAATAATATATTTCACGGCGAGTACAATAATTTTAAGACAGTTACAACAAACCAACAAAAGCAACAAGTCTCTCATTAAGAGACATTGTGATCCTGGAGGAAACTAACATCAGGTCCAGCCAATCATTCCTAAGTGCCGTTGTACAATTTATGATCAGATGTTTCACCAATCTTACTCTATTAACTATTTTCTCTAGTTGCCTTGCCTCCTTAGCCTCGGGATATTTCAGCTGAGCTCCTCTCTGGAGGCCTGCATTTTCCCTCAAGAAGAATTACATGGACTTCCTGACTGGACTCTAACCTCATCCAGGCCCTACTTCCTGTATAAAGTCTGGATGATTTGAGGAGGCCTTGTGAAGTCCTCAGTGGAGGGAAGGAGGAGGGAAAGAGGGGGTGGTATTTAAGTCAGAACCTGGGCTCAAGCCCTCCCATCTCTGGTGAAAGAGGCCTTTGTGGGGTGTCTGTTCCCCCCCAAGAGTCAGCTGCTGAAAGGTGACATTGATCAGGGCCAGGCGGCGCAGGAAACCTGCATGCTTAATAAGCTTGCCTGGTTCTCACACAGGACGACTTATCAAAGACCGGAGCGAAAGGAAAATATTTCCAAGTCTGCTGCTGGCTGAGGGAAGTTCAAGTGGACGGGATGTTTAATATCTCTTTTATACCCCCCCATGTGAATTAAACGAAGATGGTTGTGTTCAAATACCACAAGCAAACCTTAAGCCTCTCTCAGCAGGAGCCCACACAAAACTCCATACTCGTAGGATTTTAAAGCGAAAAGAACCGTCATTCTCTGTCAAATGACCGAGAAGCTTTGCTGTCGATGAAGAGAGGTGAAATGCAATCCCATGGTTAAGTAAACCTAAGAGTACCTCTAAATGCAGGGTGCCCCATGACAGATAGTGATTACACCGAGTGTGGCATACACTCTGGTCCGTGACCGCACAATGGATTCAGGCTGTGCAAGTGTTTACAACGACGCATAGGCCCTTAGGCCTGATGCCGCGGGCTGCGTGTGGGCACGCGTGAGGTCTAGAGGTGGAGTGTAGGAAGAGACTGTACATACCACAGGGCACCCACTATTGGGCGGTGTCTACCCTGTTTATGGTGCCAATGATGCCAGGCTGTCTGCTAGCCCTGAGGGGGAGGATGAAAGGAAGCGCACAGTATGTATCTGCTGTTGCCAGCCAAAGCTTGAAATAGATGTGGATAGGCCTAGTTTGTAAAACCAGCATCCACCCATCATGTGTCATTCACAAAATGTTCTTGTCTGTTTCTGTTACCTTGTTCATTCATCTTCTCAACTATTTAAGACGTACTGTACTGCATATTTCGCCTCCAGTTTGTCTTGAATCGCTGGAAGCGAAGGTAATCCATCTTGGAACACGGAATTGCTTCCGGCAGAGCAAAGGGTGGCCTGCTCTCTCTCTGTCCTCCTCCACTGGTGAAACACAGTGCAGCTGTTGATATATGGGGTAATGACTGTTACAAGATGATGGAATGCTGAAATATGAAATATTTCTGCGGAAATGGGGGTTATAGTGAGCTGAAAAGCGTAAATGTTAATAATGCTCTGATGTTTAGAAAGTTCTTCAGAAGAGATTTTTGTCTAGGCAGAGGGACTTAATATTCGTCTGTCTGCGGAAAAGTACTGGAGTGGGTGACTGAAAGAAGACACGTACTAAAGGGAAACTTTCAATCGTCTGGGTGGTTTAGGTTGGTGTGTGTGTGTGTGTGTGTGTGTATGGGTGTGTGCATGTTAGTGTCTGATGCATACCTTGGAGGGTGTGTGTGTGTGGTGTGTGCGTGTGTGTGTAAAGTAAACAGTTCCCAGTGTGATTTATATGTGTATTCTCCAGGGAGCTCTATGAGCCTTTTGTCTTTGCTCCCAAGTGCCCACATTCTCTAAATGAGTAGGATGCTATGATCCAAGTTGTTCCTGGTGACTAGGCACAAGCTTGTGTAAGTTAAAGCTAACAATGTATGCTGCTGGGTACAAGTTTTACTCTTGTTAAGAGTTTTAATAGCTTGTGACACCTGGGTTTCAGTAGCCAAGCTAACACCTCATAAAAGATTTTCATTTTACGGTGTGCCCTAGAGAAGACTGCTGAATGTGTTGAGTACAGACACATTTCTTTGTGACATTGAAATTACATTTACATTTAGCAGACGCTCTTATCCAGAGCGACTTACAGTAAGTACAGGGACATTCTCCCCGAGGCAAGTAGGGTGAAGTGCCTTGCCCAAGGACACAACGTCAATTGACACAGCCGGGAATCAAACTGGCAACCTTCAGATTACTAGCCCGACTCCCTCACCACTCAGCCACCTGACTCCCTGACTCCCTGAAATGGTGTTTCACCGTTCACACTTGTTTATTTAGCTTTGCCATTTAGGGACTTGTAATGTAAATATTATATGGGGGAATCAAAGGTTGCGAAAACAATATTTAGGACAGTATATAAAGTAAACCACAGAATACTGAAGACATGGCCCTTATCTTTTAGACAAAATAATGAGTATAATCACCAGCTCTCAGCCATGAAGACTATTTCTCAGGTATGGGTTTGTCTCCACATCACCAAACACCAATTAAAATTGATTGTATGCTTTGAGGGCCAATCAGCATGTTCCTTTTTCCACCAGACAGCCAGTGAAGCATTCTGTTTAACCATCTCACTGTAAACTATGTGCAATCACCATTTAGCCAAATTACACAGCAACATTGTGAAAACAATCAGTGGCCCCTACACGCCAGACAGACATTTATTGATTCATGGAAAAGACAAAAGTGGAAGTGGAGAGAAATGGAGAGAAAGAGGGAGGGGGTTAGGAGGATGACTGGGGAGGGGGGGGCATTCTCTTTGAACCCACAATGGCCTAGTTTACAGCCCCAGTGAAAGAAGAAAGTAGGAAATATGGAAATATGTCTGAGGGCTATTTCTGGTGCTGTTTAAACTTTAGTGAGGTTATGCTGTCTGGTGCCTCATTCAGTCCAACCTTGTCAGACCAAGGGAGGAAGAAAAGAAGAAAAAGCATTGCGGTTTTTACAATGTTACTGATGGGTTCAGCAGGGGGTGATGAGGTATGAGTACAACATGAGACACAGAGAGTTGTGTGTGTAGTTTGTGTGTGTGTGTGTGTGTGGGGGGGGGGGGGGCACTGATAGGTGTATGGCCTTGTTGGTCCAGACATACCATGTTTGTATGTCAAACAGTCCTCCCAATTGATGTATAGAGACCGGCACTGGGCCCACTGCCATTAGAGGGGGAATTCTCACTGGCTCAATCACACATAACTGGCTCAATTACACATAACCTCTATGTGGTTTCATGCAACTAATATAAACATTACATTTCTAAAGACTGTATTTTAAATAGTTCTGTTAAGCTGTGGAATTTCTGCAACCATGGAACAGTGTGTCTGACTGTGACACAGTTTGACATATCTATTGATATAGCCTGCATCAATGCTAGTTTAGTAAGACAATGTTACTGGATTTGGTTCTAAGACCATTTGCCAAAAATTACAACGTGACAGGAAGGGGAAAAAAACTGGACAGCACTCCTTGGCCCATATTCAAATTACCCATGATCCCATCTGTTCTCATTTGAATCTATGCCAAATGTTGGCTAATGAGCTTGCTAATCGAGTCCTCCACACAGAGAGACTGAAGATGGGTCAGATGGGTCTGCCTCTAACAACGCTGCAGATACAGACGAGAGAGAGATGCTGTCTATTAGCAAACAGATGGACCTGATATGTCTGTTTTTGATATCACTTCCAGATAATTCCAAAGTTAACTGTCAACAACAGGGGGGAAACTGCACGTCCTCATGTTTATGTACCCTGCCTGTCCAACGTGACTTTGATCTGCGGACGTTTGTGTTGATTGGTACTGATCTGGATCATTCTCTGGTAGTCTCCGTGTGTGTGTGGTCACAAGCTGGGCTGACCACCCATACTGTTTTGGTTTTGGCTGTGAATCATGAGAAAATGGTGCTGGAGGTCGGAATGTTACTGTCCAGATAAACAAATCACTGTCAAAATTACACAAACATGGTGCTACTGTGCACAGATGACATAAATGTTGACAAAAATTGAAATGTATTGTAAGCACTTCTGTAAGCACTAGTTTTTGGGAACCAATTACAGTTTTTTCTCAATAGCTAAAACACTCAAACCCATTGTCTGAACAAAGTTCTCAGTTGCCTGAACTCATTTAGTTACTTGTGCAGTCTGTTGTCAATACCTTAAACCATTTCACATGGTAAAACACAATTTGCAGATCTCACTTAGACTTTTCAGCAAAACTCTAAACACATTCTCATTCTGCACTCTAATGCAAATGTCATCCATACTGGTAAACACATTTACATTTTACATTTAGTCATTTTAGCAGACGCTCTTATCCAGAGCGACTTACAGTAAGTACAGGGACATTCCCCCCGAAGCAAGTGGGGTGAAGTGCCTTGCCCAAGGACACAACATCATTTTGCACGGCTGGGAATCGAACTGGCAACCTTCAGATTACTAGCCCCACTCCCTCACCACTCAGCCATCTGACTCCCGAAACACAAGTGGCAACATCAAATACAAATAGAGAAAACATGTCATTGATTAAACACAACCACTCAAAATTGATTTAACTTGTTTCAAATGATGTGACAAAACCAATATTAGCCAGTTGAGAGAACAAACTGGTTGTTGTAAGTGGGAAAATATTGCTTGTGATGTCGACGAAGTTCTCTGACCTGACCCAGTCCAAAGACAATAAGAAGCATATAGATCATCCTTTGCTTTTTGTCCCTTTTCCAATTTTTTTCCAATTGCTTAGACACAAAAATGTCAAATAACACAGTTAGTGAAACCTGACACCCAGGGAGCAAAACAGCAGCCCAGATCTGCACAACTATAAGAACATTCTCAGCCTCACACTATTTGCAAAATACTACACACAGTGTTTTGCAAATCACTAAACACACCTTTCTATATTAGACACAAATTTTAAGATTATGTAACTTAACTGCCTTTTTTAGACACTGCCTTGTAAAATGCCAAATGTGAACGAATGGATCAAACACGGGCGTCAGGTGTACAAGCACTAAAGTGCTTACAGTTTTTTCCAATTGCTTAAGCACAATTTTGAAAACAGGGCTCACTTTGTCAAAACACAACACACGATTCACACAACTAGACACACAAGTAGCAGAACACCTCCAATCTTTTGCAAAATGAAACACTTCATTCAAAACTATACAATCATGTATAAAAAAACATTTCTGTCACGGTATGCCACACACATGGTTCATAAAATTGGACTCTGTTTGAACCAGTTACACACTGTTGTGCAAAATTTTAAACACTTTAACACTAACTATAATTTTTTTAATGATATAACCTGGTTGATGTTGTCAGAGATATTGTTACAGTAGAGTACGTAAAAGTACATGTTGACCTAACACAACACACGTCCGTTAGCACAACATCCATCTGTGTTGGCTATACAATTACAGTTTTTCACAATTGTTAATACACAAAAAGCAAAAATTTGGCAAAAATCATGTTGACCAAACACAACACACAACACCAGTGCTGCACACTGCTGAAAATATTTACTGTATTTCTCCACATCTGTGTCTATGTAATGTGCATTTTGTGTAGAAAATTTGAACATATTTCAAATTGAATACTGTATAGTAGGCTACATACTGTCACGCCCACCCAGCGTTAGTCCGGTGTGGGTGTGATCTGGTTTTGTTTTTCTGTTTGTCACCCTCACTTTCCTCAGTTGTGGACACACCCTCCTGTTCTCTCCCCGCACCAATCACCAGTCACCAGTCACTCATCAGCGCACCTGTCAACAATCAGCTCATCAACCACCTACAAAACCCAGCCCGACCTTCCTCTCTCTGCCGGATTGTTGTTTTTCTCATATGCCAGCCCGGTCTGTTTTTTTGTTTATTAAAAAACCTAATTCTGCAAAAGTTCCAGGTTCTGCGCCTGAGTCCTGTCCCCAACCCTGACACATACTGTAAACACAGCAAATACATTTGATGAGACAAATGAAAGTATTCATTACAGTTGTTTTTTTTATTTTTTTATTTTAACAACCTTCACTTATGTACCAATTGCTCGACCCAATTTGGCACTACTTCACACTCCCTTATCTGCATTAGACTCACACTTCTCAAGTAAAATCTGAAAGCATCAACCTACAACACACAACTATTCAAATCTCTAAACATTCAGGTCTGGTGAGCAATTTGCAATCAGGACTGCAGCGTAAAAAGGGCCTTGGGCCTCTGTTTTGTTTGGTGAACAATGGAGAACTTAGAACATATTGACAACCAGAGAAGGAGAGGGGTAAGAGAGAGAGGAGGAAGAGGTGGACAAGAAGGAGGGGTACAAGGGGGAGGAGGAGTAATAGGTAGAGGAGTAGAAGGACAGAGAGAATAAGGAGAACGGTCATCTCTAATGAAATTGGGCCACTGTGGTAGACCGTGTGCTCAACCATGGTTTGAGCATGAGGGAGGCTGGCCATAGGGTCCAACCAAATCTCAGCCGCTTCACAGTTGCTGCCATCATTAGAATCTTCAGGATGGAGAACAGGTACAAAATCAATTTTCATTGTGTACTGTAATACTGCATATCAATATAATACAGTGTGCTCACAGTATTTGTATTTTGCAGGACTGGAAGGGAACCACACCGTGGAGGAAGAACACACACTTTCACAGCCGAACAGGAGACTGAAATTATAAATATGGTTCGTGAGAACGCTATCACACTCCGACAGATACAAACCAGGATTCTGTCTGACCATGCCACATTCATAAACATCCAGACCGTCAACCTCTCTGTTCTAGCGGATCCAGGAGCATGACACAGCTAAAGAGCTATGTACAAAAGGCTATAGAGCTACTGTGTTTGTGTGTTGTAGGTTACCTGTTAAACAGTAGCTCCGCCCGTTAGTGACACGAGTGCAGTGCGACTCGTTAGTAGCGTGACTAGCATCGAGAGGAGAGTTACGTTGCTAGTTAGAGTTTAATGTTGTGCATGAGCCAAGCGGTGTGCGTCAATGGTTCAGAAGCTATTGATGCTACGTTGTTTACTGAGGTGCGCGAGTCGACAGTTTAGACGCGGAGCTCTGAAGGCAGTAGGCTCTGATGTTTAATTGGTCTCTTTAACAAGATGATTTGTGTATTATTCCTTTGTGTATGATATACATTAGTAATTGTATTTCTCTTATTTCTTGTAGACCACACCTTACTTTCACTACTCATTAAAACTCTATAAGTCTGATTGTTTCTGGATCCATTTGTGTTCTAACCGACACCCAAGGGCGAACACACTCCGACAACACCCCTAAGGTTTACAGTCCCCTTAGCTCTCCCCAACATTGTGGTCCTTCGAGCCGGATAAGGTGTTTACCTTTGGATAAGAGATGTGTCAGCGTACCAGTGACGATTGGAGCAATACAGGCCGCCTGAGACGCGAGGTCCGCCCACCACAACATCTAGAGGACTATGAAGTGGACTACTTGGGCTACACATAACACAGTTATGATCAACAGGAAGAGGAGGAAGTGTATAATATGGAGGGATTTGCCAGGATGACACCCCCCACCTCAGCATGCGCCACATCTGCTCCTCAGGTTAGACGGGATGCTGCGCCTGATGGGATGAAAGAAGTCATAGCCATCATCTGAGCGGATACAGGTCAGAAACCCAGCTAGCCCGCAACCCGACGACAGATGGATGTGATGAGGAGTATAACCAAGGAGCCTCCTCATACTACCACAGCAATCACCGGGAGCAGACATCCACCTATCAAGAGTTGGAAGAGATACATCAAGAAAACAGTAGACTGCGTCAATCCCAGAGATCATGTCTTGAAGACATAGAAAGATTGAAGGACATGAAGGACGATTTGAGGAGGGTATTGGTGAGCGTTTCCAGCCTCCAGCAATCCAACGCTGTGATCTCATCCTCCTTAAAGCCTCTCCACATCCCACCATGGCCTGTGCTTATCTCACCACCTGACTACAGCACGCCCCTTCCTCGTGAGGAGAAAGATGATGATGAGGGTTGGCCAGACCCCCCACCATGGCCTCAGGAGGAGGAGGTAGGTGAGTCACAGAGCGGGAGAGAGCAGCTAGTTAAGAGTCTAAATAAAATGATGGGTGAACTCCAAGTGATAAAGGGCCAAGCCCTGCCCACAGCCGTTCCATTGTCACAAACTGCCAGGGTTCCTGGGCCCCCACCATCGACGCGCGTGAGAGGGTCAAGCTACTACGACCATGGAGGGTATAGTCAGACCCCCCACCAGGTTTGTCATACAGTTTCAACCTACGAAGGCGCGCCAAGTAGGCAACTTCTACCACAGAGAGCTACATCCCCCCTTGCAGTGGATGAGTCCCGAAGGATGAGGTACCCACCAACTGCCCCACAATACGTTTCTTCATGGACACCAAAGCCAGACTATAGTCAACCGCCAGAGCCGCGAAAGGCTAATCCTACCACGGCTGCAGTAGCAGAACGCATGTACAGAGGGCCCCGCCCAACCATCCCGTATTTCAGCCATCGAGATCCAAGTGAGTTCGCCCGTCTGAAAATAGCACTGGAAAACCTCTTGCCAGAGGATGGGACCGAGCTCTTCATGTATCAGATCTTGGTCGACCACCTGAAGCTGGAAGAGGCCCGCTTAGTGGCAGATTCGTACCTCTACTCCCCCACTCCATACACTGACACTATGTTGGCTCTAAAGGAGAAGTTTGGACAGCCACATCAGATGGCCTTACAGAAGATTGCTAGTGTTATGGACTCTGCGGATATACGACGGGGAGATACAACAGCCTTTGAAAAGTTTGCCCTACAGGTACGATCCTTGGTTGGTATGCTTAGGACCCTGGGACCCGAGGGTGACGTGGAGCTGAGGTGTGGGTCACACGTTGCACGTCTGCTCAGCAAGCTCCCACCAGAGATGAGGTCAGACTTCAGACGTCGCATGTTTCACCAGCCTGGCGCCATATATACCCTCTTGGACTTCTCAGAGTGGCTTCGTTACGAATCCTGGTGCCAAGACTTTGATGGCCAGTCACTACACAAAAGGAACAAGGACCAGCCTATGCCGAAAACCAGATGGTCGTCAATGGAAAAGATCCGCCACAGTTCTGCATGGAGCCAGAGATCAGCCTGAAAGTCACACTGCTGCCTCCAAGGCTACCCTAGATGCGGGAAAGAAAAAGGGTAAAGCCAAGCCTTATTGCCCGTACTGTGGCACCGTAGACCACTACCTCAGTCAGTGTACAACCTTTCAACAGTTGTCTAAGGACAAAATAACTGAGTGGATTAAGACTAACAAAGGGTGCTGGCGTTGTGGGAGATCCCATCAGGCAGCCCAATGCACACTGAAGAAGCCCTGTACCATCTGTAAAGGAAAACACCTATGAGTTCTTCATGAGGTAAACTTCAGAGCCCCGAAGGAGGCACACCAAGAAGAGAGTCATCTGGTCAGTACAACAGCTGAGGTGCTCTATCTGGAGAGGCCAACAGACCCCAGCCGTGTCCTGCGCAAAGTCATTAGAGTGCACCTTCAACACGGAAGCTGTACCCTTGACACGTACGCTATACTGGACGATGGGTCGGAACGTACAATGCTCCTCCCAGAGGAGTCTCTGACTACAAGGTACTCCTGAGGATCTCGCCTTGAGAACAATAAGGCAAGATATTCAGACTCTCCGGGGTGCAGCGGTGACATTCCGCATTTCCCCAGTCTTACAGCCCAAGACTAGTTTTCTCATTAAAGACGTCTTTACAGCCACACGCCTGGGGTTAGCCGAACACTCCTATCCTGTAACTAGCCTTCAGAAGAAGTACAACCACCTGGCTGGTCTGCCGCTACGGTCGTTCGAGAATGCCCAGCCCTTGATCCTTATTGGAGCCAATAATCCTCACTTGATCACTCCCATCGAACCAGTACTGTTTGGTCCACCTGGTGGGCCAGCAGCCATCCTGACCAGGCTAGGATGGACTCTCCAGGGGCCAGCGAGGTTGGCCGAGCAGCATCTTTGCCCACAGCAATGTCTGCTGACGTCCATAGCCCCACCAGAGGCAGAGCTCCTCTGACACGTCGAGAAACTCTGGCAGGTAGATACCCTACCATTCCGAAATGAAAAATTAGTAACTCGTTTGAGGCAGGACCAAGAAGCTGTTGATCTGCTAGAAGCGAAGACGACACGAGTGGAGGTGGATGGAGTGTTGAGATATGCTACCCCGCTACTTCGTAAGAAGAACATGCCTCACTTCCAGGCCCAGAAAGAGGCAGTCCTTCCCAGCTTGAGAAGCAAAGAGAAGCGTCTAGCCAAAGACCCGGTGCGGGCCACCATCTACAGTTCAGAGATCCAGAAGCTGGTTCAGACCGGGGCAGTCGCTAAACTCAGCCCTGACATCCCTGCACAAGATCACGAGTCGTGGTATATACCCCATCATATGGTGAGTCATAATGGCAAGAACCGCCTGGTGTTTAACTGTTCCCACCAGAACCAGGGCCTCAGTCTGAACGAGTCACTCCTGCCGGGGCCCACCTTGGGTGCATCTCTTTTGGGAGTATTACTGAGGTTCAGGGAGTATGCTGTTGCAGTCAGTGGAAACATCAAGGCAATGTTTCACCAGGTCCGCCTTCTTCCTGAAGACAGAGCCCTCCTGAGGTTTGTGTGGCGTGACATGAGGAGAGAGGACCCCCCTGATGTCTTCGAATGGCAGGTACTTACCTTCGGTACTACCTGTAGCCCATGCTGCGCAACCTTCGCGGTCCAGAAGCACGTAACAGAGCACAGCATGCCTGGAGAAGATGTGCGATTCTCCATAGAACGGTGTTTCTACGTCGACAACTGCTTACAGAGTTTGCCGAACCCTGGTGTAGCGAGACAGCTGGTGGATAGGCTGAAGGAACTCCTGTCGTCTGGAGGGTTCGAGTTACGGCAGTGGGCTAGCAATGTGCAGAGTGTTGTTAACCACCTACCAAAGGAGGCAAAGTCGGAAAGTACAGAGCTCTGGCTAGCTGAAGATAAGGCAGATGCCCCTGAATGCACTCTTGGGCTCAGTTGGCACTTCCAAACGGATACCTTGGGGTATAAGCATCGACCTGTGAACTATGGCTTACCAACCATGAGGAATGTATACAAGGTTCTTGCAAGTCAATATGACTCCCTCGGGTTCATCTTACCCTATACGACCAGGGCCAAGGTACTGGTTCAACGTCTCTGGGACAAGAAAAGAGATTGGGATGACCCCCTGCTCCCGCAAGACCTGTTACAAGCCTGGAAAGACTGGGAAGAAGAGCTGCAGGTCTTGCCACAAATATGTTTACCCAGATGCTACGAGCCAGAAGAGGTGGATCAGTCAGACATCAGAAGAGAGATCCACGTGTTCTGTGATGCATCTGAGAAGGCCTACGGGTCGGTTGCATATATTGAGGACAGAAGGAAGTAGAGGGGTGATACATCTATCCTTTCTTATGGGCAGGTCTAGAGTAGCCCCGAAGCGCACACACTCTATGCCCAGGTTAGAGCTCTGTGCAGCTTTTACTGGAGCTCAGCTGGCGAAGGTACTAGAGAAGGAGCTTACCCTGAAGATAGACAAAACCATCTGTTGGACTGACTCCACCACTGTTCTGACGTGGCTCCAGTCAGAGTCATGCAGGTTTAAATCTTTGTTGGCACAAGAGTTGCAGAAATTCAAGAGCTCACGGATGCTCAAGTATGGCGCTACGTGGATTCGGCGAGGAATCCAGCAGACAATATTACCAGAGGCAAGACCTTGAGGGAGCTTGCCAAAGCCAACAGATGGAGCCAGGGACCATCATTCCTCCTGCGCGGTCCCGCTGAATGGCCAGGGAATCCTACTACCAAATCCGAGGAAGATGCATCCGAGCTCCGGAAGCCCACCTTCTGCGGTGTCGCCTCTGCATTGTCTAGTTCCCAAACAGCAAAGGTGGTTCAGTGCAAGACATGGAAAGAACTAGTGGAGGTGACAATGCAGGAGCAACACAGGGCGGCAAACCAAGTCGGTGACTACACCGCAGAGGATTATCTGGAAGCTGAGAACTGTATCTATCGGAAGGTTCAGCAAGACAGCTTCCCAGACGAGCTACGACTCCTGAAGACAGGTAAACCCGTTCCTGTCAGCAGCCGCCTAGTTACTCTGGCACCCGAGTTAGACGAGAACAGGGAGCTTATTAGAGTTGGAGGTCGACTCCATCGAGCAGAAGGTATGGAACCGTGCACAGTGCATCCCATTGTTCTCGACCCTAGTCATCTGTTTACAAAACTCCTGATTCAAGACTACGACAACCGTCTGTGCCATCCCGGCCCTGAGAGGGTGTTTGCTGAAATTCGACGCACATTTTGGATCCTGCGAGGAAGGGAAGCCATCCGTCGCTTCCAGCTCACCTGCACAGACTGCCGGAGGTGGAAGGCCAGACCGGCTGTCCAACCGCACGCCTACGACTCAACAAGCCAGCCTTCCATTCGACAGGCATGGACTGCTTTGGACCCTTTCCCGTTAAATTGGGGAGGCGGACAGAGAAGAGATGGGGGATCATATTCAAGTGTCTCACTACTAGATGTGTTCACTTGGATCTGTTGACCAATATGGATGCTGATTCCTTTCTAATGGCTCTTCGGAGATTTACTGCCCGTCGTGGGATACCTGCTGAGTTGTTTTCTGACCAGGGAACAAACTTTAGAGGAGGAGAGAGGGAGCTGCGCGAAGCCTTCGCTGCTATGTCGCCAGGTCTGCAGCAGCAGCTGGCTAAACAGAAGATCGCCTTCCGTTTCAACCCTCCTGGTGCACCTCACTTTGGGGGAGCCTGGGAAAGAGAGGTCCGCTCTGTCAAGGTCGCACTCTACACCACTGTGGGGAGTCAGCCTGTGACGGAGGAAGTGCTGAAGACTGTCCTTATAGAAGTGGAAAACATCTTAAACTCGAAGCCTTTGGGATATGTATCCTCCAGTATTTCGGACCCAGACCCAGTCACTCCGAATCTCCTGTTGATGGGGCGGCTAGATAGTTCCTTGCCTCAAGTGATTTACCCCGAGACCGAACTTCTCAGCCGACGCAGATGGAGACACTGCCAGGTCCTTACAGAGCACTTCTGGTCTAGCTTCATTAGGAACTACTTGCCTAGCCTACAGGCCCGTCAGAAGTGGTATACTACACCAGCCGACCTCACTGAAGACACAGTAGTTATGTTAGTCGACCCACAACTTCCTAGAGCTTTATGGTCGATTGGACGGGTAGTTAAAGTGCATACAAGTGCAGATGGTCACGTGAGGTCAGCAGAGATCAAGATTAAGGACAAGACGTATACACGGCCAGTGGCACGACTGGTTGTCCTCCCAGCCATCCCAGATGGAGATGATCCTGAGGATACAGCTGCTGTTACCCTTCAGTAGCCCTTTTCAGGAGCAAACTGACAGTTTGGGAGCGGCTGTACAAAAGGCTATAGAGCTACTGTGTTTGTGTGTTGTAGGTTACCTGTTAAACAGTAGCTCCGCCCGTTAGTGACGCGAGTGCAGTGCGACTCGTTAGTAGCGTGACTAGCATCGAGAGGAGAGCTACGTTGCTAGTTAGAGTTTAATGTTGTGCATGAGCCAAGCGGTGTGCGTCAATGAACGAATTGTAAGTATCTGTATGTGTGTGCTATTGTTAGTAGGATTGTTATTACAGAGTTTCGTTATAAATCGTGAAGAGCGCCAGTGTTAAATGTTATAACGTACGCGCTGGTTCAGAAGCTATTGATGCTACGTTGTTTACTGAGGTGCGCGAGTCGACAGTTTAGACGCGGAGCTCTGAAGGCAGTAGGCTCTGATGTTTAATTGGTCTCTTTAACAAGATGATTTGTGTATTATTCCTTTGTGTATGATATACATTAGTAATTGTATTTCTCTTATTTCTTGTAGACCACACCTTACTTTCACTACTCATTAAAACTCCATAAGTCTGATCGTTTCTGGATCCATTTGTGTTCTAACCGACACCCAAGGGCGAACACACTCCGACAACACCCTTAAGGTTTACAGTCCCCTTAGCTCTCCTCAACAAGCTATATGAATACATATTCATTGATGAGGTTGGATTCAACCTGGTGAAGAGGAGGCGCCGAGGCAGAAATGTCATTGGCCAGCGCGCCACTGTTGAGGTCCCCAGCCAGCGTGATGGGAACATCACTTTGTGTGCTGCAATGGGTTGACCAGGCCGTTGACAGTACTGTTCTGTTCAGAAATAAAACTTTTTTTGCCGCATATGTGTGCTGTTTTATGTTTGACTATGAAAAAATTAGGCCTACACTGAGACATTTTACAAAAGTTGAAATGGCTCATTCTCCAGAGTCATTGTCATTCATATGGTGTGTTCCATTTCTAGAATTGTGTTTTCATTTTGCACGACTGTGTGCTGTGAATGCTTGGTAGTGTGCAGCAAATGCTTATTGTGTGTACTGTTATGAATGGTATGTGTGTGTCATTTGAAAATATGGCTGTGTGTACCAAATTAGATCACAAGTTGCATTTTTTGAGATAAGAGATTTGATGGCAAAGAGTCATCTTGCAAAGGGAGTGTCAGGTTTAGCATTTTGTGTGGTAAGTTTTCAGTTTTGTGTGTGCAGTTTTGAGAAAGACGTTATTGTTTTGAGAAATGTGTGTTAACAATTGTGAAAAACTGTAATAATAATAACAACAACAACACTGTGTTAAAAATAAATAGTTGCAACAATAAAGGGTTTGAAAAAGTTTATTTTGAACACAAGTCCTAATACGATCTCTCATTTTAAAGGTGACATGCATGCTGTTTTTGGATGCTTTTATATAGACCTTAGTGGTCCCCTAATACTGTATCAGAAGTCTCTTTCCCGAAATTCAGCCTTGGTGCAGAATTACAGCCACTACTAGCTGTCCCACAAGGAGCTTTCCTCAGAACGCACTGTTTTGGTGTTTGTAGCTTTAAATGCTAATGAGGAGCGGAGGGGCAGCACCATGCGCTAATGTTTACAATGGCTGTAGCCCCGTTGCTGTAAGATGCCTCTAATTTGCCCATTCTCATCTGATAACCCTGGTTTGCAGAGGTACACACTCAGTCATTTCAATGAGGGGAAAGGCGGATATCGCGGGCGCCATAACACCAACAGCAGAACCGTTATCCAAATAACAAAGAAGTGTACAACACTCACGTTACAGGATGTGTATTCACACACATACTTGATGCTATCAACCTTTACATTAGCGACGGTAACTCAGCTGTTAGCTGTAGAGCTAATGTTACAGCCACATTCTAAGGGTAGCAGGCTAGGTAACCATATACAGTAAAGCTACAAAATATAGCGTTAGTTAACTTACTTGTCCGAGGTTAGTAGCTGGACGAAGGAGAGTTAGTACTGATCCAGAATTTAATTTCAGCAAGGCCAGTTTTGTATTAGCTCAAGTTGAGGAAACAGTCGTGGCTGAAGTGTTTGGTGCAGACATACAAAACAAATACGCCTACAACAGAAGTTGTGTAGGCGCATTTCCAGAGAAAATAAAATTAAGACACTGGGTCTTCAGAGGCTCGGATGAAGGAACTTTAAAAATATTTTTGTTTTCCTTTGAACATCCAAACTGAGCAAATGTAATGCTTCGTTCCTTTGCAAGCCATGATGTCTCTCGAGGATAAAAACACTTGCACGGTCGTAGCTCATTTTCTTATGGGCGGGCCAGATTCTCTGTGCGGGCAAAGCAGTTTGAAAATCTCCTCCTTGTGACGTCACAAAGAGGAGATTTTCAAACAGAGCAATAGAGCCTTCATTTTCTCAAAGGCGGAGAAGAACACCCAGGGCTTGGTTTACACCTATCGAAAATTCTAGCCACTGGGGGACCAAAGGCAGGCTAGGGGAACTCATATTAATGTTAAATAACCTCCTAAAGTGAAGTTTTCATGTCACCTTTAAATATACATCGTCATCAGTGGCGAGTTCTTTTAAGACTGCAAGGGAAGCTCGGCTTCCCCTAAATGTCAAAAAAATTATGGTCAAATATTTACTGTTGTGTTAACATTTTAAATGCGTTAGAACAGGTTCATCTCAAAGACGAGTTCGTTCAGAATCAGCTAGCAGGTCGACTCACTCGATTTCCTTCTCATACTTTCCTGTAGCGTCACAGTGCACTTCCCTGTTGAAGCCCAGCGTCCATGGACTTCAATGGGTCTGCTTTGAACAGTTTTTTCAGTGCTTCGAAACTATACGGTCTGCTATAAATGCTAATAAACTATAAATGCTGCGATTATGTCCCGTCCACGGACGCTTGGTGTTTCAGAATCAGAATCAGAATCAGAATCAGAAAGGGATTTATTCGCCATGAAAGTTTGCACAGACAAGGAATTTGCTTTGGCAGGAAGGTGCATACAATAAACATATACCTAAAATTTAAATATGTGGACTAACTATACTAAGGGTACATAAACTAGCAGTACTAAGTGGGATAAATATAAGTTGCCGTAAATTACAATATAAAAATACAAAAATACAAATATTACAAAAAATACAAATGTACAAGATACCATGTTGTGGTGCAGTGCAAAAGCAGTGTGTTTTAAGCAATAAGTCATTTGAGTCAGTGTGGTCACTTGGCCTTGTTGAAGAGGCCAACAGCGGAAGGGAAGAAACTGTTTTTGTGGCGTGAGGTATTGGTCCTGATAGACCGCAGCCTTCTGCCGGAGGGGAGTGACTGAAACAGGGAGTGTCCAGGGTGGGAGGAGTCGGCCACAATCTTCCTCGCTCGCCTCAGGGTCCTCGAGGTGTGCAGGTCCTCGAGGGTAGGCAGATTGCAGCCAATCACCTTCTCAGCAGTACGGATGATACGCTGCAGTCTGCTCTTGTCCTTGGCAGTGGCAGCAGCGTACCAGACGGTGATGGAGGAGGTGAGGATGGACTCAATGATGGCTGAGTAGAAGTGCACCATCATTGTCTTTGGCAGGTTGAACTTCTTCAGCTGCCGAAGGAAGTACATCCTCTGTTGTGCTTTCTTGATGAGGGAGCTGATGTTCAGTTCCCACTTGAGGTCCTGGGAGAGGATAGTGCCCAGGAAGCGGAAGGACTCCACAGTGTTGACTGGGGAGTCACACAGGGTGATGGGGGTGAGTGGGGCTGTGTTCCTCCTGAAGTCCACAACCATCTCCACTGTCTTAAGAGCATTGAGCTCTAAGTTGTTCTGGCTGCACCAGGTCACCAGGTTGGCCGCTTCCCACCTATAATCAGACTCGTCTCCACCAGAGATGAGCCCAATAAGGGTGGTGTCGTCCGCAAACTTCAGGAGTTTGACGGACGGATGACTGGAGGTGCAACTGTTGGTGTACAGGGAGAAGAGCAGAGGAGAAAGGACGCAGCCCTGAGGTGATCCGGTGCTGATGGACCGGGAGTCAGAGACTTGTGTTCCCAGCTTAACGCACTGCTTCCTGTCAGACAGGAAGTCTGTGATCCACCTGCAGGTGGAATCAGGCACGTTCAGCTGGGAGAGCTTGTCCTGAAGCAGGGCGGGGATGATGGTGTTGAAGGCAGAGCTGAAGTCCACAAACAGGATCCTGGCATAGGATGCTGGGGAGTCCAGGTGCTGTAGGGTGAAGTGGAGGGCCATGTTAACTGCATCGTCCACAGACCTGTTGGCTCTGTAGGCAAACTGCAGGGGGTCCAGTAGAGGGTCAGTGATGGATTTAAGGTGTGCCAGCACTAGGCGCTCGAAAGACTTCATTACCACAGAGGTCAGGGCGACGGGTCTGTAGTCATTATGTCCTGTTGGCCTTGGCTTTTTGGGCACAGGGATGATGGTGGAGGACTTGAGACAGGCTGGCACATGGCATGTCTCAAGGGAGGTGTTAAAGAGGGTGAATGGAGGAGTGGGCTGGCCTGGACGTCGGGATTCTGCGTGATGATGGGGCGTCTGTCGAAAGACTGCATGTCCTTTTGATTGACAGCGTTTTTGTACTATAAAAAGTCGCCGAAGCTATTCGAGCTCAGACCCATCGCGGATTTTGCAAGTGTAGTCGAAAGACAAACTGGTGCAACCCATTTCTTGGTATTTGCTTGGCGAAATTGCTAGCCAATTTTCATCATACATTTCATAAAATTATACACCACATTTCTTGTTTCAGTTTAACCTAATTCCCACATAAATAAATGGACAATTTTTATGATGAAGGCCGAAAATGAGCTTCCCCTCTTTGAAAAACCAGCAGCCGCCACGGTTGCCTTTATTGACAGACTGCAATAGCTTACTATTGTTAAAGAAAGGGTTTTAGTCCGACTCTTCAGTAACGGAAGTTTAATTGAGTTCTGGTTGTATTAGGCCTATCAATATGCAGATTGTAAAAAGAGTTTAACATAGCCCAATACATAAAATGACACATTTCAAAACACTGGTTTGTGCAAGTTCTAATGCGAAAACAATGAAATTCGCTACCATGCAGTTTGTCAACGATAAAGTAAGCAAACAGGACTTGATCGGCCAGGGGGGTGTTCCATCAACGTCGATTAAGGAAAAGCTAGACTTATCTCGCCAAGTCTCACTTACTTTAGCGAGAGTTCCGTTCCATTAAGGTGGCTTATTTTAGTTCTAGCTACGTAACCAAGGTAACTTATACTTCGGAACTAGCCTGATCCGTGTCAGGCTAAAAGTCAAGCTAAACTAAAATGTGTTGCAAATTATTTCAAACAGGCGGAAACAGAATCTCAAAAGACAGTTCCGTCGAGTAAATTCCTGCGCGCAAACCACTTTAGTCCGTGTTCGGAAACGTAAATTCAGACTTTTTGAAGTGCAGACATTAATGATTTAGCTACATTTAGATTTAGATTCATCTCCAAAAAATATATTAATTTAAATAAACAAGTTAAGAAATAATGTCACTTTTGTTTTCAAAAGCCATTGGTTAATTGACATAAAATAAGGACTTAGAAACTAAGCAGAGCGTCTAGACAAGTTACAATCAATTATGGCGTATCCGTTCTTTGACAACCCTGTGGTGGATGAAGGTGCTCAGATTATACAAAGAGCGTTTATCCCACCCGCCCCAAGGGTCTTCAGAGACAGAAGTAATGGTTCCCTGACCAGTATCTGTGGAAGAAGTATAGGTTCAGCAGGCCCAGCATAGTTTATCTAGATAAATGTAATTGTCATTCTTAAAAAAAAAAAAAAACATAAATATATCTATATATATATGAAATAACACTTTAGCAACTCTTAAGGATGGCAATGAACACATAAGAGCAGCCTACCATCCTTTGTAAAAAGTAATAGAAAGGAGAGTAGACTATAATAGTAAAAAGGAGGGTAGTAGACTGCAGTCTATATAGGTAGGCCTAGACTATGTAGTCTGCTGGAATCACACACAAGGAAGCAAACCCACTGTAGCCAAGCCTTGACACTGTTCAGTCTGTCTGCATCTGTCTATGTCTTTGCATGTGGGACATTCTTGAACGGGCAACTATGCCAGGAAATATGAAGGGTATACCTTGCTCCAAAGCAGTACCTGAATATTATCATCAGTTTTTCAGGTAATCTTGAAACACAAAGAATCAAGGAGGACTTTTTATTCAATTGTATAAAGTATTTTCATTGTTTAAAGTAGCCCATATGTTGACAAGCCTGTATATTACCTCTCCTCTGGCTTCCCCAATATTATAGGTGCAATATACTGTCCCCATGGGTGTATCCAGGCCCATTGGAAAACTCAGGGGGTGACTGCCTGGTGCCCCCATGGTTGAAAGTGTTTCTAAAATGCCCAGAGTGGCAAAAATTAGACCAAGTGCCCTACTGTCTGCCAATCACATTGTGAAATATGCTTGAGTGCACAGGATGCCCCATGCAATAAACAGTGTGCCCTCTATAAATGTAAAAAGAGTTCCTTTATAGTATAGAAAATGTGATGCAGTACCCTATAAGGTGCCCTTACAATGGCCTAAATTGGACTGTTCCCATGCCCTTACTTCCAATGGAAAAAGGTGCTGTTATGAAGTGCCCTTTATGCTGCCCCTACATGACAGTGTCCCAAATGTTGCCCTTTCCAAAGAAGACAATTAGATTCTGTGCCCAACAGTCTCCCCTAATGTTCCCAGTAGGGCATGCTTTCCCAAAGTGAGGCTGTGACAACACTTGGTACAGCCAGTCTGTCACTGTCCAAGCCCCCTCTGGATCTGTGGAGGCAGACTATGTTAATTGGAAATACTCGTAATATAATAATGATAGTCATGCTGAGCAATTTTAAATGACTGTTCTGCCAAACAAAGTGTGCAGTTTGGGTCACCTTCTGATCTAAAAAGTCAGTGCTGGATCTGTGCAATACTAGTCATTTCAGTGAATCCCCATTTAAGTCATGGTTATCTTTCCCTTTTATCTTAAAGCTCAGCATATAGCCTATCAGTTAATAAATGTGTGTGGCAAAGTTATTTTGAAGTAATTTTTTATTTTGTTCAAGATGTGAAGACAAAAACATTATTAGCCCAAATCAAGTGCAATTAACCATGGCCTTCTTCAGTGCTTTGAATTTTATCCTACAATTTTCAATTGCTGCCACGTTCTTTTTTGGGCTATTATTCTCAATCTCCTGTTGAGAATATCGACCATAGGCTAGCCTGTCAGAACGGTTTCAGACAGCTCATCAAATTACGCTAATTATCAGTAGGCCTAAATGCATATATATATATGTTAAGTAGATTTGGTAGGTCTACAATTTACGCATTTTAACGGTCGTAATGGTTTGACAAGTTGTCTCCCTTGCCATGTTAATTGCGGCAACATTGCCCTTTTTGGGAACAAAAAAACTCAAACAATCAATTTACGCTGCTGGAACGACACACCTCTGCTGCTTTACACTATACTTTTTGCGACATAACTCCTCTTTTCGACGATCGCCTGATCTGGGCTGCACAGTCTAAGCTTATTGAGGTCTAGCTTGAATTAGCGTTGCCTGTTAGTGGAACGGAACGTTAGTGGAACGGAACGTTAGTGGAACGGAACGTTAGTGGAACGGCTTGAGGCTTAAATCTAAGTTGACGTTTACCCAAGTGAGACTTATTCGTGTTAGCGCGACTTGCGTTAGCGACGTTGATGGAACACCCCCCAGGACTGACGTCAACGCAGCAAACCACGAGAAGCAGGAATGTCCGATTTTACGGAGCTGTTTTTAACTCCTCCCGACTGCAAGCGGCAACTCTCGCCGTTCGTTTCATGCAGCCGCAGCCACACACCTATTTTCTCTCGTGCTGGGTCAAGTTGCTCTCACTGCTAGCTAACTAACGCTAGATGTTTCCTTTCAAAATAATTTCCCACATCCGCTGTCATGACTGAGAGTGATTATCACGGCTTTAATTTATGGATATTCGGCAGCGTTGCCACAACCGCAGAATAGCTTCGCTCGCATCTTTCTCCGCCGCCATTACTGAACTACAACTCAAACTAGAGCACAACATCAACGTCATCGTTCTCAGCCACTCCCTCTGTTCGCTGATTGGACCTACAAAAAACTTGTTTCTGAAAACGACTGATGCACTGAAATCCCAGACCTAGTACAGAAGCAAAATCCAAATTGAGCGGAAGTACGTAGGAGGGCAGAGCCAGGCTAGGGGAGGCGGGCCTCACACTTTGAAACCCCCTGTTCTACACATAATAGTGCATAATTTAGCATTTTGTGTGTGCAGTTGTTGGATTTGTGTGTTAAGTTTTGAAAAAAAGAGGACAAGTATAAAAAAATGTGTGTAAGCATTTGAAAAGAATTACTGTAAAAGTGTTTTACACACAGTGTGTAACTGGTTCAAACACAGTCCAATTTTATTGGACTGGGTTTTTATACATGATTGTTTCATTTTGCAAAAGATTGGAGGTGTTCTGCTACTTTTGTGTCTAGTTGTGTGAATCGTGTGTTGTGACAAAGTGAGCCCTGTTTTCAAAATTGTGCTTACAGTTTTTTCCAATTGCTAACGCACTAAAATGACATGCACAGCACAATTATTTAAACTGACACACAGAGATCAATTCTCTAAGTCTAAACACATTTTCTGCTTTACACACATTTTGCAATTCAAAATTGCACTTCTTACAGTAAATGCATTGAACACGGTTCTCTGCATAAGACACAACAATCTGACATAAAGTCACATGTTTGCCATTTCAAAACACTGCCATTCAAAATGACACTACATGAGCTAATTGGCCAATACATGTGCCACCTGGCCAAACACCTCAATGGTCAATTGTTACTTCTTCAATCAGGAAGTAAGCACTATGAAAAGACCACAGAGGCCTGTTCCATAAAGCGAGTTTACCGAATAAGCCAGACTTATGTCAGTTAGTCTGACTAATTTCGAGTTCATTCGGTTCCATAAAGCTAGCTCAACGTAGTTCGAACTCAGTTACTATGGTAACTTATGCTTCGAAACTAGTCTGGTCCGGGTCAGGCTAATTGTCAGGCTTAGACCGTGTTCTTGCTTAACCAGACGTTCCTGTAACACTGACCCAACGGGAAAACGATTATTTACCACGGACATTCTCATTTTCTTATTCTCATCAGTTCAATATGTAGGCTACATTTATAGAAATTCAACTTAAATAATAAATAGCCTACAACATTTAGCCTAATGCATTAAACAATGATGAACAATGATTTGATACACACCATAGCCGTTAAATGTATGGCTATGGTAGTTTGTGATTTCAAATGTTTAGGCATCAGGCATAGGCCTATATCTCAATCTAAATTAGTATAATTATCATAGCTATATAATTGTTAACAGTAACCTGTTACAAAACAAACCTAAAATCCATAGGACATCTATCCTCCATTTTCCCAACACAAAAACCATGTTAAAAAGTTAGGCTACTGGATAATGTATTGATTAATAGTAGGCTATTTATATTAAACAATGTCAAAAAAGGATGTCTGTTTTTTAATCAACGAAGTAAAGGTCTAAAAAAGGACCTCGACCTAGCTATAGTTCACGAAAGTGAATTTCTTCCCCACAAATTGTTATTTGCTCCTCCATACATTCCATAAGGAGCTGATGAGTCCATTAATAGCCACAATATGAAAGAACCACAACTATCACTTTAGACTACACAGAATATGCCATACTTTATCATCAAATGAAAAACCGGAAAAAGAGGAGTAATCCATATTACCTCAGACTCAGGGCCGGATTAACCATTAGGGCAACTGGGCACTTGCCCAGGGGCACATGACATCTAAAGCCCAATTTATACTTAGGTCGCAGACACTTTTGAAAAGGTCGCCGACAGAAATGACGTCTCGGTCGACACTTTTAACCGTCGCTTAGAAGTGTCGCCTACCAGGAGAAATTTCTACTGGCGCGGATGTCGTCACATAGTGAAAAATTAAAATTGTCAGTTTCTCCGATTGATCACCTACGCTACAAAGCCTTAACAATGTAACCATAGCTATGAATGTAACGGTAACATTATTCTGTTTACGTCACGCGAACGTTGAGCACAGGCGACTGTTTTACGAAGTATAAATGCAGCAGCCTGAGCGACACTTTTTTTTCGTCGGCGACCATTTCAAAAGTGTCCACGACCGAAGTGTAAATTAAGCTTTAGGGGCCCTGGACAATGTCAACTAAAATGTTACATCACGTTATGAAGGCAGTCCTAACTTTCCTTAATGTGAGTACTTTATTACAACTCGTTCGATCAAAATGTTATGTTAAAATCACGTCAAAAACAGTGTTTGTGTAGTCTAGTAGTAGCCAGTGCCGCCGCTCCCATAACGCCCACTACGCGCTGTGCGTAAGGCACCAACTCCTGAGGGGGCACCAAACAATTGCCAACTGAAAAATCATCATAGTTATAATACTTATAATACCGATATTATTTTAGTATAGCAATATTACACACGTATATTACAAAACAGGCATAACAAGAGATGTAGCCTATTTAAATGCTCACAAAAAGTTACGATGGTGCCCCCCCCCCCCCCCCCAAAACAAAACGCTGTGGGTGCCCTTCCCTCAGTGGGCTGACGAACTTTGACAGTAGACTAGGTCAACTTTTCTAAAATGGGCTTAAAACGATAACAGGAGTCAGGAGAAGGAAAAAAGAAAGAAAGAGACTGCGAGATGGTGCCCGTGCATCACTTTCAGGTAAGTCCATGTTTAATCATTGTTAAATACGGGAAATGTGCTGCTAATTTAATGGTTAGCCTATGCATACACCTCAAACTTGCTGACGTTATTGGGTGTGCTCAAGCCTTCGGCGAGAGCACAACCTTTGTTCTCTCACATATATATTATTGGGTGTGCTCAAGCCTTCGGCGAGAGCACAACCTTTGTTCTCTCACATATATATTTATTTATTTATTATTTATTTTCGCCCCTCTAAGGATCAGTCAATATTTGGACTACATACACAACGGCGGTGTCAAAAGGTTCGTCTTGGTAGCGATTGTGTTGGTTGTATTTTTATTTACGTTCCGTTGCATGGTTTAAGTAGAAATTGCGTTTTTGTGGTGAAAAGTGAAGCTAACGGTGGCTAATTTGCTAGCCACAGTCACTGACGTTACTAACGTCACTACGTCACTAACGTCACGAAAACACGCGTGACTACCTGTAGCAGAACATTCGTTTCACATCTGTTAACTTGGGGGATAGCTAGGCTAACTATAGCTTTACTGCAAGGCAGCTGCAGGAACGCCACAAGCAAAGAGGCCAGGGTGATAACTATTTACTCATTTTACTTTGTGATGTGAAACACAATTATGAAATGTAATGTACAATATTAGCTGATATTATTAAGGAAGTAGGCCCACATCTACTTTTGGAAACGGTAGTCTACTATTTCACTGAAGCATTAGCATCATGACATTAGCCTCTGTTGCCCGGGCAACACATACTACAGTGGTCTATGATGCATCTGTTTTCAATCTTTAAAATAAACATTCCTCACAAATACATTTTCGTTGTAGGATTTATTATGACATTACATTACAAGTAAACGATTTGTGGGTGAAATTATCATTACCTGTGGTTTCAAATCAGTGTTGCTCACTGCAATGCTGTAGCCTACGCGAGACACTACAAAAACATCTACACAGCTGTAGGAAGTCAAACGGCGACAGAACATGTTCGGCACTCCCCTTACTTAATCAAAAGTCTATCTAACTACTAACCTGAACTTCATTGCCACAGCCTAAACGTTGCCAATCTGTTCATGAAAATAATTAATTTCAGCCTAAACCGTACAACGGAACGTTAAATCCAATTCAACCAACGCAATCGCTACCAAGACGAACACAGCAGTAGTCTACTAGTACTGTACCGTAGTAGTACAATTTACCGGGGCAGCTTCTCCACACAGGGCTATATCGCATTTTGCGTTGTTACTGACAATGATCGCTACCAGTGAGCTTTTTATGAATGAGCGATTTTCCTCTAAATAAATGTCAAGCTTATTTACGTTTTGGGGGACATATTTTCAGTTAGCAGATGGGACTGTCTGAATCGCGATTCCATCTTCTACTGCCGGGTAACGTCGTAGAATAATCTTCAAAGGGGGTTCTTTATTAATGAATGAATGCAATGAGTAGGCTACATGCCTGAAAATATCACGAGAAGGGAAAAACTTAAAATGACGTTTAAGTCATAGAGATTAGGTCAATTTTTACACCGGTCTGCCAAATTTATTCGTTTTGATTCAACGATGAGGCTGCCTCTTGCAGGGGAAATGAGAAGACATCTATTTCATTCTACACTTCACTCGTATTTTCAGTTGTAAATGAGCAGCAAAAAAAAAATGCCGTTAAATCTATTTAATCTTTATAAATAATAAGTATGCATTTTCATATAAAATATACATAAATCAGTTGTAAAAATGTCATTCAAAAACGGACCCCTATGCAACCGACGCAAGCAAGCACACCCTACAATTTCCCCAGAAATTGTACCCTCTCTAGTTGGGTGTGCTCAAGCCTTCGGCGAGAGCACAACCTTTGTTCTCTCACATATATATTATTGGGTGTGCTCAAGCCTTCGGCGAGAGCACAACCTTTGTTCTCTCACATATATATTATTATTATTATTATTATGATTTTTTTTTTTTTTTGCCCCCCTAAAACTCAGTAAATACTTGGCCTACATAGACAACGTAGGTGTCAAAAGTTTCGTCTTGGTAGCGATTGAGTTGCTTCTATTGGAATTTACGTTCCGTTGCATGGTTTAAGCTTAAATTAAGTTTTTGTGGCGAAAAGTGAAGCTAACGGTGGCTAATTTGCTAGCCACAGTCACTGACGTTACTAACGTCACTGCGTCACGAAAACACGCGTGACTACCTTTGCCAGAACATTCGTTTAGCATCTGTTAACTTGGGGGATAGCTAGGCTAACTATAGCTTTACTGCAAGACAGCTGCAGAAACGCCACAAGAAAAGGGGCCAGGGTGATAACTATTTACTCATTTTACTTTGTGATATGACACACAATTGTGATGTGTAATGTACAATATAAGCTGATATTATTAAGGAAGTACATCTACTTTCGGAAACAGTAGTCTACTATTTCACTGAAGTATTAGCATCATGACATTAGCCTGTGTTTCCCGGGCAACACATACTACAGTGGTCTATGATGTAGCGTTATCTGTTTTCAATCGTTAAAATAAACATTCCTCACATATATACATTTTCGTTGTAGGATTTATTCTGACATTAGAAAACGATTTGTTGGTGAAATTACCATTACCTGTGGTTTCAAACCAGTGTAGCTCACTGCAACGCTGTAGCTTACGCGAGACACACTACAAAAACATCTAGCTACAGTACACAGCTGTTTAGGAAGTCAAACGGCGACAGAAAATGTTCGGCACTCCCCTTACTTAAATCAAAAGTCTATCTAACTACTAACCTGAACTTCATTGCCACAGCCTAAACGTTGTCAATCTGTTCATGAAAATAATTAATTTCAGCCTAAACCGTACAACGGAACGTTAAATCCAATTCAACCAACGCAATCGCTACCAAGACGAACACAGCAGTAGTCTAGTACTGTACCGTAGTAGTACAATTTACCGGGGCAGCTTCTCAACACAGGGCTATATCGCATTTTGCGTTGTTACTGACAATGATCGCTACCAGTGAGCTTTTTATGAATGAGCAATTTTTCACTAAATAAATGTCAAGCTTATTTACGTTTTGGGGGGCATATTTTCAGTTAGCAGATGGTACCGTTTGAATTGCGATTCCATCTTCTACTGCCGGGTAACGTCGTAGAATAATCTTCAAAGGGGTTGTTTATTCATGAATGAATGCAATATGAGTAGGCTAAATGCCTGAAAATATCATGAGAAGAGAAAAACTTAAAATGACGTTTAAATCATAGAGATTAGGTCAATTTTTACACCGGTCTGCAATAATGTCACGAAAACACGCGTGACTACCTTTGGCAGAACATTCGTTTGGCATCTGTTAACTTTGGGGATAGCTAGGCTAACTATAGCTTTACTGCAAGGCAGCTGCAGAAACGCCACAAACAAAGAGGCCAGGGTGATAAATATTTACT
Organism: Osmerus mordax; assembly: GCF_038355195.1. Taxonomy (NCBI): domain Eukaryota; kingdom Metazoa; phylum Chordata; class Actinopteri; order Osmeriformes; family Osmeridae; genus Osmerus; species Osmerus mordax. Next base: position 5,263,927 of record NC_090064.1, read on the forward strand.
CATTTTACTTTGTGATATGACACACAATTGTGATGTGTAATGTACAATATAAGCTGATATTATTAAGGAAGTACATCTACTTTCGGAAACAGTAGTCTACTATTTCACTGACATATTAGCATCATGACATTAGCCTGTGTTGCCCGGGCAACACATACTACAGTGGTCTATGATGTATCTGTTTTCAATCGTTAAAATAAACATTCCTCACATATACATTTTCGTTGTAGGATTTATTCTGACATTAGTAAACGATTTGTTGGTGAAATTACCATTACCTGTGGTTTCAAACCAGTGTAGCTCACTGCAACGCTGTAGCCTACTGTACCCGAGACACTAGTGTGAGTAGCTAACAACAACTCCTCAGCTGTTTAAGTCAAACGGCAACAGAACATGTTCGGCACTCCCCTTACTCAAAAGTCTTTCAGTAGGGAAACTATCTGACTACTAACCTGAACTTCATTGCCACAGCCTAAACTTTGTCAATCTGTTCATGAAAATAATTAATTTCAGCCTAAACCGTACAACGGAACGTTTAATCGAATTCAACCAACGCAATCGCTATCAAGACAAACACAGCAGTAGTCTAGTACTGTACTGTAGTAGTAGAATTTACTGGGGCAGCTTCTCCACACAGGGCTATATCGCATTTTGAGTTGTTACTGACAATGATCGCTACCAGTGAGCTTTTTATGAATGAGCTATTTTCCACTAAATAAATGTCAAGCTTATTTATTTTTGGGGGCATATTTTCAGTTAGCAGATGGTACTGTTTGAATTGCAATTCTATCTTCTGCCGGTAAAGTCGTAGAATAATCTTCAAAGGGGGTTCTTTATTAATGAATGAATGCAATATGAGTAGGCTAAATGCCTGAAAATATCACGAGAAGGGACAACTTAAAAGGACGTTTAAGTCATAGAGATTAGGTCAATTTTTACACCGGTCTGCCAAATGTATTCGTTTTGATTCAGCCTGTCAGCTGCCTCTTGCAGGGGAAATGAGAAGACATCATATTTCATTCGACACTTCACTCGTATTTTGAGTTGTAAATGAGCAGCAAAAAAAAGATGCTTTTAAATCTATGTAATCTTTATAAATAATAAGTAGGCCCGATGCATTTTTATATAAAATATACAGACCCCTGTGCAACCGACGCAAGCAAGCACACCCTACAATTTCCCCAGAAATTGTATCCTCTCTAGTTATTATTATTATTATTTTTATTCTTTTTGCCCCCCTAAAACGTAGTCAATTTTTGGCCTACATAGACAACGTAGGTGTCAAAAGTTTAGTCTTGGTAGCGATTGAGTTGCTTCTATTGGAATTTACGTTCCGTTGCATGGTTTGGGCTTAAGGTAAGTTTTTGTGGCGAAAAGTGAAGCTAACGGTGGCTAATTTGCTAGCCACAGTCACTGACGTTACTAACGTCACTGCGTCACTAACGTCACGAAAACACGCGTGACTACCTTTGGCAGAACATTCGTTTCGCATCTGTTAACTTGGGGGATAGCTAGGCTAACTATAGCTTTACTGCAAGGCAGCTGCAGAAACGCCACAAGCAAAGAGGCCAGGGTGATAACTATTTACTCATTTTACTTTGTGATATGACACACAATTGTGATGTGTAATGTACAATATAAGCTGATATTATTAAGGAAGTACATCTACTTTCGGAAACAGTAGTCTACTATTTCACTGAAATATTAGCATCATGACATTAGCCTGTGTTGCCCGGGCAACACATACTACAGTGGTCTATGATGTATCTGTTTTCAATCGTTAAAATAAACATTCCTCACATATACATTTTCGTTGTAGGATTTATTCTGACATTAGTAAACGATTTGTTGGTGAAATTACCATTACCTGTGGTTTCAAACCAGTGTAGCTCACTGCAACGCTGTAGCCTACCCGAGACACTAGTGTGAGTAGCTAACAAAAACTCCTCAGCTGTTCAAGTCAAACGGCGACAGAACATGTTCGGCACTCCCGTTACTCAAAAGTCTTTCAATAGTTGAAACAATCTGACTACTAACCTGAACTTCATTGCCACAGCCTAAACTTTGTCAATCTGTTCATGAAAATAATTAATTTCAGCCTAAACCGTACAACGGAACGTTAAATCCAATTCAACCAACGCAATCGCTACCAAGACGAACACAGCAGTCTAGTACTGTACTGTAGTAGTAGAATTTACCGGGGCAGCTTCTCCACACAGGGCTATATCGCATTTTGCGTTGTTACTGACAATGATCGCTACCAGTGAGCTTTTTATGAATGAGCGATTTTCGACTAAATAAATGTCAAGCTTATTTACGTTTTTGGGGGCATATTTTCAGTTAGCAGATGGTACTGTTTGAATCGCAATTCTATCTTCTGCCGGTAAAGTCGTAGAATAATCTTCAAAGGGGGTTCTTTATTAATGAATGAATGCAATATGAGTAGGCTAAATGCCTGAAAATATCACGAGAAGGGACAACTTAAAAGGACGTTTAAGTCATAGAGATTAGGTCAATTTTTACACCGGTCTGCCAAATGTATTCGTTTTGATTCAGCCTGTCAGCTGCCTCTTGCAGGGGAAATGAGAAGACATCATATTTCATTCGACACTTCACTCGTATTTTGAGTTGTAAATGAGCAGCAAAAAAAAGATGCTTTTAAATCTATGTAATCTTTATAAATAATAAGTAGGCCCGATGCATTTTTATATAAAATATACAGACCCCTGTGCAACCGACGCAAGCAAGCACACCCTACAATTTCCCCAGAAATTGTATCCTCTCTAGTTATTATTATTATTATTTTTATTCTTTTTGCCCCCCTAAAACTCAGTCAATATTTGCCCTACATAGACAACGTAGGTGTCAAAAGTTTCGTCTTGGTAGCGATTGAGTTGCTTCTATTGGAATTTATGTTCCGTTGCATGGTTTAGGCTTAAGTTAAGTTTTTGTGGCGAAAAGTGAAGCTAACGCTGGCTAATTTGCTAGCCACAGTCACTGACGTTACTAACGTCACTGCGTCACTAACGTCACGAAAACACGCGTGACTACCTTTGGCAGAACATTCGTTTCGCATCTGTTAACTTGGGGGATAGCTAGGCTAACTATAGCTTTACTGCAAGGCAGCTGCAGAAACGCCACAAGAAAAGAGGCCAGGGTGATAACTATTTACTCATTTTACTTTGTGATATGACACACAATTGTGATGTGTAATGTACAATATAAGCTGATATTATTAAGGAAGTACATCTACTTTCGGAAACAGTAGTCTACTATTTCACTGAAGTATTAGCATCATGACATTAGCCTGTGTTGCCCGGGCAACACATACTACAGTGGTCTATGATGTAGCGTTATCTGTTTTCAATCGTTAAAATAAACATTCCTCACATATACATTTTCGTTGTGGGATTTATTCTGACATTGGTAAACGATTTGTTGGTGAAATTACCATTACCTGTGGTTTCAAACCAGTGTAGCTCACTGCAACGCTGTAGCTTACGCGAGACACTACAAAAACATCTACACTACACAGCTGTTTAAGAAGTCAAACGGCGACAGAACATGTTCGGCACTCCCCTTACTTAAATAAAAAGTCTATCTAACTACTAACCTGAACTTCATTGCCACAGCCTAAACGTTGTCAATCTGTTCATGAAAATAATTAATTTCAGCTTAAACCTTACAACGGAACGTTAAATCCAATTCAACCAACGCAATCGCTACCAAGACGAACACAGCAGTAGTCTAGTACTGTACCGTAGTAGTACAATTTACCGGGGCAGCTTCTCCACACAGGGCTATATCGCATTTTGCGTTGTTACTGACAATGATCACTACCAGTGAGCTTTTTATGAATGAGCGATTTTCCACTGAATAAATGTCAAGCTTATTTACGTTTTTGGGGGCATATTTTCAGTTAGCAGATGGTACTGTTTGAATCGCGATTCCATCTTCTATTGCCGGGTAACGTCGTAGAATAATCTTCAAAGGGGGTTCTTTATTAATGAATGAATGCAAAGAGTAGGCTAAATGCCTGAAAATATCATGAGACGGGAAAAACTTAAAATGACGTTTAAGTCATAGAGATTAGGTCAATTTGTACACCGGTCTGCCAAATTTATTCGTTTTGATTCAACGATGAGGCTGCCTCTTGCAGGGGAAATGAGAAGACATCTATTTCATTCTACACTTCACTCGTATTTTCAGTTGTAAATGAGCAGCAAAAAAAATGTAATCTTTATAAATAATAAGTATGCATTTTTATATAAAATATACAGAAATATCAGTTGTAAAAATGTAATTAAAAAACGGACCCCTGTGCAACCGACGCAAGCAAGCACACCCTACAATTTCCCCAGAAATTGTACCCTCTCTAGTTGCTAATGTTAGCACACTCAAATATGTTAACTTAGTTAGGTGCAAGCTAGATTGAGATTTTACTGTTAAACATTATCTATGCATTTTACAAGTAACTGCGCCAGCTAGCTGTTACTTTCTTAACTACTGTCTGCCAAGATTTTTCCAATTGAAAAACGGCTTGTAAAATGTTTATTTTACATAAAGCTCAAAAAACTATTTTGCGCTCAAATAAAGGCACAAAAAAAGCGCTCGCATTAATTTTGGACATCCGTAACTAGCATCATCATAGAGTCAGTTGGCTGAGCGGTGAGGGAGTCGGGCTAGTAATCCGAAGGTTGCCAGTCCGATTCCCGGTCATGCCAACTGACGTTGTGTCCTTGGGCAAGGCACTTCACCCTACTTGCCTCGGGGGGAATGTCCCTGTACTTACTTTAAGTCGCTCTGGATAAGAGCGTCTGCTAAATGACTAAATGTAAATCACCTCAAAAACTCAAGTCTTCTTTACTTCTTCATCTTGGTCCTGTAGTTGGTCCTGTAGTTGCCCATTTTAAACTTGATGCTGTTCTTCCATCCATTGCATCCAGTTTCTGATTCAACTTCCTGAAGGCAAGGATGCTTGGCCACAAGAGCCTCAGCTGCCATTGTGATGTCTCTATCACTTGGATAAGCCTTGAAGCCATACATGGAAGTAGAAAGCTTTTCTAATATATCATGCTTTAAGTCTCTAGTCAACTTCAGGTGTTTGTTGTTTTTCTCAAATTCGTTATTTCCTTCTCTAACTTTAAGCTCAACGTCAAATGAAAATAGGGGAATTGGAAAAGGACCTGAAGGCCATCTGCTAAGACGTTCTGGAGATGACAGACTTGAAAGTATTTCAGTGGATGCAAGAGAGCTGGTATCTTCATCAACAGAGATATGCACAACAGCCTTTAGTGGCAACTCTTCGATATCGGAGGAATGTAAGTTTTCCATCAAAGTCTGGATCTTCATATTGTAAACTAAAATCTAAGTCTATTTGCAACTGTTCTTTTATAATCCTTATCAATGCATCAACAGAGGCTGGTCGTGTACTCAGTTTAATCTTTCTTGCTTGATCTGGCTGGACAACCCGAAGGACCATGGATTGTGGGGGCGCATCTGCCATTGTGCTATCAAAACAAGACAATTAAGATGTTATGATAATGAACTGCTCGATTAGAGTAATAAATAAAGATACAATGATTTATTAATAAATAACTACTCACCATTGGCTAGTCTGAGTTTTCTTTCACTTGTATGAAGCGCTTGGGAGTCAACAGCAGCAAGCCATCTATCTTACATCCTGAGAGTGGAAAAGTATCATTGAGATCAGATTGAAGATGGATTGACAGTCTTGGCTGACAGCTCATAGGACCTAAGATGTTCTACATACCAGGTTCTACAGACCAGAACAAAGAAAAGAAACATTGTGATTCACAAGGTAGATCTGTTCTATTTTGCTAATTTTGGATAGTCCACTACTGACTCCAACAGACAGAAACATTCCACAGACATAGTCTGTGCCATCAACGGTCACCTTTGATGTTTGGTAGATTGTGTCACTAGTTGTTTGTGTTTTAATGTGTGCCATAGCTACTTCTGGTAGAGCTGAAACCAGAACAGAGTCAACTCTGGATGCTTGTGTTCTTGGCTTGAAAAATGATGGTGCAGCAAGATGATATGCCATCATGTGTTGGTGTCTAACTGCCATTGTCTTTAAAATATTTTTGAAGTTTTGAGTGTCATGCACTACTCTTTTGAAAAAGCGGCAGGGCTCGACAATAACGATGGCCCGGGGCCAGTAAAAAGTAACGTCGGGACAGTTAAACTAGCAACTCACTGGCCCGATCGGGCCACTACAAATTATTGATTGAAAAAAAAAATTTGCATTGTAAAAGTTAACATCCTTCATATATGTTTTGCTAAATGCATAAATAACTTCAGCTTGTGGGGCGCACAGTTGGCAAATCAAGAGTTGAGTAGTGAGTGACGAGTGGTTGTCAAATTGTAATTCTCTAATCTCCATACATTTTTTACAACTGGCGCGAGACAATAAAGTGACGATTGCAGCAAAGTAGAGCTACGAGCTCAAACGGAAGCATTTTTATTTATGGAAGATGCACTGTGTCGTCTGTCGAATGTTCCCGTCTAAAGCAGACAAAAGTGGATCTTTTTACACAGGCACCGACAATTTTCGAAAACAATCCCTGACCAGCCATGCTAGCAGACAGCACCTGGTTTGCGTGACAGCTAAGCGGATGGTTGACAATCCATCTTCCAGGCCGTTGACCATGCTGGTCAGGAATTAAAATGTAGATGCCCATCGTGTTATTGCACGACTTATAACAACGGCATATCACGTAATTAAGACGGGCCAGCCGTTCACCTCGTTCCCCCAGGCTATTGAACCGCAGCAGAAGAATGGTGTCGACTTGGGTATTTAGTATCATACTGATGAAATGCTATGGAAGCTTTTATATATTAGCATTGAGAGACCAGAGGTTTCAGTTTCAGCCTGACAGAGTTGTGCAGAGATGGCTGTCAGCGGGGAAGAGAGCACGTCATGTTTGAGGTTAAAAGTCAATTATTTTGCTGACTATTACCTTTTTATTTTTTATCACAAAAAATGTGATTTCATTTTTGTTCTTTTTATATCCAGGATGTGTTTAATAAATGGTTAAACATGTTAACAGAATAACACAACTAAGCAGTCTGGCCCAGTGCCAATTTTTTTAAATGTTGAGCCCTGAGCGGTGTTTGGCCTCAAACCGCATGGTCCAAACATGCAGCAGGGGCCCAAAGCACTTGACTAGGGTGGGATAATGATCAACATAATGATGTTTAGGACGAAGCTTAACCTCAGGGAAGACCTCTAGTAGTACCCGCCTATGATCACTGATTTTGCACTTAAAATAGTCTAAGGTTGCATTCGTATACGATGGACGCAGAGCTAACTCCACCAACTCTTTCAATTCCATCAAAACTGCCCATGCACCTTCACCCTCTGGTACTACACCACCTACAAGAAATGGAAGCACACGGAGCAGTGTGGCATTTTCATGCCCATTGCCACCTATTGTTCCTCGAGACGTAAATGTCTTTGGAATTGGGTGAGGTTTATCCACCTTATCAGTGTGCTGATATGGGAATGATACAATCTTTTGGTTCAAAGACTCCAGAGTGAAGTACTTGAGCCGGATCAGCTCCTTAATGCAAAGAGAAAGCTCCACAGGAACGATGCCTTCCAGATGATCATGCAAGATATCTGGAGGAAATCCTGTGATTGGATGGAAGTAATTCAGGGACTCTTGCAAGACACATCCACGCTTAACACCAAAGTGACTGCTCAAAGTTTCACTTTCTTGAACATGATGTACATGAAGGTCATGGTTGGCTTTGGTTCTCTGAGAAAACATTTTCTCTCTGACTTCAGTTGCTTGAAACTGTTCTCTTGTGGCCATACAGAATCTGCAAACATAGCCAGCTCTAAATGATAGTGATGTGTCGTTCGTGAACGATTCGTTCATTTTGGGACTCGGGAGTAACGAGTCCTCTCAAAGAATGATTCATTCATTTTCTCGTGGCCGCGCATCGGGACTGTTGCATAGGCTCATCCAAGTAAACAGAAATGATTCGTTCATTTCCCGACTCGGTCTTTCTACGAGTCTTTGAATCATTTTTCACGTGACCTGCATAGGCTCTGTTGTGGTAGCTAGAGTATCCGCAGAAACACAAAAGATGGTGCCTTTGACATTCTGACCAACCTTTTCAATGAACACACCATCCTGTTCAAGAGTACGAACATCACGCAACAATGGCGCGAATACAGCTGCATATCCATACTTATGGAGGTCTGTCACTTTTACTAGCATTGCTAGCTGTATAGTGTGTAATGCTGATCTGTATTTTGGTGGCACATTGGCAAGGACCCAGTAAACAGCACAGAGTTTGTGGATTTTACGTGATGTGCCAATTGGCAATTTCAAGGTCATCAATGTATATTTGGAGTGGTAGAATGAGATCCCCAGCTGACAGTAACTAATTTTCTAGAAAATGAGAGCCATTAGAGCATGACACATATTGGCCAGGCTCAGTATTCTGTTCAGTTATCTTGTTGAGAATGTCTGTGTTCTTAAACAACTCCTGAATCATTTGAAGAATAGGAACATACATGATGGTATGTCCAGGTTGCTACAACAGATACTCTACTGGCATTACACATGGATAGTTGCGCTCAATAAAGGTTTTTCTGGGCTTGGATGAAGACAACTCTGCACCTTTAGAGGTAGCAGTAAACAGAACATTGGAGTCTATGACAGCACTAACAATTTCATCCAGTGTAGGTTCTTCTATATTGTGTCCATTTCTCTGCAATATCTCACTAATTGCCTCCTTGATCAGTGGCTGAGATAAGGAGAATATCTGACTCAAGTGGTCTACTATTTCCTGTGTAGCTGTGTTTGAGACATGGACGATAGCCTGCATCTTTAGGAATAAGGAAGATATATTCATTTTGAGTTGATTTTTTAGATTGTCAGTGTCACACTGATCATCATCCCCCACCTCTGTACTCTGGCCTTGACATTCTTCATGCAAATCATTAGAGACCTCAGAAATAGTGGCCTGGAGATTCTGTGGATCACCAATGATGATTTCACTTAGAAGGTTTGATGCAAGACTTAATTGGTGTGCTCTACTTTTATGGGAATTGAATGAAGAGTACACATTTGTGCTATAGTCACAATCCTTATATGGGCACACCACTTTTTCATGACTTTTTAAATGCTTTCTGAGATGACACAAAACAACAGATTCCGAAAAAGGTTGCTGAAATGTGCATATAGGACATTTAAATAACACAGGGTCCTGACTCTGCTCTGCAATACTGCTAAGTTGTGCAGTATGATACCGTGACAAATGAGTTCTCAGTGCATTAAGCGTTTTAAATCTACACATGCAATCATTATGTAGACATGGAAGGGGGCTAACGCTTGAAAAGTGGCTGTGCTGTAGTCTATAATGTTTAAATAATTGTATTCTGTAATTAAAAGAAGCTGAGCACAACTTACACTGCCAGATCATAATGGAGCCAGCAACCTGGAAGTCAAGAAAAAAAAAGTCAGAAACTTAAAGCATGTCGGGCCTCCATCAAAAATATTCAATGTTTATTTAGTGAGGCGAGGAAACGTGTTAATTGTTAGCAAACAGTCCAATTGTTTGCTTAGTACATAAGTTTTAAATTCAGCACGTGGGCTAACTACAGCTTGGCAGTGCAAGACTACAACCTAGCTATTTTGAATCAAATGGCCTGTTAAAGCCGCGAACAATAAATCTTTCTTAATGCTTTTCAATAAAAGTTGACAGCCCTACTTTGGTATCAGGAGTTTTTGCAAAAATAGCCAACTATAAATGTATACATTTTACCAATCAACATTATACAGTAATTGCGCAGATATTTCAAGCATGTCTGTAAATCTCCTGACTCAACTCCAGGGGGCCCGTTCTCCGTACGTCGCCAACTCAGTTAGCTGGATTTGATTGTTGACGATTTGTCATTATCTTGGATTGTTCGGTTCTTCGAAGCTCATCCTGGACTTGCTGTCATAGCAACAGGTCCGTAAGCTTAAACCTGCTCGGGAGCAGGTTTATTTTATGTAAACACGATTAGATTGAGGCTTTACAAGCAGAGGTGATACAGGAAGTCTGTCACAGACATGTCTTGTCCGTTTTTACTACAGGAACCTGTTGCAGAAGGTGCAAGAATAATTAGCAGAATTTAACATGAAACCGAATTAATTGCTCATTGCGTGAGGCTCCGTAAGCACAGCGCGATATGCTAGCCTATACTTTTTGAGAGGATAGCCTATCGTTTTTTTGTGAGGGTTTCATTTACATAATACATTTTTTGAAACCACATCATATGACATTAAAGATGATAAATGAAAATATGAAAGTATGAAAAAAAAAAAAACATAGGCCTATAGCTTACTGTAATAAGCGATAAAATGCGTCACTCCTCTACATTTAATTTGGTCTGCTACTTTTTGCCAGCCCTCTTTCTTGGATTTTGCAGACTTTGAGGTGTTCCCTGGCATTCTGATAAAATCTTCAAATTCGGAGTAACCTTCGAGCAAGCTGTTGCTCTGTTAGCTCTGTTGCGGAAAAAACAGGGCGCTCATTTTGGCCACGGTGAGCAGCCATAGACTTATGTGAGCAGCCAATAGCAGCGTTGCTGATCAAGGTTTCTACTATCAATACATACCCCCTTTTAGACCAACGTATAACTCAATCCAGCTATACTAATCATAAACAACAAGTGTGTTCGAAGAACCGAATTAGCCAGATCATGATAAGCAAGATGATGTCATCTTGGATGTGTCATTTGATCTCGGATGTAATAAGCGACATACGGAGAACGGGCCCCAGCAGTAAGCTCAGAGAGAAACAACAACAAATGGCCACACCTGAGCACAGCCTTGTTCAAGACATAAGCACAAGGTGGAATAGCACATTCTATATGATAAGCCGACTGCTTGAGCAAAGGTGGCCTGTAACAGCAACACTGTCCGACAGCTCTGTCACACAGAGAGGCTTAAGGTACCTGGACCTGAAACCAGACCAGTGGAGCCTGCTGGAAGAGCTTTCAACAGTCCTCAAGCCTTTTGAATGTGTCACTGTGTTCATGAGTGGACAGAAATATGCAACAATATCTGCAATACCTCCACTTGTGAAGGGGCTGTTGAAGTCCACCGAGAGCTGCCTTTGAGTCAGCCCCGCTGCGGGCTTTCCAACTCACTGCTGTGCAGCAGTTGCAGGAGAGAAGGGACACTGCTTTCTCAGATGGAGCACCAAACACAGTGATTCTTGCAATGGTCCTTGACCCAAGGTTTCGGAAGCTGAAGTTTCTTTCACCTGACGAAGTCCTACATGTTCAAACTAAAGTGCAAACAATGGCACTTGAAGAGAGAAGGAAGATGGATGTGCGGCAGCATGGCAGTTGCAGTGTTACCTCCACTGATACTACAGCTACTGAATCAACACCTCAAGCCACTCTACTTGACTCGCTCCTTGGTTCTGATGAAGAGGATAGAGCAGGTGAAGCTGAGGATGTCCACACCCAAGAGAGGAACGAAGTCTTCACATACTTTGGAGAAAAGAGCCTTGCCAAGGAAGAAACCCCATTACTGTGGTGGAAGGCTAACAATGACAGATATCCCACGTTGGCCAGGCTAGCCTGGCCAACGTGGGATGTTAACCCGGGGAGTCAGGTGGCTGAGCGGTGAGGGAGTCGGGCTAGTAATCTGAAGGTTGCCAGTTCGATTCCCGGTCAAGCCAAATGACGTTGTGTCCTTGGGCAAGGCACTTCACCCTACTTGCCTCGGGGGAATGTCCCTGTACTTAATGTAAGTCGCTCTGGATAAGAGCGTCTGCTAAATGACTAAATGTAAATGTAAATGTAGCCAAGTCTTACCTATGTATCCCTGCCACCTCAACACCATCTGAGCGGCTGTTTTCTGCAGCAGGAAACATAGCCTCCAAGAAACGAGCGAGCCTGAGCCAGGAGCATGTGGACATGCTCACATTTTTGCATTGCAATGCAAAGTGTCTGAACAAAGGGAGTGAGAAAGAGTGAGTGTGTGTGTGTCTGTGACTGAGTGTAAGAGTTTGTGAGTGTGAGAGTTTGAGTGTGTGCGTCTGTGAGTGTGAGAGTTTGAGTGTGTGCATCTGGGAGTGAGAGTTTGAGTGTGTGTGCGTCTGGGAGTGTAGTGTAGAGACGTTCTGAAGTTCTGACGTTCAAACAAATCCTGTCTGATTTGTATTTTTCTTTATTTTTTAATAAATTATTTATTGTTCTGACAGCTCAGGTTCCTTTAAACACAAAAAAGCCTACATTTGTTTTTTTGATTTTTAATAATTACTTTAACAGCTCAGGTATGTTGAAGGAGCAACCCGTTTGTGCACTTTTCTTTTTTGCACTGTGAATTGCACTGTCAGTTCTGTTTCTGAATAAAGGGTTGGACAGTAATGCTTTTTTATTTCATCCGATTCATCGATTAATCGAAAAATAATCGACAGATTAATCGATTATTAAAATAATCGATTAATAATCTCTGACCCGAATGGAAGGTATCTTATTGTTATTGGCAAAATGTATGATTCCCCAGTCTTATTAGTGAGTGTCTATGCCCCTAATTGGGATAATGCTGATTTCTTTAGGCAGCTTTTTTCTAGCCTTCCTGATATGTTCTCCCACTTTCTCATACTGGGTGGTGATCTTAATGGTTGGCTTAGCCCAGAATTAGACCGTTCCTCCGCGAAGGTTGCTCCTCCTTCCAGGTCTGCAAAGACAGTCAGAACTTTTATGAATGAGTTCGCAATCTCGGATCCCTGGCGCTTTTTTAATCCTACTGGCAAAGTGTACTCCTTTTTCTCTCCCGTACACCACACATTTACTCATATAGACTATTTTTTGATGGATAACAGAATTCTCCCCTCAGTGAGCTTGTGTTTATATGAGTCGATAGTCATCTCGGACCACGCCCCTGTTGCTGTGTGTATTAAGTTTGGAGGCTACGTTCGTTCACGTACCCCCTGGCGTTTCAACACGTGTTTGCTTTCAGATGAAAACTGTGTGGGAATGATTTCTGACCAAATTGATGTTTTTCAGTATAAATAAGACCCCTGGCATCTCAGCATCATTATTGTGGGAGACATTAAAAGCATACATTCGAGGGCAGATAATCTCGTACGTAAATCATGAGAATAAACAAAAGAGGGAAATATTGACTGGCTTAACAGGCGTATTGCTCAGTTGGATTACCTATATTCCACCTCACCAACTCCGGATGTGTATAGGGAGCACCTCTCTTTACAATCAGAGATTAACACACTGAATACATTTACATTTAGTCATTTAGCAGACGCTCTTATCCAGAGCGACTTACAGTAAGTACAGGGACATTCCCCCGAGGCAAGTAGGGTGAAGTGCCTTGCCCAAGGACACAACGTCAATTGACACGGCAGGGAATCGAACTTGCAACCTTCAGATTACAAGCCCGACTCCCTCACCGCTCAGCCATCTGACTACAGACCATGCCGCTGAATTACTGCTTAAATCCAGAAGTAATTATGAACAAGGAGACAAAGCTGGCAAGTTATTGGCACATCAATTACGACAAACTGTATCCTCCCACCAAAACCCCAAATTCTGACACTCAGGTACTACAGTTGACCATCAAAAGATCAATGACGAATTCAAGGATTATTACACTTCTCTATATACATCTGAATCTGACACGCATGACTTCATCAACTTTTTTGAGTCGCTTCAAGTTCCTTTACTCCATCCGGATATGGCCCAACAGCTGGAAGGCCCGATAAGTAATACTGAGCTCGCTGCTGCTATCACAGCTATGCAGGGTGGCAAATGCCCAGGGGTCTCATTTATAAAACTGTGCGTAGGATTCTTTCTAAAAGTGTACGTACGCCCAAAAGCCTAAAATCGCGTACGCACACAAAAACTCTGATTTATAAAACCGTGCGTACGCACACCTGTACGCAATGTTCCCTTTATAAATCACAGATTACCCACAAGTGTGCGTAAGTGAATCTGAATTGTACCCCGCCCTGAACACGCCCATTTCTAACCATAAAAGGTCAATGCAAAGCACCTCATGAATGCTAATGTATCTCATGACCCTGGCATGCGATTGTTTTTCACGGTGAATCACGGCGACCAAAAAGGCGAAAGTTCTCGGACACAGAAATTGAAGTTCTTGCAGGCTAGGTGGAGGCCCGAAAACCCACATTATTTGGTGGACACAGCAGCGGGATCACAAAAAAAAAACTATGCGAATGGCAGCATATTGCGGCTGCCGTCAACTGTGCCAGTGGGACAGAGCGCACAGTGGCAGAACTAAAGAAGAAGTGGTCCGATCTGAAGGTAAAATATACTACATCTTTTTACTCCTTAACTGACATTTTATTTAATTTGTTGTGTGTGTATTTGAAGAGGTTTTAGTTTAATGTGCTCATTTGTGCGAAATAAATAATCTCATCCATTCATTCATTCAAGGTGGAGGCAAAGAGGAAACTGTCCTCCCACTGCCAGAGTGTGGCTGCAACCGGTGGGGGCCCAAGCAAACCTGAGCTATCACCAATTGATGGCAAAATCGCTGCCATAATTGGTGTGGCGAGCGTGTGTGGGATTGTGTTGGAAAAGGAGGGAGACACCGACGCGACCACCGAGGAACAAGGTAAAACTTTTATTGTAAAGCGTGAAACCAGCTAATCAAATGTTTTCCCCCAGCATTTCCAGAGTCTGGAGTGATGGGTGGGCAGGAGGTTTCCGTCGAGGACAGTGAGGGGTCCCCGACAGATGCACAGCATTCAGCTCCAGTCAACGGTGCACCTCGTGCACATGGAAGTGGTCGGGTGCTCACTGACGCGTCCTTCAGCTACAGCAAGACACAATAAACGCCATCAACAACATTTCAAATGAGCTACAGCAGATGAGACAAGTACTGCAAGAAATTGCTCAATTATTAACCCTTGTGTTATCTTCGGGTCGTTCTGACCCATCAGTCATTGTGACCCACCGTCGTATTGCGACAACTTTACCGCATACAAAAACAAAGTGAAGCATTTTCTTTTAACTGTTGGGCTGTCTCAGACCCCCCACATTGCGAAGGTTAAAAGAAAATTATTTTTATTTGTTTTTGTATTGGGTAAAATTGGGTAAACACAACGATGGTTCGTTATGAACCTTTGGGTCATGTGACCCGAAGGCAGCACGAGGGTTAAAAGATGTTGTTGCAAAATGAAACTTGATAGTTGTCTTTCTTACAAACGCCGCATGACCTCCTCACGTATCCTTGCCCCATGCTGATGTGCCTGTTGTCGGGCAGGGGGCTGTGGTTCGGGGTCACAATGCTGGGGGGGAGGGAGGTCAGGAGGGAGAGGGATACCATTCCTCAGTGCCACATTGTGAAGAACGCCACACGCCCTGATGATAGCGCACACCTTTGCCGGGTGGTACAGCAGTCTGCCACCTGAGGCATCCAGAGCACGCCATCGGCATTTCAGGAGGCCGATGGCACGCTCAAGGATCATTTTGGAGTCACATATGACTTGAACGTTTATTGAATGGACATGCTTTCTGTTAACAAAAGCCTATTCGTTAACATATGGTGCCCTTATGGCAGGGGTCGGCAACCCAAAATGTTGAAAGAGCCATATTGGACCAAAAAAACAAATCTGTCTGGAGCTGCAAAAAATTTAAAGCCTTATATAAGCCTTATAATGAAGGCAACACATGCTGTAAGTGTCTATAGACTAATTGTTTGTAAACATTCGGGATGTGCGCGCAATGTGGCTGCAGAAAACCGGGAAAGGATAGCCTTTATAATGGCTAGAGAAGTACACGGATTATACAAATAGTTTGATTTAAAAAGACCAAAAAGGTCGAGAAGGACAGCCTTTAAGAGAAAAGTTGATTCCCCATTGATCTGTCACATCAGAATTTTGATTTGGGTTACGAAAGTCTCGAAATTTGAGTGAGAATGTCGCCCGGTAGACCGCATCTTATGCGTCATGTCACAAAGTTCATAATTTTACAGTCAATTATACACCTTAAAAGTCAAGCAGGGCAGCTTTAAAGAGATATTGGAATTCTGCTATTAGCCATTCTACACTATAAACGTCAGGGAGGACTGCCTTTAGTAGATACAAGCCTGCTGAAGACAGCCAGAATCTCAGATTTCTTTAACCAAGCCTGTTTCATTCATCATTTGCCTGAGAAAGCGACCTTCGTTAGCCAGGCTAGTTTTGCCCGAGCCAGTCTAGTTTTGCCCGTTCACTCCATTCTACAGTAAAAACGTCAGGGAGGACTGCCTTTTGTAGATACGAGCCTGCTGAAGATAGCCAACATCTCGGATTTCTTTAACCGACCCTGTTTCATTCGTCATTTGCCTGAGAAAGTGACCTCCGTTAGCCAGGCTAGTTTTGCCCTATCACATCGTCAGGCTATTTATAGGAATCGGGGGTCAAGTGACTTTTGTGCATGGACAAATTAAACGTAAATGTATTTGTCCAAAGGACAAGTGCCTCAAAAAGTTAAAGTTCTGAAATCCAGTGACCAGAGATACAGTTAGGTCCATAAGTATTTGGACATTGACACAATTTTCATCATTTTGGCTCTGTATACCACCACAATGGATTTGAAATGAAACAATGAAGATGTGCTTTAAGTGCAGACTTTCAGCTTTAATTTCAGGGTATTTACATCCAAATCAGGTGAACGGTGTAGGAATTACAATACATTTGATATGTGCCCCCCCCCCCCTTTTTAAGGGACCAAAATTAATTGGACAATTGGCTGCTCAGCTGTTCCATGGCCAGGTGTATGTTATTCCCTCATAAAGGGAGTTCGTTATTTCATTGACAAGGAGCAGATAAAAGGTCTAGAGTTCATTTCAAGTATGGTATTTCTGTTTGGAATCTGTTGCTGTCAACTCTCAATATGAAGTCCAAAGAGCTGTCACCATCAGTGAAGCAAGCCATCGTTAGGCTGAAAAATCAAAACAAACCTATCAGAGAGATAGCAAAAACATTAGGTGTGGCCAAATCAACTGTTTGGTACATTCTTAAAAAGAAAGAACGCACTGGTGAGCTCAGCAACACCAAAAGACCCGGAAGACCACGGAAAATAACTGTGGTGGATGACAGAAGAATTCTTTCCCTGGTGAAGAAAAACCCCTTCACAACAGTTGGCCAGATCAAGAACACTCTCCAGGAGGTAGGTGTATCTGTGTCAAAGTCAACAATTAAGAGAAGACTTCACCAGAGTAAATACAGAGGGTTCACCACAAGATGTAAACCATTGGTGAGTCTCAAAAACAGGAAGACCAGATTAGAGTTTGCCAAAAAACATCTAAAAGAGCCTGTACAGTTCTGGAACAACATCCTATGGACAGATGAGACCAAGATCAACTTGTACCAGAATGATGGGAAGAGAAGAGTATGGAGAAGGGAAGGAACTGCTCATGATCCAAAGCATACCACCTCATCAGTGAAGCATGGTGGAGGTAGTGTTATGGCGTGGGCATGTATGGCTGCCAATGGAACTGGTTCCCTTGTATTTATCAATGATGTGACTGCTGACAAAAGCAGTAGGATGAATTCTGAAGTGTTTCGGGCAATATTATCTGCTCAGATTCAGCCAAATGCTTCAGAACTCATAGGACGGCGCTTCACAGTGCAGATGGACAATGACCCGAAGCATACTGCGAAAGCAACCAAAGAGTTTTTTAAGGCAAAGAAGTGGAATGTTCTGCAATGGCCAAGTCAATCACCTGACCTAAATCCAATTGAGCATGCATTTCACTTGCTAAAGACAAAACTGAAGGGAAAATGCCCCAACAACAAGCAGGAACTGAAGACAGTTGCAGTAGAGGCCTGGCAGAGCATCACCAGGGACGAAACCCAGCATCTGGTGATGTCTATGGGTTCCAGACTTCAGGCTGTCATTGACTGCAAAGGATTTGCAACCAAGTATTAAAAGTGACAATTAGATTTATGATGATGTTAGTTTGTCCAATTATTTTTGGTCCCTTAAAAAGGGGGGGCCACATATAAAATGTGTTGTAATTCCTACACCGTTCACCTGATTTGGATGTAAATACCCTGAAATTAAAGCTGAAAGTCTGCACTTAAAGCACATCTTGATTGTTTCATTTCAAATCCATTGTGGTGGTATACAGAGCCAAAATGATAAATTGTGTCAATGTCCAAATACTTATGGACCTAACTGTATATGTTCCTGGCCTGGCCTGGTGGGAACATCACAATGTGTGCTCCCATCTCCAATACGCATGGTGTCCTCCACCATCATGCCAACCTTGGACCATACAACACAGCCCATATTCTCACATTTCTGGACAAACTCCACAACATTCTCATACCACCATCAATCATGCAGACCATCAAAGTAACCGGTACGTTGTAGTATGGGACAACATGAGCTTTCATCGTGCAGCCCCAGTCCAAAACTGGTTTGCTGACCACCCACCATTTCTCGTGCAATACCTCCCACCATACTCACCATTTCTGAACCCCATAAAAGCAGGGGCATCGTTAGGCCTAGGCCTAACGACTGAAGCCCCCCTAAAATGTTCTTCAGCCCCCCCAAATAATTTGGCATTATTGGCTTAAAAAAAAAAAAAACATTAAATTAAACTATTGTTTCTCACATGGACAAGTTATTTATAACTCTAACATGCTACATATGTGCGTACGTTATGGTTTGTATGTTTCCTCCACCTTCAAATTATAATCCAATAGCCTATCATCATACTTTACGATATAAACCCCGGGCACTATTCAGTCCCCCCAGGATTTCGCAGGCCTTTTTTGTGATAGTTGCGGGCTAAAATTCCTGATTTCGCGGGAGCTTTTCCAAAAAGCTGCGATTAAAGTTGCAGTGTTTGTTAGGTGTTTGTTGCAATGAAATTGCGGGAGCAAGTGAAAGTTGCGAATTTCCCTCTTTGTAATTTTAATTGAGTTATTGGATGAAAATTAAGTAATTAACAAACATTCATCAAAGAATACCATTGAGAAATAGTCCCCTAAATAACCTTACTAACATGCCAATTTTCATCATATCCCATTTTTAATCCTTATCCAACCAGGATTTACATTCGCATGCATTGAAGGGAGGAATCTCCCTTTTTTTTACAAAAAAGATTGAAATCTCTGTCTGCAATACTGCTCTCGGCCTCGACGCAACTCGGCTCTCTCACGCTTGCCAGGCATAGACAGTAGAAGAAAGCACACGCAGCAATTGACTGGTTGGGCACAAGCCCTCGCCCCTCGGCTTGAAGCAACGGCCCCGGTGGATGTAGGTGGTATTGCATTTCTTGTTAGACTTCCGGCTCTTCCGGTCGTTTTTATTCTATTAACTCCAGTCAACATTTACAAAACTATCTCCCCCAATAATTTTTGTTAGATTCTCGAACCTGGCTCATACTACTAGCTTTTTTATAAAATAATTTTCCCAGATTTTTGCTAAATTTGAAACCAATCCGAAATGGGTAAACTAGCACACCATTTATTTGCTTACGTCAATAAAAGTTGCCTGCAAATGTGCTCGCGGATACTAACAGGGCACAAGCACAAAAGTTCACATTGGCCGATAGCCGATTTACCTGGCGCTGAATGAGCCATATTGAATGAGCACAGGGAGAAATGGCTTGAGTTGCCTGCCCTGTTGTAGCAAGTTTAGCAAATGGTTGTCACACATACATGAAATGTTGTTAATATAGTTTATTCCCGTTATTTTAAAACAGATTTGATTTTTCTGTCAAGAACGTTTTTACGTTCATGACATGATTGCAAATATTACATTATGTTAAGCGTGAGCATAGATTGTTGACATGTCTATCTAGAGCAAAGACGAAGATTAATACTTTAACTGATAACCACAATAAGAAATGATATAAATATGATTAGTCTTGCCTTAATCGTGTCATCAAGCCAGACTGCTTTTGTGGGACAATGAATGTCCTCAGTGACTGTTTCACCCCCACTTATATCTGATGGAAACGTCTTGTATATAGGCCTAGTTCTGTTAATATGCCCCTTTCAAAGGCAAATGTTAAATAAAGTATATTTTAGACACACTTCTCAAGCTTTTATTTATTACATTATTTCCAAGTCTTGTTAGATCACGTTATATCCATTAATAGGCGTTTGGTTTTGTAGAACATATAAAACACAGGCCACATTTCTACACTGATATGTAAATTGAAGGCAGTGTGAATTTCGTGGCATTTCGTTTGAAAATACAGTTGACAGTAAGCTATGGTAAGTCTGCATCATGGAAGATTTCTGTTAATAACTATTGAGCTTTCTTTGCCTGGCGAGAACAACGACGGAGCTAGGTGTTCATGTTAACAGTTTATTTAATTCGATACAATGCGTTGGAAATCATACTCAAATCACAAGAAAAAAAGAAACATATGTGATGAGTTCCATCTAGGATATCCCTATATTTAGCCCTTTAGCCTATTTCTAACAACCAAGTGAAAGGAATACTATACAATGACAGCATACATTTACGTAAAGTTTGCATCATGTCTCTGATTCTTATCGGACTTGTACCCCATTCTGCCACTGCAATGCCTTAGCTCACACGCTCGCAACCATATAAATCTATGCTCGCCACTGGCTGTCGCAAAGTATGATGTGTACAGCTAGTTGCAAGCGTGCACAAGGTCTCGGAGCTAGGAAAAAAAAGAGCCACTGTTTAAAGCTAGACCGGAAGAGTCGGAAGTGGAAAGATGGCGCGGTCCAGTTTCGCGCTCTCGCTTGCCTCACTGCGCCACTGAGCACTTTTCATAGCTTCCTCTAGTTATACAAACTCTATGGTTGGGCAACCCTGGATACAGGATTGTTAACGGTGTGTTTTTCGCCTGGAAGTCTCTAGAAATCTGGCACCTTATTGAACGAAATTAAAAAGAGTGAAAGAGTTCACAGACACCAGAATGAACGCTTTAAAAGTATCGTTCATCAGGCAGTAATACAGTACGTTCAGTTCACGTTTATCAACGAGTTCATGAACTTTCGTTCAATGAACGCGTTCAGGCGCAACACTGGATTTAACCCCTACTGGAGAGAGTTGTGGGAGACGACGATGATTGGTCAAAGTTGGGAATCGTTGAATTCGCGTGAATTGGTGCGATTGCAACATCGCAAATTCCTGGAGGGTCTGACTATTAACGTCTCTCATCAACAACAGCTAGTATTATAGCCAGGAGTTCAAAGTAAATGATGCACAGAGTGAAATTGTAAGTACAGGAAGTTACAGAATGTATTTGTAGTTGTTAACGAGTTGTTAACAAGAACTGTAGTTGTTAACGAGTGTTACCTGCTGAAATTTAGGGTAGGGTGATATTAGGCAAATGAAAGCGAATATTGTAGTGGGCTATGTTAAAACTAAGCTAGCTAGCTATTTTGTTAGAAACTGTCCCCAGTTAGCAAGAGTGTGAAGGAGCGAATTCGAAATACAAGAAATAACTATCGACATCTCTCTATTCTTTGCATTAATATATCTCTCTAGAATTTCGAAACAATATTATCAGTCCCTATAGAATGTTATTTATAATCAGTTAATGCTAGTGAAAACTAAATGTCATAGTGTCCCTCATAACGCTATTGTACCGGTATATCATCCAATTCATTGACCAGGTGGATAAAAGAACATTCTTTAGGAGAGGTGGCAGCTCCGCCCAGTCAGATGAAAGAGAGAAGCAGGAGATTGACAGGGCTGAAGGAGCCGGTGTGATGGAGGTTAGTGGTCTACAGGTCTAGAAGGACATGGGCAGGGCGGGATTACCGTACGGGCAACCGTGGCAGTTGCCCAGGGGCCGCTGGCCACCAGGGGGCCCCCTACGACATGTTGTGTAACGTGCACTGAATGTTTACACACTCACTGTTTTAGCGCGACAAATTGACCAATTAAATCGTATGAATATTTTCCACCAGAAGACATACCCTGTACGATTGGTGAAATGGTAAGGGTGGGTGGGTTTAATGTAAAGGCTGACAAAATTAAGAAAATAATGTAGCCTAGACAGGCAGCGAAGAAAAGAATGGATCTACGCACTCCTAGCACTGGGTACGTTAAGAAAAAACAGGAGAAAGAAGCGAGAGGAACAGCTCTTTTACAAAGTGTGGCTTCTATCAACAGTTTTTTTTAACAGGAGGTTGCTAGTTAATCGTCAGAGGAGGCACCTGTTGCTAGTGCTAGCTCGTCTGCTAATGTTAGCAATCAGGCTGACTTCTTGACTCTACCTGTAACTAGCCTACCGTATGTTTTCGATTAAAAGCCGCCCTCAAATAAACGCTGCCCTCGATTAAATGCTGCACCAAAAAATCAGAAAACGGTTATTTAATTGGTTAAATTAAATATTTATTACACAAGTAAATCACAAGTAAAGGCTACTATAATTCCCTCTAAGCACTGTCTGGCACACAAAAGTGGCTTTCTTGCTACAGGTTTAATTGAAGCTTCTCCAAATCCACTGTGAAAACTAAACCCACAGTATAACGAGAAAATAAAGACCACATTAGCTTCATATGAACATACAATGACATGCGCAGCATGTAAATGACGTTCACCAAAGTAAAATACAGACACAAAACCACCTCGTTGGCTGCATGCTGTACACAAGGGAATAGAGGTTTCCTTAGATCGCTAACATCCGTTATAACAACCTTAAACTTTTATCGGAGCATTAAATTGTCCGTGCTTGGCTTGCTGTTAATTGTCGACTCTAACTCATGAGCGTTCCAAAAGGTCTTCAAAATAAAGGCACTGTAGGCTACTCTTCCCAAATAAAGTCACTTAATAATACTGAATGCAATTATATAATTATAAATGATGACATTGGTTGAAAACAAACTATACATTTTTATAATGTAGGCCTAATTGCGACAATTAGTGTGTTCTACAATATAGTATAGCTGACTTAACCATTCGCCTTTCATCAACCCGAAGTTCGCGAGCTACAGATCGGTTGCTGCTGGTGAGTGCTTTCTGCACAGCTTTCTGTTTGAAAGCTAAACAGTAAGAACGTTTCGGCATGCTGCTTCAGATTTTTACACAATGTAGACACACGCGCGGCTTCAATTTTACACTAGGCTTTTTGTTTGATCTACTTGTCTATTCTTTGATTGTCTATGGCCGCACTGCAGCTACAATTCACTAAATCTCTCTTACTAATTAAACGCCGCCCTTGAATAAATGCCGCCCTCGAATAAACGCTGCACCAAAAATGATCATTGTGTAATAAACGCTGCGGCGTTTAATCAAAGAAATACGGTAATTGTGAGGGTCAGCGATCGTTTTCGCAAATGGCAAGAATAAAAAACGAACTCAGAACAAGTTTGTGTCAGAAACGCGTTAGTAGCCTACGCTTTCATTGATGGCTATTGAGTCCAAACTTGTCAGAGAGCTGAACTTTGATGACGTGGTGACTGAATTCTCAAGGAAGACATGCTATTATGCTCGCTGTTGGTATGTATGATTTAATTACATTTATAGATTGTGTTCTGTTCATTTTTCATTGGCTGCTGTAGCCTACTTCAATTGAACAATCAATTGAATTTGTAACCGACAGTTTTACATCTAGCTGTGGTTGAGTTGATAGGAGGAGGGATTGGAGAGGCCCATGATGCCTTCGTGCCCAGGGGCCCAGAATTTGTTAATCCGGCCCTGGACATGGTGGAGTTTTTTTTTTCTTATTCTACTGTGGTAGAAATGTATAGGCATTTGTTGTCAGTCCTAGGCTACTCCAAGGCATAGCCTAAACTAGGTTATTACATGATATTTGTATGTCAAGTCATAAAATTTGGCTTCTGGATTTCGATCAGTTAATGTTTCAATGTTTGAACTTATCTTAAAGGGTCATGCATAAGGAGAGGCTGAGGCAGAAAAGGGAAGCTGTTCAAGTCAGAGAGAGGAAGAGACAGACCAAGTAGCTGCAGCAACTAATGATTTAGGTGAAAAAGACACAGGGCCCAGACAGGTTAAGCTGAAGAGCTACCCACAGGACAGCTTTGGTTGCAAATTGTTGCAGTCACCTCCATGTTAGGGCGACAGGGACTCCCTTTTGGTGGCAGTGATGAAGGCCAAGACAGCACAAACAGAGGCAACTTTCTTGCTTGCATGGAACTTTTGAAGGAGTTTGATCCTTTCCTTCAAAAATATAACCCTCCCTCAAATGCTACCTATATCTCGCCAACATTTCAGAATGAGATTATTGAGTGTTGTGCTCAAGAAGTAACCAGTGTCATTGTATCTGAGATGACAAAGTCCAAAATGTATGCCATTATGGCAGATGTGGCAAGGGATGCACGGTCAGAGCAGCTGGTTGTTTGTGTTAGGTACGTGTCAGAGGGAGCAGTGAAGGAACGTTTTCTAGCACTTACAGAGATAATGTCATTTGATTCCCAGTCCATTGCAAACCAGCTGCAGCAGCAGATCCAGAACAATGGTCTTGCAGAGCTTAAGTGTGTAGCACAGACATATGATGGTGCAGCTGTTATGAGTGAGTCCACTGGAGGTGTGCAAGTACATTTTAGAAGGCTCCATCCTGAGGCTATATATGTGCATTGTTATGCTCATGAGCTAAACCTAGTGTTGTGCCATACTTGCAGGGCTGTTTCAGAGGCTGTGGAGCTTTTCAACTTGTTGGAGTGTGTGTATTCTTTTTTCTGCACCTCCCTAGTCAATCATCACAAGTTCCAAGAGGCTCAGTCCAAGCTTGGCTTGACAGCAGTTGAGCTCGTACAACTTTCAAACACTCGCTGGGCATTTCAGCTGCGATCAATCAATGCAATTCTTGAGAACATTACCTGCCATTTTTGAGTGTCTCTCTGCCATTGGATCCCCCATAACTGTTGGTCTCAGAGCGAAGCGCTACAAGTTCTCAACAGTCTATTCACTACTGATGTTTCAGACACTTCTCACTTTAGACCTGGCAGAAGCTTTTATCAGCAAACAAGCTGTATGTGACACACTGAGGGGCAAACACAGATGTATTTGCCACAGAGCTGTTTGAGAGAACCAAGGCCCTGTGTCACACCCACAGTATCCCACAGAACCAGATGCTATGAAAAGGCATAAACAGAGAAATTGAGGATTTTGTGTTGGAGACAACCTTGGGTTCAGGCACAGAGTTGATCAGCTCACAAACCTTGAAAACAAAGTTGCTTTTCCCCTGTGTGGACAGGGTGGATAGTGAGCTTGAACTAAGATTGTGTAGTGTAGATGCAGGCCTACTAAAAGGCATCCAGGCATGCAGGCCTACATCTCAGAACTTCTTGAGTGAATCACACTTGGATGAGCTTGCCAAGCACTACAGCATTGATCTGAAAACCGAGGAGGTTCTGGTGGCCAGAAACTTCCTTTCCCGTAAAACAGAGGCTGGATGTCCACCCCGAGATATGCTAGCTGTGCACAAGCCCCAAATGGGCCTTAAAAAAAGAATTGCCTCGCGCGCAAACATGCCACTGCCCTTGGGGCTAAGCCCCCCCTTTCTTTGAATCCTAGAAACGCCCCTGCATAGAAGAGTTATTTTCGGCATGGCGGTGGAAGGTATATGACCGGCAGCCCTTTGTGCGCATGCCTCTTGTGCAGGCTATGGAAGAGGCATGTGATGAGATGGATGTGGGTGCGATTCAGGGATGGATAAGGCACTCAAGGCGCTTTTTCCCTCGATGTCTGGCAAGGGAAGATATTGCCTGTGATGTGGACAAGGCGTTGTGGCCAGACCCATCTGTGTGGCAAGATGCTGCCTAATTATTTTTATTGCCTTTTTTTTCTACACAATTGTTCTGCAATTTTCTTTTTCAGTTTACTGTTTTTTTGTGAGCATATTTTTGTTCAGTCCAATGTAAATAGTATATCTACTGTGCATATGTTGCACTGACTTGACGTGAAAAAAATATAAATAAATGTTTCAACAGCATGTGTGTGTATCTGCAAATATTTATGTGCATGTGAACAATCTGAAGAATGTTCTACAATTTTAACTATTTTTGTAATATGGCAAAGCATACTAAAGATGAGAGTGATTTTCATTATGCCCAACAGTGTGTAGTTGGTGAGACAAAAATCTGGTAATATGAATACATTTGCAGTGTTTCATTTTGCAGAATATGTGAGGTATTTTGCATTTTGGGTGTGTGGTTTTGTGAATTGTGTTAAGTATTTTGATAAAACCAGCCTAGTTTGCAAAATTGTGTTTTAGCAATTGGAAAAAACTGTAAGCAAATGGAAAAAATTGTAGTATTGTATACTGTAGTACAGTGCATTTTACATTTATTCATTTAGCAGACGCTTTTATCCAAAGCGAATTTTAGACTGTATACTGTACAATTAACAAATTGTATGGCCCTGAACATTGTGCTTTCCATTTGTTACAGTAACAGTACTGACTGCTCAATAGATTTTGACTGGTTGCAGGTTGCAAGAATTACAGTATCACAGAGACAAAGGACAAGTTTGAGATGTGGGGTACAGTACTGTAAAAATAGGGGTACAACGAGGAGGAAGAACGAAAAAAAATGCAAAGAGCAAAGCAGAGTAGTAATTTCTGATACATTTTTAGCTACTATGATAGAACATGTTTTCGTTCATCAAAAGACAATGATGGATAAATATGAAATTTGTTTTGAAAATTAAAAACTTCTCCCTGAGAACTATATGTTTTGAACAATGTGTTTTCTATTTTTTGGTGTATTGTTTACTGACTGCTTGATAGTGTATATCATTTTGATCACTTTGTGTATGATTTGAGAGCAGTGTTTGATTTTGAGCAAAGGTAAATCTGTTTTGAGGCAAAAGTTTAATTTTGCAAGAGGAGTCAGAGGTTTTGTAAATAATGCTTGAAGATGAGGTTTTGTGTTTAATGTTTTCAGAAAATGGAGCAAGGTTTCATAAATTGTGTTCTAACAATTGAGAAAAACTAATGTTTTAGCATCAAGGGAGGTGCTTTGTCTGTAGTTCTGTTTGTTTCAATCACATGGGGGCCTGTATACACACCTGAGCTTTTGAATTTCGAACATTTCTTATTAGTATGTGTACTAATATTCTTCTGCAATTGAAGACTATGGCAGCCCCTAGAACTATGTAATACAAAGTTTAGAATTTTTTAATAATAATTGAGGACAATCCTTTGATTCTTTTCACCAAGTGTTATGCACCTCGAGCACTCCGGTGCCACTAGTAGGGAGGTGCGTTTATCCACGTAACATTTGAACCGTATGCCCAATTTTCAACTATTATTTGATACCATTGATTTCCTTGGATCTACCTGAGTTTACCGCATCCCATGCCATTAGCCATATTGGATTTTCAGCCATATCGGATTTTATTAAAGAATTTCAGGACATATGGTACAATCTTCCCCAAAATTGGCACAGAAGATTGTCAGACCAAGCCTCACAAAAGCTAAGAGATGGATTCTAGATTTTCAAACCTTTGCACTGTTACAGCCAATCAAAATTGGTGACAAAGCTGCCCAACAGGAAATGAGGTCATATCTCAGCATTGCTGAACAATGTCAATGTACAGTATCAATATGAACTTTGGTACCTGGAATCAGTTCAAAATTTGACCTCTGGGAGGCGGTGCAATAAGATAAACACATTTTCCCTAAAAACTGTTCATTTGTTTGCCTTATAAAAGTGATTCATATGTGTACTGAAACCTTGGTAAATCCCAAAGCTGACACATGGCAGCCTGTTACCTCAACTTAATTGATGTGTCTACGAAATAGGACTTCAAAATGTTTAAAACCATTTCAACCAGCAAATTGTATCCAAATTGTACCACATAGCACAGATCATCATCAGAACAATTCCCCAAAATGTTATGTGATGCTCTTTTGATGTTCAAAAACACTCATCCATTACATCCAAGTCAAAGGCAAACAACCCAAACAGGATGTGAGCTCAAATCTCAGTTTCACCCAATCTTTGGTCAACTGACATTCACCTTCCTATATCAGTGCTTACTGTCATATTTTTTACATGATCAGATCAAGTTGCCACGATAACAGTTCCCTGATGGACTGCTTGGACTGCTACTGCTACATTTCTTTGTTCTGTCCTGCAGGAAGTCAGGTGTCAGGTGGCTGAGCGGTGAGGGAGTCGGGCTAGTAATCTGAAGGTTGCCAGTTTGATTCCTGGCCGTGTCAAATGACGTTGTGTCCTTGGGCAAGGCACTTCACCCTACTTGCTTCGGGGGAATGTCCCTGTACTTACTGTAAGTCGCTCTGGATAAGAGCGTCTGCTAAATGACAATGTAAATGTACTAGTTTTGTTCACATCTCCAGAGGTTAAGTGTGGAACAGCAGCACTTTACGCCCAAGTAATATTGGTTTGGTTTTGTTGAGTTGTGATGGACATTAGCAGGAACATTCTTAATCATCTTTTAAAATCAGTTTCATAAGCAATAAGTAATTTTAAATGTTGTGGACAAGTTTGTTTGTTAGAATTGAATAAACGTAATTCAATGTTGCAAACACTCAGTAGATCATGTGTCAGTAGCTTTGGCATTGGCACTTATTTGAAAACCACAATACTGTAATCCTACACCGAAGGTAATGGACTTTTCTTGGCTTTTTGGCATGCTAATGCACAAATATATTGTTTATATACTCAAAATATAAATAATAATAATATTATTATTCAGTATTCAGTATTTTTGTTTTTTTTGTCACTCTTTTTCTGAAATCCACATACTGTACTGCTCCAGGATGATCAATCACAGAAATGAAGGTCCACATCAACATAATTTTTACCATATGTAAAATACAGTATGTATACAGTACATTAATGAGAGACATTCCTGACACATCCTTCCAAACTCTGTGGTGATTGAACTTGGCTTTGGATTGCTCAGGGTTTCTTGAGAGTACAGGTTAAGATGTACTGACAACCACTGCTACGTCCTCGCATATGGATCTAAACATAACAATCCATTGCGCATGTTGAGCATCTATAAATATATTTTATATATATACATGTGTATGTTCAAACAGATAAAAAATATATTTTATATATAAATCTATGTTGGTGAACTACCAGCTCAGCCTCTGTAAATTTAGGTTGTCTTAATCTCTCCATAGTTACTCATTACTTTTCACCCCAGTCCAATTTTGTATCATGGCACACCGTTATAAACAACTAAATCATTGCATCCATATGGTGGAGCCAGTCTCACCGACTTCTGGATAAATTGCACAACCATAATCATCATTTTGCCTGGAGAGTTACAAAATACCCCAGTTTGTCAATGGTTCCTGATGATCAACTGATCGTGAAGTGTTTCAGATCCGACAGGCATCATCAATCAGGCAAATCACACATGGAAATGCACGTGCATGCTAACACAGATAAAAACACATGCCCAGTATTTGCTGGTGAAGTAATACGCAAATTTGTGCAGACAGACACACCCCCACACTGCTAAGGCAATAATTAGGTCACCAAATTACAATTATCTATGAAGAGAAACTAGGGCAGAAGAGTAATTATATGGATGCATTTCTTTCAGAGGGCAAACAATTCCAAGTGGAAAAGGAGCTCCAATCCTGGGAGTATCCAGTTTATGGTCAGTTCTAGAGTCCGTGGCATGGGAATATTCTGTTCACCCCCATCCACCGCGGTCCAACCTGGACCTCATGCCATGGAAAATCTTCTCTGTGTGCGTGTCCTCCCATTGGGATGAGATAATTGCACGCTTTCAGTAGCGTGGCTCTTGTAGGATTTGTACTTAGCACTTCTTCGATTTCTATTGCATGCACAAAGCAGGAGGCCCTAGGCGGACAGTGGCGTGTATATTCGGGGCTGTTGCGTGTCAACCTGCTACCCTCTTTTAGCCTGTGAGAGAAACCAGCATGGATCAAATGGCGGCCCGCAGCAACCCAAGACAAAGCCTGTTGTGGTATTTTCAGTGGTCACCTCCTAATCCCTTATACAACATACACTCTGGCTGAAGATTACAGACTTGCCCACAGGGGAGTGTTGTTTTTGTCTCCTTGAGGCCTCTGTTTGCGTGTCTGTCAAGAATATTGCCACTGTCGAAGCTGGACCCACTAACTGAGGTCATGTGTTGTTGCACTCTTTCTTTAACATCTGGGTGCATCCTCAGTAAACATAACAATCTGGGCAACATGTAAATTGTCATGCCATGTTAACATTATATTTAATGATGATGACAATAACCGCACATACTGTATTAGGAAAAACATTTATCCAATGACTGTTGCCATATTTTCCTCCTGGTCATCTCTCATTGCCTGTTCAAGACTGATATTTTTTTTTAACCCAGCCATTGGAGACAGGGTAACACACATGCCACATCAGATAGCAAATTTACAAAAAATGGAAAGCTGACTAATGTTGCTTGTCAGACCAAGTTTTCATTGCACAGATGTCTGTCAAGGCCAGGGATACAGACAGCACACTGAAACAGAAACATTTTCAAAAATATTTTCAAACAAAACCTCCCCTCTGACAAATCCAGCCAGTACAAATGTTAAGTGTTGGTGTCTGCCAAGATACTGGCTAACCATGACCTAGTGTTAATTTAGCAGACAGGACTTATTTACGAGTCATACTGTAGACATAAAGAGCAAAGCATTCCTGGCAGCCATTTCCATGCATTACTTTATCAGTAGGCAAATGTTTTACATTCATTTACACACACAATTGCTACACAGCTTAGCTAATAAGTCAATCAGCTATTGCTTCAGTAAAATTGTTTCATAAAAGCTTTTTTGTATATTTAGCTATATATTTATATGTCAGTTAACTTGAAATAGCATATAATTTGTTGCCAGGAGATTCATTTTCATGAAGTTATTGCTGGCAGGTAGTATGGTGGACTGGTTTCTGACAGGAACCTCTGTGTTCAAAGCAGATTGTTTGCAGAAGAAGACATGAGGCAGAAGTTAGTCATTGCTAGTCTACTATTCACAGGATAAAATTAGACATTGAAGGTCTGAATTTGGTTTAAAAGAACACAGGGTAAAGCTATAAAGTAAAATGGTGGTCATCCTGGAGGCCAGAACACACACACACACTCAGTGAATAAGAAGGGGAATAGAAAAGTTAAATATCTAAAAAAGGCAGGGCTCTCTTGGGAATGACCAGCCCCGCGGGAATGTAAAGCCACAGTCTGGTTCACAAGGTCAACAGAGTACACACACGTACACACGGGCTGCAAGAGTTAGGCTCAAGATAAATCACAAGATTCTGTTAAGTATAATCCTGAAGTTAATGCTGTGGTTCATACAATCGTTGACTCTGCAGATAATCCACTTACCGTAACCTGCTGTTGATGTTTCAAGTCAAAACATTAAAAAGACGGGAAATGTTCCCATTCTTACGTTTCATAGAGATAATTATCTTAGCTTCCCTAAAGCTCATTGTCCTTTGCCCAATGCGCAATGTCATGGAAATGTTATTTGAAGTGCACAGATATGCCTTTCAAATAGACCCTTCTTCACTGTGGGTTTAATGGGTCCAAGTGGCATCTCTCAGTGAACCACAGTTCTATACAGTACCATGCATCTTTCTCTTTACTGATTATTATGAACATACAACCGTGCCATAGAATGTGCTGACAATTGTAAAAGATAGAAACCCCAAAGTATAGCCATAGGTTCTTTACAAGACCATTTATGTTTGGCTTTCTTAATGTAATGTAAGAGATAGAGTAAGGACACTAGCTCGTTTGCACTCTCTGCTTTGGTCAGCAGTGGCCCTATCCAAAAATCACAGGCATTTTTGTTGCATGAAATAGAAATGGGTGTGAGAACAAAATCTTCTTCCCATAGAACCACTTTAGTAGTGCCAAAGAAATGTCAACTGCCAACGTTTCAAAAGAAGGGCAGAGCCTTCATAGGGAACAAAACCGCAGGCTGATGGGAAGACCTGAATGAAAGTTCTTAAAACGTTTGAGTCATGGCGCCTGGATGGTGACATAATTTCCTCTTTGCCTCAGTCGGTCTGGAATACCCCCCTACAGTCGAGACTACTTGGTTTGGCTCGATGAAAAATAAACCGATGATAAAAAGAAGCTGAGAAACAATGGAGTCATTGTTACAGTGTATTTGTCATTCAGGCAGATCAATTACATAAATATTGCTATTGGTATTGCCCACAAATACAATCTCCAATTGCAAATCATGCCATTTTAAATAGGAATTGTTTATTGGCAGATTAATGCAGTGACTTACACCCTAAATTAATGATTGCCACTTGGCCAGATCCACCAATGTCCAGTAAGTTGGTATGATGCAAAGCAACCATTACTGAAACTGTAATGACGTCCTACAAATTTTGATATTTTATATTATTTCAACTTGTATTGATAGGTTACATCTGGCCAGGACCATCAAAGTCCACAGGAAGCCTGTGAGGTGAATTACAGTATTTCTAACGTGATGTGAAACAATGTTACATAAAAATACAAGAGCTCTTGTCTGATGAAAAGCCTGTCTTTACATAGAGGAGCATTGAAGGTAGCTTTAGGTCTGGGTATGGATCTAAAATGTCAGCCAACATAAATTATTCTGGCCAGGTTAAATCCAGGTTTTAAAAGGAAGGTTGTTTGTTTAATTCGAGAGGCCATGCCTGTGATAGATGTTGGCTGTGTTTTCGAATTCGGATATTGCTGATGGAGGATTTATCAAGGTGAAAGTGAGAAAAGATCAGTTAAACAAGGTACAATTAAACAACATGAAACTCAAAAAGTGCAAGAGTGTACCTGTAGAAAAACAATCAACAGTAAAAATATTTCACAGCAAGTACAAGAATTTAAAAACCGTTACAACTAATCAACAAGAGCAACAAGTCTCTCAATACGAGTCATTGTGATCCTGGAGGAAACTAACATCAGGTCCAGCCAAGCATTCCTAAGTGCCATTGTACTCCCGGAACAAGTGCGTCTTGAGCCTTTTCTTGAAGGTGGGGAGACAGTCAGTGTCCCTAATGGAGGTGGGGAGTTGATTCCACCATTGGGGGGCCAGACAGGAGAAGAGCTTGTGCTGGGACCGGGCGCTCTTGAGCGGTGGGACCACCAGACGGTTGTCAGATGAAGACCGTAGGTGGCGGGGGGGGGGGGGGGGGGGGGGTGTAAGGCTGGAGGAGAGACTTGATGTAGTCGGGTGCAGTCCCGTTCACTGCTCGGAAGGTCAGTACCAGTCTTGAATCTGATACGGGCTGTGTCAGCCTTGGTCCTTTCTCAAAGTGTTCACCTGTGATTAACGGATCTATCTCTACAACATGAACCTCAAATTACAGATTTCATATTTTTTTACCCACAGGATAATGACTGTTACTATAAAGGACACTACATCTCCAGAGCCTGCGAAGAAACCTGAGGAAACTAAATAAAGATTTTGTTTTTTGAGGACATTGAATGTGACCCAGGCCCTTCATCCCCTTTCTCTGCCTCCCCACATTCCCTGTCCTTTAAAAGAGACACTGTCTCTGTCATAAATAATATTAGGGTAAAAATGCCACCAAAAAGATATATTGGAAAAAAAGGAACCAGTGCATAAGAAAGCAAAATTGAATAGAACAAAACTTAACTTCAATAATGTTACATCCCTGACGTCCACAACACCGTTGGAGCCTGGTGCCTTCAACTCTAGAACCAGCGCAGTCAGAATAACCCTAAAACAGGAGCTCTGTGCCCGCTGACACTGTCAATAAAGTGGATGTGAGACACTGTGGCTTATAGGCCTCTCTAGGTCTCAGTCTAATCATTATCCCTCTGCCAGTAAAGCCAGAATTTAACTCACTAACTTTTCTTTTAAACTCATTTGGCATGGTCCTCAGTTATTTTTTTATTCCAGTTACTTTTGAAGGACTACTAGCACTGGTTTGGCTATCCAGCTGGTCCTATTGTAAGAATAAAGTGATGACCACAGCAGTCATTTTTATGCTTTTGATTCGGTTCAGGTTATAACCTCATCAGTACTTCATGATAAAATGAGGTGTGCCTGTTCCGGAATTCCACAGACATTAGAATTGAATGGATGCCATACATGTAGAGATGCTGATTTAAGAAAAATTGGAGTGGTCTCCAATATTTTCCAGAGCTATCAGGGCAAGTTTGTCAGTGTCTTTCATATACTGTATTCAAGAAGGAAATGACATTAAGGGATGAAAGTCACATGCCAAACTAAAGAAAGAGAAAGCAAGAAAAAGCAAAAGAAGTCTCATGTCAACCAGTTTGCATGTTTATACACCACACATTGTATTGTCATGCTTAGAATCCCAGAATAAGTAAAATAGCTTCTTTAAAAACATGTGTACTTCTAATCATTATTTACTCACTTGTGCTTGCTTGGTGCCTATCTCTGTTAGGATGTTGAACAAGATCATTACTGCACACACACACCATGAACGCTCACACGCAACATTCTAGTATATGTGCAATCAAAGTTGGAAAAATCACTGGAAGAACGGCGCAATATTCCCACCTTGAAAAAGCTGTGTAAAAAGGGCTACTGTGAGCTGTATCCTGTCTGTGAACTGAAGGGGAAGGTCAAACGGTATCAGAAACCACCTCATTTTTAAACAGTCGATTTATGTTGGTGCTCTGTGTGCAGACAACTCCTGTGCC
Source organism: Osmerus mordax (assembly GCF_038355195.1). Taxonomy (NCBI): domain Eukaryota; kingdom Metazoa; phylum Chordata; class Actinopteri; order Osmeriformes; family Osmeridae; genus Osmerus; species Osmerus mordax. The sequence continues at coordinate 5,298,515 of NC_090064.1, forward strand.
CATCCAGGTGTTACGGATATAAACAAACATATAAAAGGTTGTGAACAAACATGTAAAAGGACAAAGAACAGACACTCCAGTCACAATAGTTTTGTGTCCCAGCCTCTGTTAGTGGAATGACAACACCAGATGCTAAGGTACATATGATCCTCACAAAGGTATATAGACTGGGCTTTACTGGCTACACATTTAAAAAGTAAGACAACAAATTGAGCTGCCACCATTATGTTACCATATGCCACTATTATCATATGTTTCAGTTTGGCTCTTTATGAAACCATTTCATCCATCACAATGATGAAGATGGCAGCTTTGAGCAACAATGTTTCAAGATGGAGGCCTCCTACCTCTGATATCAAGTCATCAAAATCTGCCACAAACACCTACGACATGGAACATCATTTTTAAACAGAAACACACAGACACACAATGCTGCTGACCAAGGGGCTGATTTGAATAATTCCTTAACCCCATGCCCTATTAAAGGGGCAAACTAGTCTTTTATGTCAGGATCAGACTACATGAATTCCAATATTTTGTAGTTACACATTTCCAGCTTCAGGCCCGATAATGAATGTCTTTGCAACTTGTATTGTGACTTAATCAAAGACCAGCGATATTGCATCTGGGACACCCCATGACACCCTGAAGAAAAGTCTAGCATGTCAGAATTATGTTTTTCTAGTTTGACAACTTTCACACGTTTATTCAGCAAGAACAATCTAGCCTCCAGGAAGAGGTGGGACGGGATAGCACAATGGTCCAAAGTAGTTAGTCTCTCTCTCAACTACGCTTGTCTGTGTTCAGTTCCTGGAGAACTTGGAACAGCAGGCTGAGTACTTCTCTGCTCCCTGGAATATTTTCAGCCTCTGAGCTTTCATTCTCTCTAGTGTCCACATGGTGTCACTGTGAGTTGCAATGTCCAATGTGCATGGGTTTGATAATCTCACATGATTAAAAAGACAGAACAATAGTACTATATCACACAAAGATTTTTTAAGTCTTCCACTATATAGAATATGTCCATAATATTATGTAATAAAATAGTTACAACTCTGAATAGAATACCTAACAATGAATTCAATAAATGATTATTACATAATAATCATTAATAATAAATGATATATTTGACATGAGACTAACTCATTCTACACATGCATGAGAGATTGAGAATAAACAAAAAACATTGTTTTATGCGGCGAGTTATGGTTTGTGACAACAACAAAAAAAGAACTTCCACAATACCGAAACTACCAATAAACAAAGTGTTTCAAAGTAGATTAACACATTGTCTGTTCTAAAACAAGGGTTATAGATGTGTAGTGCAATAAACCTTGTTTGTTCATTGGTAAAAATTTTCTACAGTTGAGTGTTTCTGCCTTTTTTCTATACTTTCATGTACTATACAGCACAGACAATGACTGGCATGTGATGACCCTGGTCTTTGAATGCAGACAGAGTTTGAGCCAAGGCTGGCAGTTTGAGCCAAAAACTTTCAGAGGGGTTTGCTGATATACACAATTATCTGAGAATGCTAAAGGTACAGGTTCTTAATACATTGACTGAAAATCAGTATACTGAAATCTAGTTCAGTCAAGACAGTCACGTATTACATTTGACCATTAATTGATAACCATGACATGGACATAGGTTTGACTTTGGCAAAGTGGATGATCTGAGGGAAGCAATAGAGATATAATCCCCCTAAAAGGTAGACATACAGACAGCAAGGGGGAGAAGGGGATGGTGGAGGGCGGCACAGCACTGATCATACAGCAACTGGGGGTGAGTGTGTGCGTATCCGCACGGCTTTTAATGCCGCCTTATCGGACATGGTCCAGTGGGTTTGTGCTAGCTAACACAGGTGTAGTAATGAGCGGATGACGCGTGCTGCCCGAGGGCCCTGCCTGAACTAGCGTCGCTCATTAGTTGGCATGTATTGCACCACATGCAGTATGTAAGGAAATTATGTAAAAATACATAGGTTGTAAAATATGAACAGTTTTTTGAAGCAAAAGAATAACAGAATTTGACTTTTTTGACTATAATGATGATGCATTATGTATTTTTGTCTGCATACTGTACATTTTATGTACTATTTCAACCCTTTTTAGAGTTTTCTCATTTTCACACTCTAAAGAAAATGAACATATTTTAATTAACTTCAATTCAATGTACTGTAAAAGAGAACTTACAGTACAAAGAGTGTTCAACTTCCAAGCATAATCACTGCTGTTTCTCTTCAAGCCACATGGTAGCATCAGTGACCAGCGAATACATTTCTTTCTAAAAAGCAACCAGCCTTGAACACCCCAGTTAAACAACTCCACAACTATGGGTTGCTCTACTTGTGACTGTAATTGACTGTTTGGATTTAGTATTCCTGCGCCACTCATTGGGCCCCAAACTAGGTCATAATTCACAAACATCATTTAATAATAATGGCAATTCATTAGTGCAAGACCCAAGCAATTCCTTTCATCAGCTGGGTGGAAGAATGCCACTGGGGCTTCAAAGCGGGTCGAGCATGGGGGAAGATAAACATCGGAGCCCTCCCGAGCTTAATATGGCAGCATGCTGGATTTCCTGTGAATTTGTAATCACAAATGGGCTTCATCTGCAAAGTCAAAGGTTCTTCTCATCAGACATGATAAGAGATGCTGTCGTGATTGAAATCAAGGCTATAATTTCATGGAACTTCAAATAAAGAAAGTCCACAGAAAATGATGATTAGTGTGGCCGCTCTTTTTAAAGGCAAATTGACTGACCCACATCTCAGCTTGTTCTGAATCCCAATTGTGAATTCTCTTTTTTCACCAAACTTTCAACAGCTTTGTGTCAATATATCCAGCGACAGCAGAAATAATTGAAGTTGATCCACAAAGAGAATGTTTTGCAAGTTTCCTCTGCTTTACCCAAGACAACAAGTGTTCACTAAAAGAAATAGATCAATGGTTACAGTGGATGCCAGGTTTACCTTCTTGTTGTTCTTGGAAAATGCTGTTTGTGCCCTATGGTGTTTCAGGTAATGAAGGCCTCCTGTTAGTCCAATATTTTCCAGTAGCTTGCTTTTAAATGCTCATAAATGCTGTGTGTGTTTTGTAATGTATATCTTCCTAATAATGACATGAGTCTGTCTGTGTGTGTGTACAAATTAGAATGGGTTTAGTTTCTCATGATCAGAAAAAGAACAAGACACTCTGCAAAGTTCATATCTTGCAGGTGTCCTCTTTATAACACAACGGAGTGCAGTGCCGCGATAGACGTTGTTTGGATAAGCATTTCAACATCAAATAATGAACAATAATGAAAAATAATTCGAAAAATAGGTACCAAACCCATTGAGAAGATCTGTTATCACCAGCTGCATCACAGGTACTGCACTATAACTATAATTCCAGGGATCTGTGTGTGTGTGCCACCAATTTTATCACAGGCACTATCAAGGAATCTATATTTGTGTGTTTAACTGACATCTTAATCATAGACTATCACTGGCACTGTGCACTATATTCTTAATGCATATATTTGCCTACCATTCCTGGTAACATTTATTTTTTCATGTTTTGTATCTCGTGTCATGTTTCTTATGATGTAGTATTCATTCATGCTATGTGTGTGCTTTGTAATATGTTGGCATTTCATATTCTCCAGGAGAGTGTTCGATCATCTCAATTCAGAGGTCAGGGAATACTTTTTACAGTTCTCCTATATTGGCCCAAATGGGTGATCTGTGTCAAACATGTGTGTTTGTATCCTCCCCTTCTTCCCCTTTCAAGCGCATTGTGTTGCCTCATAGTATGAAATGCCCAATATATCAATAAGTTTGATTGACTAATTGATGATTGGATGTTTGTGTTCATATTATGGATGTCGATGGAGAAAACAGTACCAGGTGTCCCCTGGTACAAGTATAATAGAACATGAAAGATTTCTCAAGGTAGGGCCAGTGTCACCCAAGAATATGTGGACTAATCTCCCAATATAATAGCCCCACAATATAATATCATTCGTCTGTAAAGGAGTAAGGAACTGGTTCTCATCTCTGTGTGATTAATGTCCCAATGGCAATCTTATCATTCATAATGACTCAATGCTTGGAGACCTGGGGACCTCGTGTTGTCTGAGCTGTCCTTTACGCTGCCTGAGATCACTGATATGTGAATAGTCCATGACAGCCTAGGCCTTGAAACTGGAACTCAATACTTCCAGATAGTGTGTTTTCAATGCATCACAATATGGTTTTCTCCTTCTATTCCAGGCACTTGGTAGTATAATCCTTTTACAGTAGCGTTATAATGATTGTAACACCAAGGTAAAGTCAGCATATCACTGGTATATAACACTTCAAACATTCACATACACTTCAACAAAGATAAACTAGAGAGGATACAATTTCTGGGGAAATTGTAGGGTGTGCTTGCTTGCGTCGGTTGCACAGGGGTCTGTATATTTTATATAAAAATGCATCGGGCCTACTTATTATTTATAAAGATTACATAGATTTAAAAGCATCTTTTTTTTGCTGCTCATTTACAACTCAAAATACGAGTGAAGTGTAGAATGAAATATGATGTCTTCTCATTTCCCCTGCAAGAGGCAGCTGACAGGCTGAATCAAAACGAATACATTTGGCAGACCGGTGTTAAAATGGACCTAATCTCTATGACTTAAACGTCCTTTTAAGTTGTCCTCGTGATATTTTCAGGCATTTAGCCTACTCATATTGCATTCATTCATTGATAAAGAACCCCCTTTGAAGATTATTCTACGACTTTACCGGCAGAAGATAGAATCGCGATTCAAACAGTACCATCTGCTAACTGAAAATATGCCCCCAAAAACGTAAATAAGCTTGACATTTATTTAGTGGAAAATCGCTCATTCATAAAAAGCTCACTGGTAGCGATCATTGTCAGTAACAACGCAAAATGCGATATAGCCCTGTGTGGAGAAGCTGCCCCGGTAAATTCTACTACTACAGTACAGTACTAGACTACTGCTGTGTTCGTCTTGGTAGCGATTGCGTTGGTTGAATTCGATTTAACGTTCCGTTGTACGGTTTAGGCTGAAATTAATTATTTTCATGAACAGATTGACAAAGTTTAGGCTGTGGCAATGAAGTTCAGGTTAGTAGTCAGATTGTTTCAACTATTGAAAGACTTGAGTAAGGGGAGTGCCGAACATGTTCTGTCGCCGTTTGACTTGAACAGCTGAGGAGTTTTTGTTAGCTACTCACACTAGTGTCTCGGGGAGGCTACAGCGTTGCAGTGAGCTACACTGGTTTGAAACCACAGGTAATGGTAATTTCACCAACAAATCGTTTACTAATGTCAGAATAAATCCTACAACGAAAATGTATATGTGAGGAATGTTTATTTTAACGATTGAAAACAGATACATCATAGACCACTGTAGTATGTGTTGCCCGGGCAACACAGGCTAATGTCATGATGCTAATATGTCAGTGAAATAGTAGACTACTGTTTCCGAAAGTAGATGTACTTCCTTAATAATATCAGCTTATATTGTACATTACACATCACAATTGTGTGTCATATCACAAAGTAAAATGAGTAAATATTTATCACCCTGGCCTCTTTGCTTGTGGCGTTTCTGCAGCTGCCTTGCAGTAAAGCTATAGTTAGCCTAGCTATCCCCCAAGTTAACAGATGCGAAACGAATGTTCTGCCAAAGGTAGTCACACGTGTTTTCGTGACGTTAGTGACGTAAGTAGCGTCATTGACTGTGGCTAGCAAGTTAGCCACCGTTAGCTTCACTTTTCGCCACAAACACTTAATTTCCACTTAAACCATGCAACGGAACGTAAATTCCAATAGAAGCAACTCAATCGCTACCAAGACGAAACTTTTGACACCGAGGTTGTCTATGTAGGCCAAATATTGACTGAGTTTTAGGGGGGCAAAAAGAATAATAAAAATAATAATAATATATATGTGAGAGAACAAAGGTTGTGCCCTTGCCGAAGGCAAAGCACACCCAATGAGGGACAAGAACTGTTTCTATTTCTTGCAATATAGGTTGTCTCAATTTTGTATTATATTTTGTTTAGTTGCTTATTGGAATAGAGTGACTTTCCAAACAAAGCTAGACAACAACCATGTATGTATGACTGTAAAATTTGAATAAAATATATCTACAGTATTATTACACATTTTCAAGTAACTACAAGTTACTTTATTATCAAGTTGGCCAAATAAAATATGCCACACTAGGTGCATCAAGGGCCAAGGGCATACAATGACTTCAGAACTGTATGTTGAAGCCATTGTGTTGAGAACATCTTTATTGGTGTTGATAAATATAATCAGGGTGTGCTGTTCCTATTACGGTAACATATTTGCACATACCCAACCAATAGTGTTTTTTCTTATAGCTCATGTGTTCCTTTATTTTTTGACAATAGAAAGAGAGGCAGGCTTCTGGTGCATTGAAACATGCTGTCAAGTCCTCATGCTGTCAATAAGGCCACAGAGTCTTGGCTTGTCAATTTTCAAGTCACCTGTTGACATGTGGTTCAATACAAACACATTCAGTCAGGAGCTAACGCCAGTAGCTTGACATCAAAGCACATCACGTTGATTCCTCTGAGTCATTGGTTACTCTCCCACCTTTGTGTCTTTTGCTCATCCTGGGGGGTATTCCAGGTAGAGGGTTTAACAAACTCTGAGCCTAACCCTGAACTCTGAGTTGAGTTACTCAAAAATGGGAAATTCCAAAAACTCGGTTTCAGAAAAGCTGATTTGAATTTGTTAACTCAACTCGGAGTACGTCAACTCTGAGTTAAGCGCGGGCATGAGAACTATTAAAAACCAACATCAATGGAGCTCCGATACTAGGATATACGTTTTAAAACTTATAAAAGTTATATTTGATCACTTCTGATCTAAGTTTTATTTAGTGATTATGGTCAATCTGAGCACATATTCCGGAAAAAAAGCAACACGGCTGTAGCAGTTGTTGTTTGGCGTGCCAATGATTTGTCATGGAAGGGAATTTCAAATCATGCCTAGCATCAGTGGCGATGTGTCCTGGCTTAGGTAACTGAAATGAATTTGTGCAACAGGCAAGGGATCCACCTGAACAATCAATATACTTCATTAAAGCTAACTCGGTTGTGAATCTGACACTACCATGCGTTGACTACAAGTAGCTAGCTACTGTGGTGAACCTGGCTTGTTTTGCAGTGGTTTACACAGTCTCGCTAAACAGATGATTGGAGTGTTGTAATGGGCTCAAATAAATACTTATTGCTATGTTTTACAACCGGAGGATTGACCGGAAGACTAGAAACCGTACTGTCAGAAGAAGAAAAAAGAAAAAAAACTATGCCTCTGACTGGTTTTGAACCCACAACCCTTTGTTTACCAGTACAACATCTCATCCAATTGAGCCACTCCCAGATCTGGAATTTGCCATGTTCATTAACTGGATAATAAAACAAGATGTTTCTCCAATGGCAAGCATTGTCAGATTTGGTCCAAGCTCAAACAGCTGTAATTCAGTCATATTTTCACATATCAAGGTTAACTTTGCAGGGTACTTCAGGGGGGTGTCACCTTAAAGCCTATTAGGTTTGAAAAACCATCATTCAAAATGACATTTTATTTAGTGACACAAACATATTGAGGCAATGTGTACATTTACATAAATACACCCCTTTTAGCCATTTTGTATTCGATTCAACTGTCTTAAGTAACGTTTTTAAATACGTCGATTATACATATCTGTACAAAATGTCAAGTCAATTTGATATTTTTTGTAAGAGGAGATCGATTTTGAAGGTTTTCCCAAATTTCACTGTACAGGAAAATCCATCATGGCAGACCTTGTGGGTCCTAGAGGCTTTTTTGTTCCTCATGAAAAATAAGGCATGCACACCAAGTTTCAGAAGAATTGGAGCAATGGGGTGGAAATGCCATCACTCTGAAAAGTGGACATTTGGGCGTGGCCTGTGGCGCCTCCTATGGTCTGATGTGGGCCAGTCTGTGTTTAGGGTTCCTCCTGACGGAGGAATCCTAATGATGCAGATCTACAAGTAGGCTTCATAAGAGAAGAATATTCCCCCACACACCATTTATATGAATGTCAGGTACAATAGGTATAATTCTTTTCTGTAATATACGTATATATTTTTGTCCTCTTAACATATTGTGTAAGCTAATGAGACCTTCTGAGAGTAGTTTAGCATCACAGAGGGCTCAGTGCCATTAGACAAACATTTTGGAATGCTGGAGGAAAGTGCAGAGGTTCAGACAAGATTTGAGGGTGCAGTTTTTCATGCATTTCATTCTTGTGAGACCCATGGCTCCATCGCTTGGTGTTGTTCAATGCATATTTGTGTATTTCTCGCAAGATAAATGACTCCGTTGCTTCCTGCAGCTCAACATGGCGGAAATGATGTTTATAGTTTTTTCTTTTTTTTTTGCAAACCACTCCAAACTAGAGAGGTACAATTTCTGGGGTAATTGTAGGGTGTGCTCATTGCACATGGGTCTGTTTATTAACTGTAACTTTTACAACTGATATTTCTGTATATTTTATATCAAATGCCTACTTATTATTTATGAACATTGCATAGATTTAAAAGCATACATTTGTTGCTGCTCATTTACAATTCAAAATACAAAAAGTGAAGGCTAGAATGAAACGGTTGTCTTCTCATTTCCCCTGCAAAAGGGAATAGTGATAAGCTATAGCAGCTTCAGTTGAAATATTGGATCAAAAGAAGCGATTGGGCAATCCCGTGTAAAAATGGTCCTAACCTCTATGACAAATCAACAAAAACAACAAATCGCGATTCAAACAGTACCATCTGCTAACTGAATATATGCCCACTAAAATGTAAATAAGCTGGACATTTATTTAGGGGGAATTGGCTGATTCTAAAGACGTTTGCTGGAAGCGATCATTGTCAGTAACAATGCCAAATGTCTAGAGCCCTGCGTGGAGAAGCTGACCCCGGTAAATTGTGCCACGAGCAAGCTAGCCTAGCTAATGTTGCTAGCCAAACTTCACTGAGGGGGTTGTTTGAATGCACCGGAAATGAAAAATGCTTCTTTTGACAGAAGTTTAGGCTGTCGCATTGAAGTCAGCGACGCACCACACAAGCTTGAGTTGAAATACATTATTTAATGTGACATTACTTACTGTACATGCAAGTCTTGAATTGCTTAAATGTATGGTGCTGCTAGTACACCACGGCACGATACGATACTTGCTGTGCAACAGTCTTACTAGCACATCAATGCTCGTCGTATCTATGCGTCGTTGCTAACGTTAGGTAACGTTAGGCTAGTGAGTTCCCTTTGTGTAGACAAAGCACTCTTTGCCACAAAAACGTTGTAAGCTCCTAAACCGTGCAACGGAATGTAAATAAAAATACAAGCAACGCAATCGCTAACAAGACAAACCTTTTGACACCGATGTTGTCTATGTAGTCCAAATATTGAGGGATCCTCAGAGGTGGGAAAATAAATAATAATAAACAAAAAATAATAATAATATATATGAGCGAGAACAATGGTTGTGCTCACCGAAGGCTTGAGCACACCCAATAACTTCACACTTGGCACTGCACGTTTTTAGATCCTGAGCAATACAACTGTCAGACTTCAACTTCCTACAATGCCCACTTCACAAGATTATCAAGGCACAGACAGACACACAGACCCACACACAGGTTCCTGCCTTAACAATTAATAGATACTGTATACAGGCTTATTTTGCTGGAGGTGAATTGGCCAAATTCTAATTACATCTACAGTATTAATCGAAATTTGAAGTTACCATATTGAGATAATAAAGGACCTGACATTCTAATTTAATTTTCTGTATTTCATGATGGGCGAGCAGGTGCAAATTATGTTCCTAGGGTATCTGGAAATCCATGGTTTTACCTCTTGCTGACTGTTGACCAGACTCAGGGGGAAAGGGCTGCATATTCTTTAGTTCAGACTTTGTCAACGCACCACTTCAGAATCCTGTATTTTGTTTTAGATGACAGATCTGGTATGTTTGAAAAGAAAGAAGAAATTGAATTTTCTGATGAGTGTAACACCTTTGTGTGTCATGTCAAAATTGCATATTGTATGTGTCAATTTTCTGTTAGGGATTGTATAAAGAAGTGTAAATACAGAACCAAACAGCCTGGTAGTAGATATTGGGTAACAGCCCACCAGTCTCTTATCATCTCAACACAACCTGATAGTGGTTCCATATCTAAATAAAACACCCCTGTTCCCAATAAACCAAGTCCCCCCTCACTGGCAGACAGCAGTGAAAGGGAAAATAAGAGAGGGAACAGAATACCTGTTAAACCGGCATTTCACTTCCCTATAGCCCTCCCACTCATAAACGCTGTTGTCAGCGGCAGGCACAGAAGCAATTAATCTCAGCCAGAAGAGAGTGGAAAAAAGAGACGCACAAGCACAAGAGCTATCAAGATGACACGATCAAGCAGTGCAATTTACCAGGTTTCCATAGCTCGTCAAGGATACAAAACGTTGTGATGAACTTGGTTGTTCAGCGAGAGCAGATTGCCAACTCGTATTTATTTAGCTGTAATTTTGCTTATCAATCAAGCATCATGAGTCATACACACATTATTCAGGAAATTGCTAGAATGTGCGTGAGTGCACATATAAACCATGATGCACTTTCATCATTAGTAGCCTTTATAAATTATTTAAAAAAGGATGCATCCTTTGAGAGCAGCTGAGAGCAGCTGATATACCAAAATATGAAAGATATACCAGCACATTATGATTAATCTGTTAAATAAGAAAGCACACAGTGTGTTCTGTGGGACAGAAAACCAAGTAAATAAAGCATTAGTGAAGAGCATAGTATTGTCCGGTAGACCAATAAATGCCTCAAGTCAACTCCCGTTGTGGGTTTCTTTCATAAATTCCTTGATGAATTTGTGCCGTTCTGTGATAAACTTTAATAATTGGTTTTAAGCTCTCATTGTGTTGTTGTGATTTCAATGGGAGTCAGGTGGCTGAGCGGTTAGGGAATCGGGCTAGTAATCAGAAGGTTGCCCGTTCGATTCCCTGTGCCAAGTCTGTGCCAAATGACGTTGTGTCCTTGGGCAAGGCACTTCCCTGTACTTACTGTAAGTCGCTCTGGATAAGAGCGTCTGCTAAATGACAATGTAAATGTAATGCGTGTGTGTTGTGTGTTCTGCATTCTTGATATGTTATTTGCTATGTCTATGCAATCTGTGAAGCCAAAGACAAAGTTGTATAGTTTGTATCGTAACGAGACTATTAATCTTGACACTCATCTGCACTCCATGGTTTCGCCATTTTCAAGAGCATCGCAAGATACTGACATGGCGTGGACATCCTTTGCCTTCCATATTTTCTTGATCTTCGAAGACAGCTTTAGAATAGACATTAAACAGGAAGTCTGTTGGTCAGCGAGGAGTAGCCTGTGGTTTGGCTGAGCAGTAAAAACTGCCTATAATCAAAGCAGACAACTATAACTATTAACTATTACTTGGCACATAATCATGCGGTTTCTAGGAATCCTTATGTCAATAGGAGCATACTCTGCTGACTTGGATGTATTCACCATATAAGATGCAAATGTCGGTCTCTTCAATTAGCAGTCATAGTTGTTTCAATATTCATTAGAAAAAATGAAGTTGACAATGTCAATATTGAATCTAACTCTGTTCTACAGAACCCTACGGCACCAATTCCAGTTGCATAAAAAATGCAAAAGCATTCAAAGTGAGGGCAGACTTCTGTGCTCTGGGCAAGACAATCCCATGCTTTCTTCACTCTATAGTAAGCTGCCTTATGCTGAGAACTATTAATATTTTAGAGTCTGGATGAGAGCCAGCCAGGTGTAGGCCTCTATCCTCTATTTTGAAGTTGCAATATACATTTAAATTACCACCACCATTCGACAAGCCTGTGTTGAGACAATCTTAAAATTGTCCATAATCAGACATTCAAGGATGTGGTTCACTGTTCAAGCTACAAAGATTTTGAGGGAAGGGGAGAACAACACAAATTATGATGGAGAAAAGGATGTTTACTGTACACTGTGGCTGTTTGGAGTCCTAAATTCCTCAAAGGTGCTCAACTACTTTACATTACAAAGGAATTAAATGGTGAAAAGGAAATCTACTAATCCACCTGGTATATGCCACACCGCTAGACAGCCTAATGTAGCTGTTTTTCATATTTCCTGAAACTTTATTTGATAAGAAATCAAGTTCAGAACAGATATTTAATAAGGTACGAAACCACAGCGCTTTTCAGCTCCCCAGGAAATCGAAATCTCACTGGAGAGAGGTGAAAAAATGCATACATAATAGGAAACCATTATTTCTGTCCTTCACAACTCAGAAAAGAAGGTGCAGGAGGCTTACTTTGGTAGCCGTAGAGTAGGAAAACATTGCATTTTCATTTCATCTTTCTTTTTGTCTGACTTAGAGGTTCCGTACAGTATAAAGTTGTACAGTTGCATTGTGCGGAGAATAGGGACATGAGAGAATACCATCATGAGAGAAAGAGGGATAGAGAGATGGAAGAAGGATGGTGAGGGCGAGCAAGATATGCTGTGAGAGGAGAGATGTGGGGTGGTGAGGGAGAGAGGCCTGCAGGCAAAGTGACTGCAGTTGGAGGTCCTCTGATAATAACAGGGCTCACAAACAGATGGCCACTCTCTCAGACCTGGATTACAGGTCATCCCCATTTGCAAATCAAATCAGTCACTGAGCAAAATAATTCAGCACACACCTTTCTCCACATGGAAATCTTTGAGATACTGTATTGTGTGTGTTTGTGTGTGTGGATGTGCCATCTTGGAGAGGTTACACTATCATAGAATTAACAATGAACCAATTGTCTCTGGCATGGCATTTGTACAAGAACCAGTGGTCCAATTGGACTTTGCATAGGCATACAACCCCATAGAATACTGCACCCTGAAAACTGCATGTAAGACACAAATGATAAAGGGGCCCTGTCACATTACATCTATTCCCAAAGGATATGGAAATAAAACTTGAGTAATACATTTGCTGAGAGCTAGAGCTTTTGGAACCATTTGTTATAGACTGGAAAATGCTTGTGGATGATTATAAATATTTCCACAGAAGTTAGCCCCTAAACCCCACCTTGCTTCTATCAGCGCTTTACTATAAGTTATTTCAATTACAAAAAAAGGAAGAGGCCATAATTTATCATGACTGCTTTTAAGTATGATGAAGGATACTTTCTCACAGGGGCCAGAGAGGGCCATCTATTTTCAGCATTTAAGGCTAACGCTTCACTTCTGTCATGCTTGCAGACAATCAGGGTTGTTAGATACCCTTCCTGGTTATTATGAAGGATGCTATGCCAGCATCCTAGCTCTTCTCCCTCGCAGTTCACTCCTTGCTGGTTGCTTTCATGCATTCGGTATACCCATTGCTTGTTTGAAGCTCAGTCACCTCCATAAATTTAGTCGGCGGAAATGTGATTTATCTATTTTCTCTGGTGGTACCTTTCAGCTGACTCTTTGAAATAACAGCAAACATAAATAGAAGGCATAAAAAGGCTCAGAGGAAGTGGATTAGGCCATGAATCAGCGCATTAACGGCTGGACTGCCATGCAACCATGTCTTCGCAGGCCAAATTTATTCATTCATAAAAGAGTGTTTACAGTGTTTATCTGTACCAAGGAGCAGGCCCCTAAAATGTAACAAAGCACCATGAAGTAAAGATACGGCATCAGGGACCTCCGTGGGCCCCCATGTCAAGGCCAATGGCTGCCATTTGACTCTGACTAACGGCTGGCATCTCCTAGGTGCTGGCTGTGCTCTGGGTTCTCTGTGGCTCTCTGTGGCTCTGGGCTATGTCTGTATGTTTTTATAGTAAGCTACATACATACAGAATCATCTCTGGTGTAAAACATCACATGCTTGAGGGTTTACAGTTTTACTTGCACAGCTGCCATTGTTGTTGGTTTGCTAATTGGAATCATTAGCTACTGCTGCATCGCATAGATTCTACCATAGGGTGCCAGCCAATACAACAGACATCGGAGTGTATAAAGAACAAAGAGTGAGTACATAATGGCCTCAGGTGGGATTTAAGATGCATACTGTACCTCTATCAAAACTCTTTATGAAATAGCATCCAGAGGTTGAAATTAAAGATGCCTTCATGTACAGTTTGACAAGGCAGTGATATACTGTGCAGTACAAGTTAGTGGTTGCTAAAACTGAGACAGTATCATACAGGTTTGAAGGAAAGATCCTGATAGACCTACACTAAGCACTCGTACTCCAAAGTGTGCAAGCTCATAGCTATGATCAGAGTTCTAGTCCATATTTTCCTACGGCTTCTAAAGGACCTGTGATGTACATGAAACGTCCTTTAACCACGTTGACTGTTTGAACCAGACTTTGGTGGGCTACACCTTAATGAGAATGATACCCGAGGCTGCGGTCCATGGATAAACACAATCATTAACTTTGATTCTGGGCCCAAAACCTGCTGCGGCACAACATAAAAAGATATCTGTGCTATCATGCCCCCTTCCCCACAACACACATCTCCACCTGATCTCCAAAAGGAAATAGTTAGCAGTTGACAGATGCCTTCTGTTAAGATAGCTTGATCGTTTTCTCAGTTTGTAATGGCTTTAATGGCAGAAACTCACTAGGGGGCGGGGAAGGCCCCCCCCCCCCCTTTATTTACCCCTTTGAAATTTCAAAGGGGTAAATATGGTTAATGATAATAACAATATATTTTATTTGTAACGCACTTTGAGAATTGTTTCAAATATAAAGTGCTACAGTTAAAGGTGTCATTGATTGCAGAACCGAATTTACCTTCACTCTAAAAAATGCTGGGTTATTTTTTTCTACCCAAACGCTGGGTTGAGCCTATTGGGTCATTTTGTTGGGTTATTTCCATGGTGCTGGGTAGTTTTTGTGCAGCCCAGCCGCTGGGTTAGTGGCTGGGTCATTTTCGGCAACAGTTGAAACAATGCAGATTGTCCTCCTCCTCTCTTTTACCCTTAAGTCACCTGGTACCTTACCCAGCGCCTGACTCACTTTAACCCAGCTGCTGGTTTATCTGCAGCATAAACTTAACTTTGTCAACGGTCTTCTCAACAGCTCTTAAGTTTTGTACAGCAGCAGGGTCCATGCACAACGGCAGGGACATATTTTGCTCATTTACTAAAGGGTTATATCTGTTGTAGCCTACCTACCAAGACTAGGGACAGCAAAAATACTAGTCCGGCGGTGTAGCCAAATTTCTTGCAGCAACTGAATGGTGAGATTCTCCGAGTCCTAGTTTAGGTGTTGTTGAGGATATTAGCCGTTACCTCAGTTTGCAACCGACTAACTTAGTCTACATTTACTAGTCTACCCAACGAGGCAAATTTTAACTATACAGAATAACCCCACCGAAATAAACGTACTGTACTGCAAACAATTTGTTTTAAGGAGCTTTTATTTGCACCTAGCTAGCTGCTTTTTTACTGTTTACCGTAGCTCTAAGTACTAGCTAGTTAGTCTAGCTAACGACTGGCTGTTCGTTCGTGAAGGCGCCAAAAGTGGATGATGATACAAATAGAAAAGGTAGTCTACAGTACTTTAAACAGTTTCTAACAACGTTGTTTTCTCAGTGTTTATGATTCCATTTAAATAGTTGTATGTGCTTACTTCTTTTTGCTATACAGCTTGTGCAGGTAATGCTAGCTAGGCATTGAGGCGTTGAATGATCAACCCAACATTCTGGGTTAAATGGTCAACCCATCTTGCTTGGTTAGTTTAACCCAACGTGTGTTCTGTCCTATATTTAACCAGATGCTGGGTTGCAAACAACCCAAACTGGGTAGTTTTAAACCCAGCCTTCTAGTCAATATGAACCATATTTGGGTTGAATGATCAACCCAACATGCTGGGTTAAATGGTCAACCCATCGTGCTGGGTTAGTTTAACCCAACGTGTGTTCTGTCCTATATTTAACCAGCATTTTTTAGAGTGTTGTCACAGTTGAATAACGACAGATCAGTGGGTAAAATGGACATACAGTGAACCTCAAAGTCCATACACCTCTTTCCTATGTAAATTTCACAATTAAAAAATGTACCTGTAAAACAATCGATTTTGCGCGCTGCTCTGTGTACTTCCACAGAATTACAAAGATGAACGTTTTTCTAGCATATTTAAAATGGACTACGGTGGTAAATGCAGTGTTCCAGGCTGTACATACTGTAAATACTCGACGGGCTGGGATGTTTGTCTATGAGAAGATCCCTGTGCAGTTCGACCCTCATTTGCTCGAACCATTTCACCGAGGACAGTTTTGAAAACCTTGGACAATTTAAGAAGAATTTGTTAAGCCGCTGTTGCTGAAAAGAGGTGCTGTTCAAACCGTGTGCTCATCACAAACGCAAACTGTAAGTATGATTTTGTCGCTAACAGTTAGCCTATTAGCAATACTAACGTCTCGCCGAGTGCACCAGCTGGTAACTTAAAGTTACGACTAGTGCACCAGTTAGATTTAAGTCCTTTATGTGCTGCACCTGGGTGTACATTTTACGTCTAGTGGGGAGCAGGCGTAAGTTGGAAAATCGGACTAATATCCATGGTAATTATAATGTAGTTTGATCGCACATGCAGCGTGTCTTGTTTATAGGCAACATATGGAAAGGGCATTAAGGCGAGAAAAAGTCGTCCGTGAGCGCACAAATCCACTGTTAATTTTATTGGTTATCTATTTCCAAGCTGATTGTTTCTGTTTGTGTTGATATTATTACATTTCCCCGTGAGCACGCTTCTATTCTGAGTAAACAACTCAAGGTTTTCTAATTTCTCTATCAGTAAAATGTATTTTCCTTTTCTTTTTTCTTTTTTAAATCATGGCTTGTTTTGAAGGGAGATAGGCTAGCTAAGTGGCTCTTAAATGTGTTTCTTGGCAACGATCGACGCTTTCGCATTTTCACAAGGACGCGCATCTTAAAACCAGGCGTAGCTACGACCGTGGCCTGTCAAGCTTGGTGCACTCGGTGTAAATTCAAATCACAAAGTCGGACGTAGCTAAGACCTACGTAGGAGTTAAGACCAACTTTTTTACGCCCAGCTGGTGCACTCGGCTCCTGTATCTAGCATAGGTAGAATGCTAAATACTTTTCTAAACACATCAACATACCTACTTGGCAAATGACTCTAGCTGTACTGTAGTCGGCATGGAAGCTTCCGAAAAAATAGCCAGAAAACGAATAGCAGTCTAGCCCATTACTAACGCCTGTCTAGATTATCTATTTGAAAGAACTGGAGAAAAGCAGGTGCTAGATACAGGATACGTTAGCATTGCTAATAACTGTTACCGACAAAATCATACTACAGCTTGCGGTTGTGATGAACATAAGGTCGGAACGCACCTCTTTTCAGCAACAGCTTCATAGCAAATCCTGCTATACATTGTCCCAGGTTTTCAAAACCGTCCTTGGTGAAATGGTTCGCGCAAATGTGTCGAGGGTCGAACTGCACAGGGATCCCTGTTCTACGCTATAGACAAACATCATGCCCGTCTAGTCAATATTAGCTAGATTTATCTGCTTTCTGATTTGCAAGGAATGCAAGAACAGCTAGATAGCGAAAACACCTTGACTGTAGGCATGTAAACTAGTTTAGCTTGCTAACGCAAACGCATAGGTAGAATGTGTGATGATTTAGCCTAGTTTATTGGTTTATTGGGGCTAACGTTATTTCATGTTCCTGACTGTTTCATTCAAATAAATAACCCGTGTTGTCATGTAAATCTAAAATTCAAGATGCAAGTTTGTCCAGATCTATTTTTCAACAAGATAGCTAGAGCTAATGGAAGCTGAGTTGAATCAAAATAGTTTGTTTGCTAAGCTGCTAAACTGTAACGTTAGTGCTAACGTTACTAGGGATGGGACGTAAGGCCATAGACATATATATGTCTATGCGTAAGGCACTGACGCATCGATGCTTGTGTCGCAAAACCAATACGCAGTTTCGAAAAAGTGGTTTGGAGCTTGTGTCAAATGACGATGCCACGTGATTTATGACGTTCAATGCTTCAGACGTCACGAACTGGTTCAAAGTTGTGGCGCACTTCTAAACCTTAAAAGAGGGAAAGAAACCAGTGCTTGTCGTCTTAATAGGAGGCGAACACTACATTGGCAGAAGCACAAACAGTTATTAATAGAGTACATAGTTATTATTAGAAGACGATTAAAGAATCATCATTAGCAGACGAGAATTAGTTTATATTAGCAGAATAGTATAGTTCATTAGCAGACGAGAAGTAGGTTATATTAGCAGAATAGTATAGTTCATCAGCAGAAGAGAAGTAGGTTATATTAGCAGAAAAAAGTTGAGAATTATTAGCAGAAGAGCAGAAAGTAGAAGACGATAGAGTATGGATGCTACCGGAGGAAGAAAGCGATCAAGCGTATGGCAACATTTTGATATGTTATCCCCCAATAAGGTAAATAGGCTATGTGACTGCATATACCAATCATAATAAATCAATATAATGTCATGCTTTAACAACTCATTATTTTAAGGTTCGGTGTTTGCTGTGCCCTCAAGAGTTGGCATACAGCAATAACACCTCTTCCATGTTGAGGAACTTTCGAGCCAAACATGAGAATGTAGCTACACCGCAAGCCTATGTGACCAATCCAGGCTGCGCTAGAGTTCCTTCCAACGGTAATTACACTATTATTAAATCAGTATTGTAATTGTATAAATAATGTAATCTAATTATTATCTGTCCATTCTATTGATAATCATGAAAATGATGATCATAAATATGATCTTTGTTACAGTGTCCAGAAAACTAATGCTGGATGATGCATTGGTCAACATGATCGTAAAGGATGCCCAGCCTTTTACACTGGTAGAAGACGACGGGTTCAAGGCCTTTGTCCACCTTTTGGACCCCACCTACAACATCCCTGGGAGAAAGGCCTTAAAGAAAATGGTGGAGGCCAAGTACAAGGCCACTAAAGAGGAGGCCATGGCTGAGGTGAGGAAGGCCTCTGCCGTTAGCCTGACGGCTGACATGTGGACCTCTATGAACATGGACGCTTACCTGGCTGTGACATGTCACTATATAACAGACCAGGCAAAGCTGTCCACAGTTCTTTTAGGGGTAGGAAAGTTTCCCCAAAGCCACACAGCAGCTCACCTTGCTGAGGTAAAACACACCTTGATGGTGGAGTGGGGAATCAGAGGAAAGGTGAGAAGCCTGGTCACAGATTGTGCAGCCAACATGGTTGCCTGTGCAAACCTGCTCAGTGTGCGGCATGTGACTTGTTTTCCCCATATCCTAAATCTTGTTGTGAAAAAATCCCTTTCTCAAACCCCAGAACTGGAAGAGATCCGCACTCGGGCACGCCAAATTGTGGGTCATTTTAAATCCAGCACCAAAGCCAAGGAGAAGCTGTCGGAAATGCAGGTCAATATGGGAAGAAAATAACTGAAAATGATCCAGGAGGTGTACACCAGGTGGAACAGTGTTTATGTGATGCTGGACAGTCTCTACAATGTCAGAGAACCACTTGGTGCAGCTCTCACCACTTTGAGCACAGACTTGAGTCCCATCACTGCTGAGGACTATGAGACAATCCGACAGTGCCTTACCGGTTTAAAACCGTTCCATCAAGCCACTGTGGAGTTATCAGAAGAGAGAAGGGTGTCTGGATCCAAAGTGATCCCACTAATCAAAATGCTGAAGCACACTGTAGTGGGACAGTGTGCCCAGATAAGGCACAATGTTAGTGCCAAACTTGCTATGAATTTGAAACACAATTTGCTGGACAAGTTCGCTCTCCTGGAGAAGATATCGACACTGTCTGTGGCAACACTGCTGGATCCCAGATTGAAAGCAGCGGGGTTTTGCAGTGCCACTTGTGCACAGGGTGCCACTGTGAGGCTGACCAGGGAATGTGCCCACTTTTTTGAGACCAATGTCTCAGAAGGTTCTGCTCCACAGGAGTCTGCAGCGACACCGGGTACCTCGGCTCAAGAAGCTGAGGACAACCTTTGGGCCCTGCTGGACTGCGAAGTAGGATCACAGCAGGTGACCAACCCAACTGCCAGTGCCACTGTGGAGGTTCAAGGGTATAGTATTTCCAATGTTATTGTTTGCTGCTGAATTACAATTGGTTGAATTAAATGACAATGCTTTTTCTCTGTAGAATTAATACAAGTACATTTCTTTCTATACAGTTATTTGAAAGAACCAAATGTGGCCAGGACGGAGGACCCTCTGGACTACTGGGTCACACGCAAGGCCCTTTACCCTCAGCTATTTAAAGTGGCCATGCAGTTCCTGTGTACACCAGCATCCTCAGTGCCTTGTGGGAGGATCTTCTCCAAGGCTGGAGAAATTGTGAGCCAGAGGAGAAGCCGCCTGAAGCCCAGTACAGTCGAACAAATCCTGTTCCTGAATAAGAACTTATAAATGTTCTCAAATCAGACTGTTGCACAAACACATTCCCCAGAACCCCGTTATGGCACACTGCCTTTTTATATTGCACATGCCCACTGTCCCCACAAGTATTCCCCTGATTCACAATACATATCACAAATGTAAGGAAAGAGACAGCTATATAAGCAGAGTGGTCGTGTAGGCTACTACACTGTATCAGCGGTCATTTAATACTTCCATACACTTAAGCATTCTACCGCCCTTATACTGTTTGCTGAACATTAAAAAGTGTGGTGTAGACTAGTTGAACATCACAGTAAAACATATTGTATGAAAACTACACAGTTCTCAAATACACATGTATGGTTTTAATGAATGAACACGAATATTAGACCATCACGTAGCCTTACAAAAATGAACGACATTGAATAACTAGAGAGGGTACAATTTCTGGGGAAATTGTAGGGTGTGCTTGCTTGCGTCGGTTGCACAGGGGCCCGTTTTTGAATGACATTTTTACAACTGATATTTCTGTATATTTTATATAAAAATGCATACTTATTATTTATAAAGATTACATAGATTTAAAAGCATTTTTTTTGCTGCTCATTTACAACTGAAAATACGAGTGAAGTGTAGAATGAAATAGATGTCTTCTCATTTCCCCTACAAGAGGCAGCCTCATCGTCGAATCAAAACGAATACATTTGGCAGACCGGTGTAAAAATGTACCTAATCTCTATGACTTAAACTTCATTTTAAGTTTTTCCCTTCTCATGATATTTTCAGGCATTTAGCCTACTCATTGCATTCATTCATTCATTATTAAAGAACCCCCTTTGAAGATTATTCTACGACGTTACCCGGCAGTAGAAGATGGAATCGCGATTCAAACAGTACCATCTGCTAACTGAAAATATGCCCCCCAAAACGTAAATAAGCTTGACATTTATTTAGTGGAAAATCGCTCATTCATAATAAGCTCACTGGTAGCGATCATTGTCAGTAACAACGCAAAATGCGATATAGCCCTGTGTGGAGAAGCTGCCCTGGTAAATTGTACTACTACGGTACAGTACTAGACTACTGCTGTGTTCGTCTTGGTAGCGATTGCGTTGGTTGAATTGGATTTAACGTTCCGTTGTACGGTTTAAGCTGAAATTAATTATTTTCATGAACAGATTGACAACGTTTAGGCTGTGGCAATGAAGTTCAGGTTAGTAGTTAGATAGACTTTTGATTTAAGTAAGGGGAGTGCCGAACATGTTCTGTCGCCGTTTGACTTCCTAAACAGCTGTGTAGTGTAGATGTTTTTGTAGTGTGTCTCGCGTAAGCTACAGCGTTGCAGTGAGCTACACTGGTTTGAAACCACAGGTAATGGTAATTTCACCAACAAATCGTTTACTAATGTCAGAATAAATCCTACAACGAAAATGTATATGTGAGGAATGTTTATTTTAACGATTGAAAACAGATAACGCTACATCATAGACCACTGTAGTATGTGTTGCCCGGGCAACACAGGCTAATGTCATGATGCCAATATTTCAGTGAAATAGTAGACTACTGTTTCCGAAAGTAGATGTACTTCCTTAATAATATCAGCTTATATTGTACATTACACATTACAATTGTGTGTCATATCACAAAGTAAAATGAGTAAATATTTATCACCCTGGCCTCTTTGCTTGTGGCGTTTCTGCAGCTGCCTTGCAGTAAAGCTATAGTTAGCCTAGCTATCCCCCAAGTTAACAGATGCGAAACGAATGTTCTGCCAAAGGTAGTCACGCGTGTTTTCGTGACGTAGTGACGTTAGTAACGTCAGTGACTGTGGCTAGCAAATTAGCCACCGTTAGCTTCACTTTTCGCCACAAAAACTTAACTTAAGCCCAAACCATGCAACGGAACGTAAATTCCAATAGAAGCAACTCAATCGCTACCAAGACGAAACTTTTGACACCTACGTTGTCTATGTAGGCCAAATATTGACTGAGTTTTAGGGGAGCAAAAAGAATAATAATAATATATATGTGAGAGAACAAAGGTTTTGCCCTTGCCGAAGGCAAAGCACACCCAATAACTAGAGAGGGTACAATTTCTGGGGAAATTGTAGGGTGTGCTTGCTTGCGTTGGTTGCACAGGGGTCCGTTTTTGAATGACATTTTTACAACTGATTTATGTATATTTTATATGAAAATGCATACTTATTATTTATAAAGATTAAATAGAATTAAAGGCATTTTTTTTTGCTGCTCATTTACAACTGAAAATACGAGTGAAGTGTAGAATGAAATAGATGTCTTCTCATTTCCCCTGCAAGAGGCAGCCTCATCGTTGAATCAAAACGAATAAATTTGGCAGACCGGTGTAAAAATGGACCTAATCTCTATGACTTAAACGTAATTTTAAGGATTTCCCTTCTCGTGATATTTTCAGGCATGTAGCCTACTCATTGCATTCATTCATTAATAAAGAACCCCCTTTGAAGATTATTCTACGACATTACCCGGCAGTAGAAGATGGAATCGCGATTCAGACAGTCCCATCTGCTAACTGAAAATATGCCCCCCAAAACGTAAATAAGCTTGACATTTATTTAGTGGAAAATCGCTCATTCATAAAAAGCTCACTGGTAGCGATCATTGTCAGTAACAACGCAAAATGCGATATAGCCCTGTGTGGAGAAGCTGCCCTGGTAAATTGTACTACTACGGTACAGTACTAGTAGACTACTGCTGTGTTCGTCTTGGTAGCGATTGCGTTGGTTGAATTGGATTTAACGTTCCGTTGTACGGTTTAGGCTGAAATTAATTATTTTCATGAACAGATTGGCAACGTTTAGGCTGTGGCAATGAAGTTCAGGTTAGTAGTTAGATAGACTTTTGATTAAGTAAGGGGAGTGCCGAACATGTTCTGTCGCCGTTTGACTTCCTACAGCTGTGTAGATGTTTTTGTAGTGTCTCGCGTAGGCTACAGCATTGCAGTGAGCAACACTGGTTTGAAACCACAGGTAATGATAATTTCACCCACAAATCGTTTACTTGTAATGTAATGTCATAATAAATCCTACAACGAAAATGTATTTGTGAGGAATGTTTATTTTAAAGATTGAAAACAGAAGCATCATAGACCACTGTAGTATGTGTTGCCCGGGCAACAGAGGCTAATGTCATGATGCTAATGCTTCAGTGAAATAGTAGACTACCGTTTCCAAAAGTAGATGTGGGCCTACTTCCTTAATAATATCAGCTAATATTGTACATTACATTTCATAATTGTGTTTCACATCACAAAGTAAAATGAGTAAATAGTTATCACCCTGGCCTCTTTGCTTGTGGCGTTCCTGCAGCTGCCTTGCAGTAAAGCTATAGTTAGCCTAGCTATCCCCCAAGTTAACAGATGTGAAACGAATGTTCTGCTACAGGTAGTCACGCGTGTTTTCGTGACGTTAGTGACATAGTGACGTTAGTAACGTCAGTGACTGTGGCTAGCAAATTAGCCACCGTTAGCTTCACTTTTCACCACAAAAACGTAACTTAAGCCCAAACCATGCAACGGAACGTAAATTCCAATAGAAGCAACTCAATCGCTACCAAGACGAAACTTTTGACACCTACGTTGTCCTGTGCTCTCGCCGAAGGCTTGAGCACACCCAATAATATATATGTGAGAGAACAAAGGTTGTGCCCTTGCCGAAGGCAAAGCACACCCAATTAAAAGGGGAAGTAACGTCAGAAACTACTGGTACATCTCATTCTGTTAGTTTAAATGGCTGATATAATTTTAGCTGACCACTAGATGTCACTGTGCTCTCCAATTTCAATGCGCCAATAGTTCGGCTCTTTGGTTCGGCACAATCCGGAAGAAACCACCAAAGCTTCACAAGGCATCGTTTGCCCATCCCTAAACGTTACCCACCTAAGGCGATCCTGTTTGCTTCGACAACAGAAATGGAAACAAATAACGTAATCATTTCAAATGATATCTAGTCAATCTGTTGAAAAGTGTTGTGTAGACACAATAGATTTATTTGTACGTTTTTATTTAAAGTCTCCACCTTCTTGTTTCAGTGAGTGCTGTTGGCCGTGTTGCGTCTTTGCTCCCTAGCTTCACTCGTTGTAAACCAACCAATCAACGTGCAGCTCATCTATATATTCATGAGCATACCATAAAAGGAGAAAACCTAGCGTTTTTTCCCGGGAAAATTTCACTGGATGTATCAGGGGGCATAGAACAGCACCCGGGCCATTTTCAGACCAACCAATGTTACATACCCTATTCGGAGACCTTAAGGAACAGTGTGAAATACCCCCCAAAAAACAGTCAATCACCCCTTTAACCCTTGTGCTGCCTTCGGGTCACATGACCCAAAGGTTCATAACGAACCATCGTTGTGTTTACCCAATACAAAAACAAATACAAATAATTTTCTTTTAACCTTTGCAATGTGGGGGGTCTGAGACAGCCCAACAGTTAAAAGAAAATGCTTCACTTTGTTTTTGTATGCGGTAAAGTTGACGCAATACGACGGTAGGTCACAATGACTGATGGGTCAGAATGACCCGAAGATAACACAAGGGTTAAGATTGTAATCTTAATGTCATGTGGCAAAACTAACAAAAAGAGAGACAAATCCAAATATGGGGAGTTCATGCTTGATAAGTGATTGATAAGTGCTTAAAGTCAGTTTACTCTTGGGGAAAATAAATGTTTACAACCGTATACAGTATGACCAATTTGGTGAAAACATTGATCATTAGAATAAACATTTTTTAATAATTAGTGTGCATAAGAGTGCATAGCAGTGAACATAACATGTACACTATTGTCCTTCTTACATATATACTAGTAGTCTATTTTTTCTTATTATTATTGTTACTAGTGCAGTGCCGGTGCCCAGGATATTTACAGACGCTCTTATCCAGAGCGACTTACAGTAAGTACAGGGACATTCCACCGAAGCAAGTAGGGTGAAGTGCCTTGCCCAAGGACACAACATCATTTGACACGGCCAGAATCGAACCAGCAACCTTCTGATTACTAGCCCGATTCTCTAACCGCTCAGCCACCTGACCCCCTATATAGCCGTTGATCATCTTAGCTACTTGATTCAATCACACACAGATTCCTGGAATTATTGATAGGTTAACCCTCGTGCTGCCTTCGCGTCACATGACCCAAAGGTTCATAACGAACCATCGTTGTGTTTACCCAATTTTACCCAATACAAAAACAAATACAAATAATTTTCTTTTAACCAATCCAATGTGGGGGGTCTGAGACAGCCCGACAGTTAAAAGAAAATGCTTCACTTTGTTTTTGTATGAGGTAAATTTGTCGCAATACGAAGGTGGGTCACAATGACTGATGGGTCAGAATGACCCGAAGATAACACAAGGGTTAAGATAGTGCAGTGCCTCTGCCCATGATACAACTGGTGATTAAGATGTTGTTTACTTTATTCAGTGACACACAGATACACACACACACAGATTCCTGGAATTGTAGTATGACGATCGTGCAGTCCCGGTGTCTGTGATGCCCTGCTCATGATGCAGGTAGTGATTAAATTGTCAGTTAAAGTTGCTTCGGTGTTAAATAGAGTTTGTGTGCGTTCACATAACGCAGGTAGAGTTTTTGCATCCATACACGCATTCATTCACAAACAGTCTTTACTTTATATGGTCTTGCTGTTTATTAGCAAGACAGCATTTCATCCGTGAGAAAACCCTTTGAAAGAAGCAGATTTAATATTGTGCATTGTTAGTCAGCATTGTTCATCTAGCCTTATAATGTCGACCTACAAATGTAGGTTGTCAATACAGTAGATGCAACTGATGAGCATAATATGCCATCTCAAGACTATCCAAATTAAGTGCTAGTTTCCAACAACCATTACCTCCTACCACAATACCTTGATGCCATAAAAAATTAAAAAATACATGAAAACCTTTGAGGTCCATATTTCAGCAGGCCAACTCTCATATCCCCTGGGGTGCGTTTTTCCCCAGAAAATCCCCCAGAAGTCTCTACTGATCTGTTAGAGACAGCCAGGTTACAGTGAATTGAAATACACCACAGATGGTACACAGTAGGTGGCACTGGCTATCTCTGTGATGGAGCTACCATGCTGGGTGAGACCCAGGCTAGGGCTGATTGCTGTCTATCTGACCCACTGGTAGGTTGATTACTGACTCTGAACACCACTGGCAAGTCCACGTTTTTCTGAAGGTGGTGACGATTTTTCTGTATAGAAATTATAGTCACAAGCAGCAAAAGAATCAGTCAAAAACAGAATATTGAAATACTGTACCACATCCAAGTTATTATTTATTTTTTATGTGCCATGTGTTCAGTATTTTACTGAAGTATAATTGAAAGTACATGGTCTTTGTTTGGAGTATTTCACATTTCAATGAGGGAATACCCCCAAAAAGCTATTTGATCGCAACCAATAAAATATGAGGTTGTTTAGAGCTGACAAACACTGACACTATCAAGAACATTTTTTACTTTTCAACACCAAAGCAAAACTCTACAGAGCTATAATTTAAAAAAGGTATTTCATCCGTCAGACTGGCCCCCAAGCCCTGCCAATACTCCCCATGTCACATTACCAGATAGGCTAGTGGATATGATTGATTTCTATGGTCAAGAATGGAATTACATGTGAGAACAATCCCTGTGGATTTGATGACATTTTGATATGATTGTTCTCCTCTTGACAGTAATCACCCCTGGGTTAAATGATTCTGTTATATAAGCTTCCATCGATCGCTGTTTCACGGTTCAGTGCCTGTTACAAGGATAACTATGCTTTGCTCCACTCACCCCTATCCATGTTGATAAGACTAGCCTAGACATTTTGCAACTCAAACATTACAACTGACATTGAAACCTTTGGTGCAGGTTTATCCAAGACTTTCATTTTTGTTTTAGCCCACATCCCTGTTTCTGTAGCTTATTGGTACTGTATGTTGCAAGAGTTGATGACAGAATTATAAGGATGTCCTAAATAGCATCCTGATTGAAGAGTCCTTGACGTGGTCTGAGTGGACTGATGACAAATTTGCAGCCTATGTGTGTGATGCTCCCTGATGGAGTCGCAGTACCATTTTCTGTGTCAATCTTTTTATATCTGTTGATGAGATATCGAGGCGTTTAAGCTCAAACATTTATCCCACCTCTCACATAGGTTTGTCAATGCTGCACAGAATAGCTTGAAGATAGACATTATGGAGAAAGTATCCAGTAGGTTCTAAATCTCAGACTCTCTACCAATGTTTACCTCAGAACTGCAATACTGCTACCTTATTGATAAGATTGAGGAGTGACATTATCTGAACTATAAAAGGATCAGATGGGGTGTGAAGCAACATGCCACCAACATTCTACTACATCCCCTGTACCCAATATAGTATTTGCTCTCCTTTTTAAAATTGGGAACTCTCTAAGCAGCTCATTCTTCCCCTTGGCCGACAGCACTGCTCATTTCTCTGCTTCATTACCAGAGCGAGGAATATTGATGGGTGTCAGCATCTATTGCAATTCGTCAATATGAGGCGGCCAAGTGAGAAAATGAAACAGGAGGCACGCAGGAAATATCTCCTGACACACCAATCTGGGGAAAAAGAGTGGTGAGCAGGAGAGAGAAACCACCAGTACACCGGCCAAATGCAAACAGTCAATTAATATCTCTTTGAGTAACGCACCTCGCCTTTCGGTTGGTGCAACATGGATAATATCAACGTAGATATTCCGCCGGCCGTGCGGGTTAAATTATATATTTTGCCTGTCTTGTATGCTTTATTATGAGCAGAGCCAGTTTAATCAAGAACTCAGTGACGGGTGCTCTTTCCGTCTTCCACATCTGTCTGAACTGTTTCTGTAAAGAGGGCCGTGATAGGGCCTGTTGACTATGATGAAAGCAGGAGGCTTCCACCGATTGCTAATAACTGCTAACCTTTTTGTTGGCTCTGAGGGCATTCATCAAAGGACCCAGCTGAGGCTGTCATTTAGATGAGGCTATAGAGAGGGAGCATCTGGAGAGAGAGGGCATATATTTTTGTGTGTGAGAGAGTGAGAGAGAGAGTACAAGACAGGCTATTTCACGCATGGGCATCTTTGTGCACCTATGTGCATGGATTTGTGTGGTGTGTATGGCTACTTCACATTTGCGTATACATGCCATATGTATAAATGTCTGTGTTCATGTTTATTAGTGTGTGCGTGTGTGTGTTTGTATGCATGCATTGGTGAACATCTGCACCTCTATGTACGTGTGCAAGTGTACGTGCGCATGAAGCACAGTTTTTATGAGGCATCTGGGGCCAAGAAGAGGGGAAAGATAGCTGTTGCTGGGAGACACACAAGACAACGACAACTGCATACAGTAGGGAGAAAGGTAGGCAGGGGATGAAGGAGGGAAGGAGTGTGGGTGTGGGCTGGAGCAAAACGGTGCCCATCGGTGCCAAGGGGATGGGTATCTGGCAGTGGAGGTTCGGGGGAGAGGCAGGAAGGAAAGGCAGAGGGGGAAGACAGGGGATCCACCATGGGGAAAGATGGCTTGCTTGTGTGCTGTGACATGTGCAGACTTGAATCACAGTCCTGGGTCTGGCTATGGATGGAGGTCCTTTTGTCCAGGGCCTTAAGAGTTCACAGCAATAGACACACAATGGCGTGCTTGAATACCTCCACGAAGACTGCCACAGAGAAATCCTCAGCAGTGTGTAATACATTTCCAAACAACCCTGACACACTGCCCACACAAAAGCAGAATTACGCTCACATTTTTCTATAAACCAACAACTGCATGCACAAAAACACAGTATTTTTTCTACCTTATACATGTCAGTACAATACCCTGTTTTCTCACTTTCATTCATTCTCTTTCTCTTTCTTTCTATCACTCACAAACATTCTCCTCCCACCCACTCGTTCCAACTCACACAGACACTTTCTCTCACATACAGTACACACACACACACTCCAACATACACAGTCACACACGTCTTAACCCTTGTGCTGCCTTCAGGTCACATGACCCAAAGGTTCACAACGAACCATCGTTGTGTTTACCCAATTATACCCAATGCAAAAACAAATAAAAATAATTTTCTTTTAACCTTTGCAATGTGGGGGGTCTGAGACAGCCCAACGGTTAAAAGAAAATGCTTCACTTTGTTTTTGTATGCGGTAAAGTTGTCACAATACGACGGTGGGTCACAATGACTGATGGGTCAGAATGACCCGAAGATAACACAAGGGTTAAAGACACAAAGTCCCAAAACAGCACATCTGTGCCAGCAGCACACCGGCACACCAACGACTGGCACCGCCATGGCGCCGTCGGTGTAGGCCCTACAGCTCCACAGTGGACCTTATTAACAGCACAAGAAGTTATCCTACGCTCGGCCCCTATCCGCCAGGGAGCTGATTAGGCTAATAAAGCAGATCCGTGGTCTTGTACTGCACGTTCATTTGGCCAATTAGGAAGGTGACAAACCCGGAATGTGCCCTTGACGCAAACTCACACAAAGCCTTTGGTACAATAACGATGCTCAAAGGAACAGAGAGGGTCAGAGAAAGGAGCTGGGTGAGGACTGTAGTGCTGCGTGGCTAACGACACAACATGGACAATTACCTCAGTGGCACCTCAGTGCAAAACGGAAGAATTTGGATTAATTCGATCTGAGGTTTAAGGGACGAGTTACTTTTTGAAAAGCATAAGTAGGATGACAGCAGAGGGATGACAGCAGGGGGATGACAGCACCACTTCTAAAGGCATGGGAGATGCTGAAGGTCTGTAGAAGGAGTGCTGGACATTTTGGATGGAAGTCTACAAGTGCCCTTTCCTGCAGGATTTGCATAGTGAAGCACCGTAGAGTGACTGATGTGGCCTGTTATCTGCCCCAGCATTCCTGGCTGCTGCTTACACCCATTCACACCGGTTTTCTGCTACTTCAAATCACCTTCCTCCCTCCCAACACACACATACTTTCGAACTTGAGTTCCCACTAAACCTACATTTGTAGACTTTCTATCCCAACAACCATCTGGCGGCACATTAAATTCCATTCGGTAAACATATACAAGTTTGATGTGGATGGTTACCAGTCAAAGCAACCCAGTCTGCTAGATTGCCTGCTGTAGGTGTACTGTGCTGAACTCCGACCATGTCACACAGGGCTGTTTGTATTTTTCTTCATCCACTAGGGGGCATTACTCCTCATAAATGACACAACAACAATCCTTCTCATTCTGATAGGGCAAATAACACAAGTTTCCTTATGCTCATAAACACAACGAGACTCACACCTGTTTTGATTTCCCTCCTTTGCCACACAGAGATGGTACATGTTTTCGATTCATTGTACTGCAGCTGCATGTAAGGTAGACTGTCACTAAGCTAAACTTGTAGTTTAGAGTTAAATTCTTGAAAAAAAACGTAATAACATCATTGGCTGTAATATTTTTGAGTGACTACATTGGTTGTACTTTAAAATAATGAATATAAAAAATGGTCAGATACAATTAATGCAATTAGTGGACCCAAAACCACCTCTGCAACACCACCAGCCATTATAGACATCACAAGTGTCTTCCTGTAATGGGATATAGATGCACCCTTCCAGTCCAATACATACTTTATGAAGCATTGAATATGTGACACAATATCTTTGTTGACACTGATCTATAGAATGAAACTTTATTGTCAAATCCTTGATCAATATTTTTCTTTGGCTTCACCTTCCATGAAAAAGAGCACATACAGGTGCAGTACATACTATCCATTCACTGAAACCTGTTCTTCTGCACTAGATGGATTATTAATAATAAAAAAAGAAAATGTACTTAGTATTTAGTAGTCAACACAAGGAACAACTTAATGTTTGAACGCATTTTTGGTCAAATGCATTCTGAAGTGCTGGCTAGAGGGTGCTGGCCTTTCAAACTGATGATTCAGAGGGTGGGAGGGGTGTGTGAAATACAGTACAATACTATACAATTCAGCTGAATCAGAGTGCCTATTGATGAATCCAAGTGACTGATTATGGAGTCTTGCTCTATTGTTCAGCCTGATAATTTACAAAGATATACTATAGGACTGTAGATGTTTAGCTAAGCAGCAGCTAAGGAACAAATACACATCTGCCAGATTTTTTAAATTGTTATATCTATATATATATACTTTAATCAGCGACACGTTTGAAAACACCCTTCCTAAATTGTTAGAACCAGTTTTCAAGAATGTATGATCATGTCATCAACACTGTGGGTTAGTGACCTCAGCATGGTTCAAAAAGTTGACACGGGTCAAAGTGGCAGCATTAGTTGTGTGAAGACTGAAAGTTAATTTATTCTTCAGTTAAACAGACATTTAGTTTACTCTCTGGTCCAAAGAAACTTATCTTCATCCAAACTCTGACAACCGTTAAAACAACTTGGAATAATATATCAGTCCTTTCGAAATTGTAATTGAAAAGATAGATCATGTTTGAAATGAGCAGTAGCATTTGGTGAATCGTGAAAGGTTTTCTCCCTGGGATGTAGGCTGGTGCAGTGGATGGAACACTGGATGCAATAAAAGTTTCATCAAAGCTCTTTAGGAAGGCTAGTCGGAAATTGATCAGTCGGGAAATGTTGTGGTCATACAACTGACAGCATTAAGATGCTAGCTTTGGAGACAAATTATAGACTCTTAAAAGGAAGGCTATATCGATGTGTGTGTGCATGCGTGTGGGAGGTGGGGGATTGGTTAGGCATGCGTGTGTGTGTGAGCATACTGTAGGTGCATTCACGTGTGTACCTGTGAGTGTGGTGTGTGCCATCTCTTTGAGCGTCCTAATAAATGTTTTTATTTAACCTCTGCTGAAGGTGACATAAATCATTTTCTTAGCAAGAACTCACATTCCACCTTGAGAGCACCTAGCCCCTTTTTTTTTTATCAATATTAATGGTTGTCCCCTTTACTTAGCCAAAGCTATTTCACACTTGGTTAGGTTGGGTATGAGAACGTCTCTAGGGCAGTATATTTAGCAGTGGCTTCCTAAATATTTTCAGGCTCCCTAATCACTAAGCAAAAGCTGCCATGTACGCTAACACACTATGAAATCACATAAAAGTCATTTCTTTTCTTTTCCCATATCGAGCATCACTCAACTAATGCGCTGCTAAGGCCTTTATGAGGAGCTGGGAGAATTCTAATTGGTAAATGTTCAATAATATCCTACGGTAGTGCCTCTCTCTTTGAATCTCACGCACACAGCTGTCTCTGACAGATTTTTCACTTCATTCCCAGGGTAAAAATATTAACATTTTCCTTATGCTTTTGAAGAAAACTGGGAGAAATTGAACTGCAGTACACACTGAGTGATAAAGGAGTCAAATGTTCTCTGGTGCTAAATGGATTTCAAAAGACCATGTTTTCTATTGGGAAGATACATTGTTGACCTGACTACACATGGAACCTCTCAAAGCACTTTACATACATGAATTGGAACTACAATCATTCAGAGACAGGAAATGACATGGTTCAGAGCTGCCATTTTGTGGAGAGCATCACCCCCCACCCCATGTCCACAGTGCCTGTTTGATGTGAGTTAGCTAAAATGAAGATTTCACAGCAAAACCCTGAAAATGATACTTTTCATACCATAAGCTCGGCTGTGCTGTTAGCGACAGAGTTCCGCAAAGCCAGTCTTTATCCCTAAACCCATGTGGCCCTAGCAGAGGCACTATCACAGTCTTGCCCTTTCCCCTGTCTACCGCACACTTGGCGTGATGGGTCATTGTCCCCACACACACACCACACAAACACACACCACAGGCCCTGAGCCGTGGTGTGTGTTTGTGCATGTGCATTCTCTATTCCATCCCCATCTCTAAATTGGGTGTTCAGCCTTCCGTCTGGGTCTTAACCTTGAATGGGAAAGTCATATCAGTAAGAACATGGAAGTCATGGAATATACTTAGTATGCTCCTTCCTCAGATATAAAGACAGCAAAGCCACCAACCACTGATATGACTGAAAAAAGAGAGAGAGACTCGGACAACAAAACTGGATGCTTGACACCATGGGACCAAACAAGGAAATACTAAAGAAAAACTGAGCTGTGGCAGTTTTCAAATTCCAGAGAAGTCTTACTGTTGAAGGTCAATTTTACTGCTCTGCAGTGCATCACAAAGTAACATCATCTAGCCAGTGGACCAATGAGAGAGCCAGATAAGACCAGATAACTGCCATTATGAACCCCACTGTTTTGTGCAGCACAACCTGACCTCATTTACGTTCAAGATATATCATACAGGATTCCATGAATCCCCCTTTGGGTCCAACTGAGCATGAAATAGAGTTTGGTAGACTGCACACTGATACACGATTTGACCAAAAATTCAATTTGACTTCGACAATTTAAGGCAGTATGTATGCAGCATAATGCTTGTGATTGCAGTGCAGCTATGTGGGAGAGAATAGTCTGTAGAGGAGGAGAAAAAGGGAAAGGTGGTACATAATTACAAAGCCAAACCTACTTTGTGGCCATTTAAGCCTAAAGTATTTTTAATTTCACAGATGTGATCAACCTAGCCAAGCCTTCGCTTCTCTCTCTCTCTTTCTCATACTCTCTCTTTCTTTCTCTCTACCTCTCTCTCTCTCTCTTTCTTCCTATTCACTCTCCATCTCTTGTCTCTGTCTTTCTTCTCTCAAGGCTCCATCTTTTCTCAGACAGAGAGTTAAACAGGTATAAGCTCCACACTCCTCTCTATATAATAATGAAGGCACTGCAGAACAGACAATGGACTAGCCAACCATGGAACACAAGGATTTGGCCTCACAGCCCTGCATTTTCCACTATGTGACTTCATCCCATGTAATCCATGCAACTAAATTCATGTAAATACAACATGTAACAATGATTGCAGGCTATCAGGTCTAAACAGATGCAGTCACCTCTCTCTCGACTGAATTTTTATCACTGCTGGCGCAAGGTTAAATATAACCCTGGTCCTGGATCATTAGCTATTCTTTTTTGCAATGGTTAAGTAGCTAGCGATGTTACCTTTAAATGTGGCTGAAGTAGTTGTAATATGTCAAACACGGGCCCCACATGGTGACTCGGGGGCAGTAAAAAAAAAAAAAAGCCTGGACCCTTAAAAGGTCCATAATTAAATGGGAAGCACGACATAACTCTTGTTTAATGATAGAAAAACAGCGGCCCGTGCTCTGGCATACAGCCTGCCTCATGGAACATAAATATTCTACCCCCCCACCCCTACAGATGCTGACTGTAAAAGGTCGCTGTGACTTTGAATAATTTTCACAACTGAAAATTAAAAAGGGAGGAATCTATTGTTTCTATTTGTTCACTTTCTCTCACATGGATAATTTATCTATCCTGCCCCTGGGTGGTCATAACATTGGAGTATTAAAAACAAAAAAAACACAATCAATGGCTTCAGATCTTCAGGGGAAGCCTCATTGTTTATAAATACTTTGCCTCACATATTCCAATTCATCATCACTTCACACATGCTAATCTGGTATAGAATGATCAATGGGATGCACAAGGGAAACACAATTTTCATAAATGTGATGCAGTCATAATATGAAACCAGCACTACTATTTGACAGTCTTAACCCTTGTGCTGCCTTCGGGTCACATGACCCAAAGGTTCATAACGAACCATCATTGTGTTTACCCAATACAAAAACAAATAAAAATAATTTTATTTTAACCTTTGCAATGTGGGGGGTCTGAGACAGCCCGACAACAGTTAAAAGAAAATGCTTCACTTTGTTTTTGTATGAGGTAAATTTGTTGCAATGACGTTGGGTCACAATGACTGATGGGTCAGAAAGACCTGAAGATAACACAAGGGTTAAATCACTGGTTTACTGTTGACGTGGAACAAAACATTGAATCACAATTGACTCATTCACGGTATGTGTCAAGGATGTGTTTTCTTTAAAGGGGTGTGGTATGGTAGCCTGGTCCTAACCAGACTCTCGTACATTTCATTTGTACAGTGAGTCTGGGATCGCTCCATCGACAAGCGTTAACTTCCTTGAAGGCTGGTACTCTGTTGAAGTTTAAAACTATTGGATCTGCCCAGAGCCACTCTGATCTGCCATAACCAATCGCTAGCGTTCGCCTTAGCCAACTCCTTCACCACTACTGTAACGGAGCTAGCCGCGGTAGCTGAAACTCAAACTTTTCCCGAACCCTGTGGGGAGGAGGGCCACAACATCATGGCCACAAACAAAACTCAGCAAGGATTGTTCTTGCTCTGGATATTCGGCAGTGTTGCCACAACGGACCGAATAGCTTCCCTCGCATTTTCTCCGCCTCCATTACTGAAATACAAGTCAAACTAGCGCACGACATCAACGTCATCGTTCTCAGCCACTCCCTCTGTTCGCTGATTGGACCTACAAAAATGTTGTTTCCAAAAACCGACTAATAGACCTAAATCCCAAACCTAGTACAGAAGCAAAATGAAAATTGAACGGAAGTACGTAGGAGGGCAGAGCCGGGCTAGTGGTATGGGCCAGGGCCTGTTTAAGGAGAGCCTTTCCCATAGAGTTATATTACTAGAGGCAGCTACTTTTGTCTTCCAAGATGGTGTCCCCATTCATTTCTATGAAAAGTGCTCAGTGGCGCAGTGAGGCAAGCGAGAGCGCGAAACCGGACAGCGCCATCTTTCCAGTTCCGGCTCTTCCAGTCTAGCGTTAAACAGTGGCTCGCTTTTTTCCTAGCTCCGAGACCAAGCCCCCGCCCCCACCCCTCACCCCTCGGCTTGAAGCAACAGCCCCGGTGGATGTAGGTGGTATTGCATTTCTTGTTAGACTTCCGGCTCTTCCGGTCGTTTTTATTCTATTAACTCCAGTCAACATTTACAAAACTATCTCCCCCAATAATGTTTGTTTGATTCTCTAACCTGGCTCATACTACTAGCTTTTTCATAAAATAATTTTTCCAGATTTTTACTAAGTTTGAAACCAATCCGAAATGGGTAAACTAGCACCCCATTTATTTGCTTACGTCAATAAAAGTTGCCTGCAAATGTGCTCGCGGATACTAACAGGGCACGAGCCCAAAAGTTCACATTGGCCGATAGCCGATTTACCTGGAGCTGAAAGACATGGCTTGAGTTGCCTGCCCTGTTGTAGCAAGTTTAGCAAATGGTTGTCACACATACATGAAATGTTGTTAATAGTTTATTCCCGTTATTTTAAAATAGATTAGATTTTTCGTAAAAACGTTCATGACATGATGGCAAATATTATATTATGTTAAGCATGAGCATAGATTGTTGACATGTCTATCTGGAGCAAAGACGAAGATTAATAGTACTTTAACTGATAACCACAATAGGAAATGATATATATTTAAATAATATTAGTCTTGCCTTCAGAAGCTTTTGTTAAACACACTCATTATTCTTTTTTTGATCGTGTCAAAGCCAGACTGCTTTTGTGGGACAATGAAGGTCCTCAGTGACTGTTTCACCCCCACTTATATCTGATGGAAACATCTTGTATATAGTTCTGTTAATATGCCCCTTTCAAAGGCACGTTCAATAAAGTAGATTATATTTTAGACACACTTCTCAATTTATTACATTATTACCAAGTCTTGTTAGATCACGTTATATCCATTAATAGGCGTTTGGGTTAGGGTTAACCCTACAAAACCAATTGGTTTTGTCTTCCAAGATGGCGTCCCCATTCATTTCTATGAAAACAAAAGACAAAACCTACAAAACCAATTGGTTTTGTAGGTTGAACATATAAAACACAAGCCACATTTCTACACTGATGTTAAATTGAAGGCAGTGTGATTTTAGTGGAATTTCGTTTGAATATAAAGTTGAGAGTAAGCTATGGCAAGTCTGCATTATGGAAGATTTGTTACAAAAATAACTATTAAGCTTTCGGTAACACTTTATTTGAAGGGGTGTGAATAAGAGTCATAACCATGACATGACACATGAAAGGATGTTCATGAATGTTTATGAATGTTGTCATTCGGTAAATTATGTCATTTCTTATGCAAGGTTGACATTGTTTCTGATGTCTTTGTTATGACAACTTGACATTAACTGAGACAAAATAACCTGTCAATGTCTTTGTCATGACAACTTGACATTAACTGAGACAAAATAACCTGTCACTGTCTTTGTTATGACAACTTGACATTGACTGAGACAAAATAGCCTAATTATCAAACTTGAATAAAATAATTTAGCTTTATTTGAGGTGTTGTCTTGCTGTTGCCTCTCCAGTGCACCTGTTGTCACTTTAATTTGCACCAAAACAGGTGACAATTGATTCACAATTGCTTATGCTTCCTAACTGGACAGATTGATATGCCTGAAGTTTAAATGACAATGTAATATTGTGGTGATTACGTGTTCCATACATGTTTTAGAGCAGTGAATTTAGCTTTATGTGTTAGCATTAAATACTACTGTCATATGGGGTTGGTTTTGACAATGGGGTTGGTTTTGACACGCTGTCATGAGACCATTATAATTGTGTCATGAATATTTTCCTTGACCTCAACTACAGTGGTAACATTTTCACTCTTCATAAAGATGTCATTAAGTGTTATTACACTGTCATATGCTTTCATAAGTGTCAAGAATATTTTCCTTGACCGCAACTACAGTGGTAACATTTTCACTCGTCATAAAGATGTCATTAAGTGTTATTACACTGTCATATGCTTTCATAACAGTGTCAAGAATATTTTCCTTGACCGCAACTACAGTGGTATCCTTTTCATTCGTCATAAAGATGTCATTAAGTGTTATTACACTGTCATATGCTTTCATAACAGTGTCAAGAATATTTTCCTTGACCTCAACTACAGTGGTAACATTTTCATTCGTCATAAA
Organism: Osmerus mordax; assembly: GCF_038355195.1. Taxonomy (NCBI): domain Eukaryota; kingdom Metazoa; phylum Chordata; class Actinopteri; order Osmeriformes; family Osmeridae; genus Osmerus; species Osmerus mordax. Next base: position 5,336,863 of record NC_090064.1, read on the forward strand.
GAAGTCATTAAATTAGTCAAATGCTGTCATAAAGGTGGCATTAAGTCTGTCAAATGCTTTTAAATACAAGAGATTCCCTTTATTGCAATAAACGTTTCGCACAATATAAAAGGACCAGCAAAAATAGAATGTGGGCCATTATGGCTAGCAAACCGGTAACAAATTTAAGCAAACTAACTTGCTTTCCTCAAACAGGGTTCTAATATTGTCCTAACGTACTTTTTGTACATAATATTTTTTAACATTTATCATTTAGCAGACACTTTTAGATGTATTCATTAACCCTAACAACAAAAAAAGCACACAAAAACAGGAGGACCATGTTCTATCAAAGGTTCTTAAGTGTACTTGTACATTATTGGAAGCAGTTTTCCACTTTTCTTTTTTGCTGTGATCGTTTCAGCCATCTCTTTTGTCACAGCCCTCCTGCAGCGCTCTGCAAACTCTGAGATCTTCTCACTATTTTCGTCTCCAGGGAGCAGGGTCTAGAAGATGTCCGGAAATGTGATGGCTAGTTCAGCAATTATAGCTGTTCTTGCAATGGTGTTGCGGTCAACGTTTATTTTGGCAAAGGCCTTTTTCATGGATCCAAATTTACCGAATCTCTTCAGGGCATTCTTGTACCGGCGGATGACTCCATCCGTTGTGGTCACTTAAAATAAATATATTTAGTCAGCATCTATTTTCAAACATGTATTGTGGATTTGGCATTCAATACATAGTAGCAAGAAACAATGTGATTATAAAGACAATCAAAGCCTGTACGTACTTCTTGAACGGCTGTGTGAATCTTTGTGTTTCTTTGACTTCTTGGTCTTCTTTTTTTTCTCTTCTGAGGATGATGAGGAGCTTGAGTCTGAGGAGGGGGCAGGAGACGTTGAAGTTGAAGATGAGGAAGGAAACTGAGCAGTCTTTTTAGAGCCTGTGAGAAGGGGTGGGGTGAAGCACACAGGTGTATAAGTAAACAAAGCTCAAAAACCTCAATTTAAGCCTTTTTTATGTAGGCTCACTCTATATTTATTTATTTAGCAGATGCTGTTATCCAAAGCGACTTCCAAGTAATAGTTTTACATACTATACGTAGACCATGATCATAAACAATGATCCATATTATTGTCTATTGGGTACTATCTTAAGTTTAATAATATAAGGAAAACCCAGATTATTTTGCTTTCTCATCCATCCCAACATCTAGTACTGCATGAATAACGTTATTGCCATAGTACCTGACTTGCTAGTTGATGCAGGCACCCCGGGGGCTCCCTTAATTTGGGAAAGCAAAAAGTCCTTGTCTGTTTTTAAGTCTTTGTTGGCCTCCTCCAGGTTTTTAACACAGTCTTGAAGGTGTTCGATTCTCTGGTGATCCAGTTTGGCTTGTTGTTTGAGTTTCACCAACTCCAACGCCCCTGTTGGAGCCACTGCTAGAATTTGGGGGGTAAACAGATCTTATTGAATATAAATTAAGCTTTTTCATATCTACTGTCCTAGGAACGTCTCTTGCCGCATACACACAAACAGGGTAACAGGCTGTTATGTAATGTAGTACAATAAACAACATTGTATTTATTCTTTTCTGGACTAAACCAGTAAAATAATTACTAGGAATGGCCCAAACTATGACTTGTGGATGTGCTACTATCAGCCAAAGGACTTATTAATAAATGAAAATATTAAACACAGGTTGGCTGCTGCAAAAGATTTAACAGCCATAGACAAAATATAAGCAGCTAGCAATTTATTTATTTATTTAGCTAGTGGCCGGTTTTAAATTTCAAGTTTTGCTGGATAGTACTGTAACACAAAATTACTTACATAATTTCCTCTGGGAAACTTTCGCCCGCTTGTTTTTGCCTGGTCGAACAGAGACATCTTCATGTGGCTGGTCCTCTTCCTGTGGCTGGTTCTCTTCCTGTGGCTGGTCCCTGTTCACCTTCTCCACTTCATTCTCGTCTTCATTTTCCTTCACTTTTTTTTCCTCCACCCTCCCACCACGTGGTCGTTTATTGAAACGAGTTTCCATCTAGGTAGCAAGAGTTGTACAAAGTAAAGAACACAAGCATTATGTAATGTCAGCTCCATTAGTAAACTAACAGTTCCTCATCTAACTTTGGCTAACCTAGCTGTTTAAAATGAGCTCGCTAGAAGAAGAAACAATTATGCAGAACTAGGTTACTAGCTAACGTTAGCCTGATGCCCGTTGATAAGGCCTACAGAGTTAGCTTAGCTAGCTAGCCTAGCTAACACCAGTTAACTTTACCTAGAACGAGAAAGATCTAACGGTATGTCAATGGTAAGTTCGCAAAGAGAATCCAAGTGTTTACCAATGTTTACCTTACCTCAAAAATCTAAAACTTTTGCCAACTTCGTGCGTTTATATCTTCGACGACCTGCTTCAATTAGTGATAGTCTGGTGGCAGAATGCTGCTCTGTGTCGACGTTGCCGTTGGTAAGGTAAAGAGCGACGAGGGAGAGTCAAATGACGTACTTTCCTGTCAAACGGATACCTAGACAAAGTTATCCACTGTCTGTGCGCAATGGCTCAATATTCACCAAGTCTCACACCCCTTTGGCGAAATGGCTTGAGTTCATGCTCAGGTACAGTATTCATTTTAGTTTTATTTCGTAAATGATTTAGCTGTGTGAGTTATTCATGTGTAAGTATGTTACACTATGTTCCACTTCCACCTCTAATGTATTAGCACTAAATATATAGTTCCTATAAAATAACCCCTCATATAAGTCTTATAACACCTAAAGTAGGCTAATTGATAATTCAATTTTGAAGTGGCTACCTACTTTGGTTTAGCATAATACTGTGTGCTTGTAGTTTCATGTCAACCCAGTTCAATGACAGGCGATTACATCATTGCAACAACAATACAAATTAAGAACGACTACAATTAGGATTAATTATTGCTTTTTCTTTTTTTCAGGTTTGCACAAGGTTTGCAGTTGAAGCAGCTTGACATGATCTCTGAGGGGATAGCAGCAAGCTCCAAGACACTGACAAGAATGACCAAAGTACTCAGAAAGGTTGTTGCAATACTGTAATTAACTAGGTTAAAAATATATGTCAATGTTTGATAAGTCACATCCCACTGTAGACAATTGAATACAACATTGCTACACACTTATTTAGTACACTCAGTGACACATGCAATGCTTATGCATTGATGGTTAGTGCGTGTAAACACGTATAAACGCATGTAACGCACTAACACACTTTATTCCTAAATATTTGTATACATGATACATTTATCAAATTCAATACTAAATCAAAAGTCAACTTACTGTTGTTTTATGTCTACATTGAAGGTCTGTGTTGCTGCCCTCAAGCGAATGAAAAAGAGAGGAATGAGAATTGGTGGTCGTCATCGATTTGTTGTCATCGACGAGAGCAAATTTGCCCACAAACGAAAGGTATACTTATGTGCAGCTGTTCTATAACCTTACTTAACATTTATATACTTTGCTAATTTTAGGGGAAACATTCAGATGTCCGTTATTTCCTTTTGTCCACACTCTTTCATGCGTTAATTAATATACATAATACTGTAAACCGCAGTGCAAGTGGAAAGGATACCACATGTTAAAACATTTATACAGCCCAACCCTTATTAAAGTATATTTATTTACTTTTCAGTACCATCGTGGCCGATGTGGCAACACTTGGCGCCGTGAACGCCAGTGGGTCTTCGGGATGCTGGAGGTTGATGGTCCTTCCAGAAGACCCATTCTGAGACTGGTCAGGGACCGCTCAAGGCAAACCCTTACAGGCCACATCCGACGACACATCAGGTCCAGAACACCCATCCTCACAGATGAATGGCGTGCCTATAAGGGGCAGCTTTCCCAGTACGGATATAGCCAATATTCTGTCTGCCATAAAAGGAACTTTGTTGACCCTGACACAGGTGCTCACACTCAGCATATTGAGCGTGCGTCGCAGAAATACAAACTGGAAATATGGCGTCATAGAGGTAATCGCACTCCGGAGTCACTGAAGATTCACCTTAAAATGATAGAGTGGCACCACTGGTTAGGGACACACCATCATAATGGTGTCTTGGGCAGACTTTTCCATGACGTGAAAAAACAAGTCGGGTAAGCGTAGGCCTAGAGGTTCTGGTTTGAGTTGTTGGGTTTGGTTTTAGTTTGCTTAAATTTGGTAATTATGTTTGCCAGCCATTCTGGCATGGCCCACATTCTATTATTTTTTTATCGGTAATGTAGCTTCAGCATACCTGAAGCCAGCATGTATGTTTAAATGTATATTGATTTCCGGACATCTTCGAGACCCTGCTCGCTGGAAACAAAAATAGTGAGAAGATCTCTGCGTTTGCAGAGCGCTGCAGGAGGGCTGTAACAAAAGAGATGGCTGAAATGATCACAGCAAAAAAGAAAAGTGGAAAACTGTTTCCAATAATGTACAAGTACACTTAAAAACCTTTGATAGAACATGGTTCCCCTGTTTTTTGTGTGCTTTTTTGTTGTTAGGGTTAATGAATACATGTAAAAGTGTCTGCTAAATGATAAGTGTTGTTAAAAAATATTACGTACAAAAAGTAAGTTAGGACAATATTGGAACCCTGTTTGAGGAAAGCAAGTTAGTTTGCTTAAATTTGTTACCGGTAATGTTTGCTAGCCATTATGGCCCACAATCTATTTGTTCTGGTCCTTTTATATTGTGCAAAAAGTTTATTGCATTAAAGGAAATCTCTTGTATTTAAAAGCATTTGACAGACTTAATGCCACCTTTATGACAGCATTTGACTAATTTAATGACTTCTTTATGACGAATGAAAATGTTACCACTGTAGTTGAGGTCAAGGAAAATATTCTTGACACTGTTATAAAAGCATATGACAGTGTAATAACACTTAATGACATCTTTATGACGAGTGAAAATGTTACCACTAGTTGAGGTCAAGGAAAATATTCATGACACTGTTATAAAAGTATATGACAGTGTATTAACACTTAATGACATCTTTATGACGAGTGAAAATGTTACCACTGTAGTTGAGGTCAAGGAAAATATTCATGACACTGTTATAAAAGTATATGACAGTGTAATAACACTTAATGACATCTTTATGACGAATGAAAAGGTTACCACTGTAGTTGCGGTCAAGGAAAATATTCTTGACACTGTTATGAAAGCATATGACAGTGTAATAACACTTAATGACATCTTTATGACGAGTGAAAATGTTACCACTGTAGTTGCGGTCAATGAAAATATGCTTGACACTATTATAAAAGCATATGACAGTGTATTAACACTTAATGACATCTTTATGACGAGTGAAAATGTTACCACTGTAGTTGAGGTCAAGGAAAATATTCATGACACAATTATAATGGTCTCATGACAGCGTGTCAAAACCAACCCCATTGTCAAAACCAACCCCATATGACAGTAGTATTTAATGCTAACACATAAAGCTAAATTCACTGCTCTAAAACATGTATGGAACACGTAATCTCCACAATATTACATTGTCATTTAAACTTCAGGGATATCAATCTGTCCAGTTAGGAAGCATAAGCAATTGTGAATCAATTGTCACCTGTTTTGGTGCAAATTAAAGTGACAACACCTCAAATAAAGCTAAATTATTTTATTCAAGTTTGATAATTAGGCTATTTTGTCTCAGTCAATGTCAAGTTGTCATAACAAAGACATTGACCGGTTATTTTGTCTCAGTTAATGTCAAGTTGTCATAACAAAGACATTGACAGGTTATTTTGTCTCAGTTAATGTCAAGTTGTCATAACAAAGACATCAGAAACAATGTCAACCTTGCATAAGAAATGACATAATTTACCGAATGACACCTAATGACAACATTCATGAACATCCTTTCATGTGTCATGTCATGGTTATGACAGTGACTCTTATTCACACCCCTTCAAATAAAGTGTTACCAAGCTTTCTTTACCTGGCGAGAACAACGACGGAGCTAAGTGTTCATGTTAACAGTTTATTTAATCCGATACAATGCGTTGGAAATCATACTCAAATCACGAAGAAAAAAAAAACAACATGTAATGAGTTTCATCTAGAATAGCCCTATATTTAGCCCTATAGCCCATTTCTAAAAAACAAGTGAAAGGAATGCTATACAGTGACAGCATACATTTCCGTAAAGTTTGCATCATGTCTGATTCTTATCGGACTTGTACCCCATTCTGCTACTGCAATGCCTTTAGCTCACATGCTCGCAACCATATAAATCTATGCTCGCGACTGGTTGTCGCAAAGTATGACGTGTACAGCTAGTTGCAAGCGTGCCCGAGGTCTCGGAGCTAGGGAAAAAAAGAGCCACTGTTTAAAGCTAGACCGGAAGAGTCAGAAGTGGAAAGATGGCGCGGTCCAGTTTCGTGCTCTTGCTTGCCTCACTGCGCCACTGAGCACTTTTCATAGAAATTAATGGGGATGCCATCTTGGAAGACAAAAGTTGCTTCCTCTAGTTATATTAACTCTGTGTCGAACGCACCTATTAACTCTATGTCTGAGACACATGCACGCTTGCAACTAGTTGTACACGTCATACCTTGCGACAACCAGTCGCGAGTTTGTGAGCTGGAGCTAAGGCATTGCAGAAAACTGTCAGAATGTGGTACAAGTCCGATCAAGAAGCACATGTGAACTTTACGAAAATCAATACTATTGGTACTGTAGTATTATACGTGTGTCGCGCAGAGAGGTAAGGCTTTGAGATGTAAATTACAAACAACCTTCTCTACCACAACACTGGGCCCTCGGTGTAATCCCCAACAACTCAGATGAACACACAGAAGTAGCAAAAATCACTATACTTTATTTGGTACAAAAATTAATAATACAAGGCTTTGGTATGTTAAACTCCAAGACAGCATACAACGCTGGAATAGACACCAATGTTCCTTGTGTGGCATAAGAACCGGGGTTTAGGATGGAACCAGCCCAAAGAAGCCCTAGCCCAGGGGTCTCAAACTCAACTTACCTGGGGGCCTCTGGAGGTAGAGTCTGGGTGAGGCTGGGCCGCATCCAATATTTCACAAAAAAAGGGTTTCAAGTATTCAAAAAAAAAGTACAACTGAGCCAATCTTTAGTTCAATTACAGTTCAGAACATGAACGGTTCTTCAGAACATGGCTTCTCTTGCCTACTCCTTGCTGCCAGAGACCTGGCAGCGCTTCCTCTCACACAGTTGTGCCACATTTGGCTTGAGGGAGGAAGCCATTGAGACCCTCAGTATGGCTTGAAGATGCTCATCAGTAAGTTTGGACCTGTACTTTGACTTATTAAAGTTCATGGTGGAAAAGAGCTTTTCACACAGATATGTGCTCCCAAAAAGGCACATGGTCCGCTTGAACATCCTGGAAAGCTCAGGGAAGGTGGGGGGCAATTCTCTAAAAAATTGTCCAAGCTTGTCTGCTTTTCCACTCACCTCCCTGAACTTCGCTTTGAGTTCAGAATTGCACTGCAGGTTAATGATCTCCATTTGAAGCACAGGAGAAGCATCTTGCACATCGAAGGAGAAGGGGTCCGCAAAAATTTGAAAAGTGGCTCTGTGTGTCTTGAAGTCTGCAAACCTGTGATCAAATTCCTCCTGTAGCTTTACAATGGCATCAGCATACTTACATTTACATTTTACATTTAGTCATTTAGCAGACGCTCTTATCCAGAGCGACTTACAGTAAGTACAGGGACATTCCCCCCGAGGCAAGTAGGGTGAAGTGCCTTGCCCAAGGACACAACGTCATTTTGACTCGGCCGGGAATTGAACTGGCAACCTTCAGATTACTAGCCCGACTCCCTCACCGCTCAGCTACCTGACTCCTTCTCACCACTGAATGGTGTGCCCACATCCATGAGTGCCTTGCATGCTGGGAAATGGCAGAGGTTTGTCTGAGAGAGCTGGGCTTTCCATAGCACAAGTTTTGTGGAGAATGCTCTGATGTTGTCGTAGGCAGCACTGACAAGCTGCCCCTGGCCTTGTAACTTCTTGTTCAGTACATTCAGCTCATGTGTGATGTCAACAAGAAAAGCAAAGTCCAAGAGCCATTTGGGATCACTTAGCACAGGAACAGCCATCCCATTCTTCTCCATGAAGGCTTTCACTTCTGCTCTCAACTCAAAAAACCTCTTCAAGACGTTTCCCCTGCTGAGCCAACGTACCTTGGTGAAGTAGAGCACATCCTCATATGCTGACTATTTCCTCCAAAAAGGCGCGGAACTGCCGATGCTTTAAGCCCCTGGATCTGATATGGTTGATGCATTTCACAACAACACACATCACATTGTCAAACGTCAGGCATTTGCTGCAAAGGGCCTGCTGATGGATAATGCAGTGCAGAGCAATGGCCTCCTCCACACCCAGTTTTCTTTGAACAAGTGCCACCAGTCCATTTCTCCTCCCTGTCATTGATGGCGCTCCGTCGGATGTTATTCCAGCAAACCTCTTCCATGGTAAACCGGCATCCACAATGCTATCACACAGCTGACGGAATATCTCCTGAGCGGTGGTCTGGCCATGCATTGGAATCACTGTGAGCAACTCCTCCATCACTTCAAAATTGTCGTCAACACCACGGACATACATTGCGAGATGCGCAGTGTCAGTGATGTCTGTGCTCTCATCAAGAGCGACTGAGTATGCACGGAAATGTTTGGCTGTCTCACGCAGTTGATCGTAAATGTTACCTGACAGGTCAGAAATGCGCTCTGCCACTATGTTGGCTGAAAGGCTGATGTTGCTAAACTGACCCTTCTTTTCCGGACAGACTATACTTGCAGCCTGTAACATGCACTTTTTGATGAACTCGCCTTCTTTGAATGGCTTTCCCGCCTTAGCAATCATCTCACTAACCACGTAGCTAGCTTCGACTGCCTCATCACTCTCTTTTCTTGCCTTCTTGAAAAAATCTTTTTGCTTCAGTAGACATTTTTTAAGATTGGCGACCCGGTCCCCTCTCTCTCTCATCTCCCTGGTATTTTGCATACTCCTCATGTCTAGTTGAGTAAGGACGTCTAATGTTGTATTCCTTGTGCACCGCAACTTTTTCTGTGCATATAAGACACATGAGGGTGCCCCTGTGCTCAACAAAAAAATATTCTGTCTCCCACTTTCCCTGAAATTGTCTGTGCTCGTCGCCAACTTTTCTCTTCACGGCAGGTTTTGAGAAAGACATGATTGGAAACTAAATTGAATGAATGAAAACACGCGGGCCACACTAACACTAAACTGTGATGTCAAATAGCGGGCCACAAAATATCATCTTGCGGGCCTCAATTGGCCCGCGGGCCGCGAGTTTGAGACCCCTGCCCAACCCCTCCTTAGCCACCTGCTGCCCACGAAGAGTGCTGCCACAATTAGACTCTCCTATGCACTGCAAACTGTCACACCCACCCAATGACTAGACTGAGAAGCTCACTGCACTCAATTAGAAGGCTAGAATATTGCACTACACCGCTATCATGCGCACACGTTAAAACCAAGGTCTGCACTTCACACTCTCCACACAGGGTAGGCCACAGGCCAGGCGCCGGGGTCTGTCAGGCCACAGTTTGGATTTATTCCGACCCCAATCCCTACCCCTCTCCAGTTACTGGAAGCCTCTCCTGGGTTTAAACCACCCAAATCCCACACAAGCAATTTATCTAAAATATAAATGGAATTTATATTCCGTCGCTCTCCGGAACCAGCAAGACACAATGATAGTTCGGTTAGTACAGGCCGCTTAAATAATAGGCTTTACACCAGCTTAAATTGTGGAACGTCCCTTCTCGTTGTCACAGGAGTTGTAGCGTCCTTCGTCTACCGGAATCTCTCCTCTTCGTCCTGCGTCCCTCTTTTTCTGGGTTTATGTTCCGAGCGACCACGCCCCCCTCCGGAGTCGGCACCTGTTGACAATCATCCAACCCAACACTCCCTCAACCAATTATCCCATCAACACCTTATGACCCGCGACACGTGCAGGGCCTATACGTTGTTCTTTTTGCTTTGTGTTTTTAGTTTGACTGCTTAAGTATTGTGTCGGATTTAAAGAAACTGTAAACTTGAATATCTGGCTCGTTGTTCTACCTCGGCAAAGCAAGCTTAATTAAGCCTATAGGCTACCTATGTTACTATTATAATGATGAGTGTTGCTTACTATTACTATCTTATTGTTAATGCCATCGTTGTGGTGTTAACTGGCAAAGTTCTAACAATATAACGACCAACAATATTGTGGTTATCAGACATGATTTATTAATCTTCGTTTCGCTTTACTCCATAATAACATGTCAACAATCTATAATGACGCCGTAACATGCCAAGATATTATAACTACTTATATTAGACTATAATTACGTTTGTCATGCCATTAGCATAATATGCGTTCATTACAAAATGGTTAAATCTGCTTTAAAATAACGGAAATAAACTCTACAAACAACCGTCATGTATGTGTGCAACCATTTGTAAAACTAGCTACAATAAAGGCAGGCAACTGTACATTATAAAGTCCTTTCTCCTTTGCGATTTGCTGATGTTCCCTTTTGTGCTCGTCCCCTGTTCGTATCCGCGAGCACGTTTCCAGGCAACTTTTCTTGACGTAAGCAATTAAATGGGGTGCTAGTTTACCCATTTCGGATTGGTTTCAAACTGAGCAAAAACAGGAAAAATTCTTCTATGAAAAAGCTAGTAGTATGAGCCAGGTTCAAGAATCGAACAAAAATTCGGTAGCTGATGGAAGACATTAGTCGTGTCAGAGATCGCATGCTTGCCTTGAATGGAGGCATCAAAATAGTTTTTGCATAATTCTTGGGCCATTTTCTGGCATATAGTACATTTAACGTTACAGTATCAGTACGGAGATCTTTGATGTTAGTAGGCTAATGTACTAAAGACTAAAGTAGAAGCAAGAACGTAGCAAAAACAGTGTGCTACAAAGTGAGGAATGAACTGTTTATTTAATGTTTAGTGTAGCTAATTTAGTGCACTATTTATATATTATCTATATTTGATCTATAAGGCAAGCATGCGATCTCTGACACGACTAATGTCTTCCATCATCTACCGAATCTAGGTGTCCCTATCTGCCTTCGATCTTGTGTGGAGCTGCGTTGGTCCGCCCCTCTCGTTTGCAAGTGAGATCGGAAATAAATACAGCACAGAAATAAATGTGGTGTGGAAATATATGTGGAAATAAATGTGGTGTGTAAAAGTCTCAAAATCGGCGATCCATGATAAATGGCCATGTAAATAAATAAATACGTAATTAATATTTGTTCATACATTTATTTTTATATATTTATATTTTTTAAGGTATAAATAAATTTAGTTATTTATTTTCAATTTTGGCAGGTATGGTCCTCCATATGCCACTCCGTATTAAGTCCCATTGTACCGAATTTGGCTGCAGTTCCACCAGAGTTCCACTGGGGGTGATCGCAAGCGAGTGCATGTTGAATGGGAGTCTATGGAGCTAAACGGCTAAATTTGTCTCTTTCGCCTGATTGTCGTTGAGAAATCTCCGATTTGATTGTAGTTTTTACATGTTCAATATGAATTATAGGTCAAAAGTTGAATGAACGAGTACTTATGTCCTTTCGATTTCTTACAGGATGAGTCGTTGTTGCCCATAACACGCTAGCATTCTGCTAATGAATGCTGATTGGTTAGTGAAGGACTGACTACGACCAGAGATCCCGCTTGATGGCATCCGAAACAGAATCTAAATGTCAGAGCATTAGCAAGATTAGCACAACATTAGCAAGCCAAAACTCTTTCTAGCATGTGTATTGACAGGGAGAGCCTAACCTGTCAGCTGTGTTGTCGATGCCTCGAGAGAAAAAAGGAAGTGACCAGAGATTGCCGTAAAGCAGTATCTCTGGTCGTACGATGTGTATGACGTCATTGACATTTTAAAAGGCTTTTTAGAACAGAAAGGCAACCTTAAAACAATTTAACACCCAGCACTGTGTATTTTTTTTGCCTCCCCTTTCAAATTTAGAATTCAAATTACTAGACAAAAGATTATATCCCGAGAAAAGTGTATTTTGAGGGGTATAGCTCCATACACCTCCATTCATTCTGCACTTGCTCGTTAGTGCCCTCATATGGAACTAGAGTGGAACTGCAACCAGTAGAGTGGCAGTTCTCCCCATATTAAACATTCTCTGGTATGGGCCCTTGCGGATGACTTTGTTGGGTGGATAACTTGTCCCACTATATACAATTAATGGACAAGGTGCAGTTTTCTGCCGATAGTTGTCTCAAGTTATACAGAGTTAAACCCCAGCCAATCAGAAACATCACCAGCACCACTGTCGACCGAACATTTTGGACCCAAACGTTGACATGTATGGTTATCTCAGAACAAACTTTTGATCACACTTGAGAGAGTAGTAGTGGTTAAACAGATTACCTTCAGCATGTGACAGATCACACCCTATGGTCACAAGGAGGAACGCTATGGGAAGTCCATCCTGCCAACGGTTATTACACTCTATCACCTTGAGCCAGAACGCTGGCAGTTTTGGGGCACCACTCAGTCACCTCGATTCTGGACATTCTCAATCCCTATCTGTAAAAATTAGTACTAGGACCATTTCACAGTACTTGGTATGCCTCTACCTATATACAGTAAGGGCTTCAGTATTTACTTATATACCGACACTCATCTGTACAGTTTGCTGGTGCATGCTATTCTCTTGTACACTGTAAAAAAAAGAACTTGAAATTGTTCACTTTAATTTCATTTTTGAGTAAGTTGAACAAAATATTTTAATTTGCCATGTCAACTATATAAAATTGGTTGTTCTAACTAGCTATATTGATTTTTGTTTGAAAAGATAAGCTTACTACAATGTTCAAGTTAGGGAACCACATATTTATATGTTATACTTCAATCTGGCCCTGAGCAACAACTTTGCGCATGCCCATATCAACGCCTCGATGAAATTGGGGTTTCCAAGAGATTTTGCAGGGGCTTTCATCCACAACGGCATGCGTCTTTAACACAACGGCCTCATCTTGGAGAAATTTAGCTAGCTAGCTATTTCAGAGGTGAGTATTTTCTTTAAATAAATAGCGTTAGTTAAATGTATTGCAGAAATTGAATGAGCATGTTTTTACGTATAAGTTTGAAATGTAGGCTATTTAGCATGTTTATTTGCTATCAGTTTCACATTGTTTTAGATAGGATTTCGCAAGCTAGATGTAAAATAACTAAGATTAAAGCCTCCAGAAAGTTATGTTGAAATAGTGAAAATGCATATATGATATCAAAGTTAAGCGTCTCACAAATCACTCACAAAACAATCTTCGAAAATAAACGTTCAGAGATGTTAGAAAACCTAGTTCAAAAATAGCTTATTTAGCCTTCAATTTTATAAGACTTTAGCTAGCGCGTGGCTGATCACGTTTTGATAACGGTCGGTCATGTACAGCATGGCGCTATAGAACATTGCGTTTCGCTCCTTAGTAAGGACCTTATATGTTTAGCTACATGTTTGAGCCGTCTAATTCAAAATCACCTTGAATTTATTGAGTTACAAAGTGCTTTGCTATCTATGTATTACTATTATAGTTAGAATAGTTAACTTAACATTACATTAGCATTACACATGCAAAGTTAGCTGTGATGCTCCTCACAATGCTAGCTCTGCTTAGATAATTTAGCTAGTGCCATGTTGTTTTAATATAATTATCTAGCTAGCTAATTGCAAAAGGCTACACAGAGGCAAGCTTAGCTCAAATTGTTCAACTAATTTCTTTGCCTCTTGTTCTTTTTCAGTTTAGTTAAGCATGCAGTGCAAATTCTGCAAGTTTGTTACATCTAATCTACAAGTTATTTCAAGACACCATCGACTGCGCCATGGAAGAGGATCCCACTGGCCCTGTTTCCACATTGGTTGTGTATGTACCTTCAAAACACATGGAGCATTGAAATCACACATTTACAGATCACATAGCAGGACTGTCAAAAGGCACGAAAAAGCATCTTTCTTTTGTGACTTTAGAGACATATGTAGTGAAAACATTTTTTTCAATCATCTTGGACATCATCTGAGAAATCAAGAGACTGTGCATTGCCCTTTTCTTAGATGTGGATACAAAACAAACGATTATAAAACATTCAGTTGTCACAGAAGTAGAAAGCACACAAATCATACACCAAATGAGATTCGAACTTGTGTAAGTAGAAATTCTGAAAATGATTCTATTGACCAACCATCTGATGCTTGTGTTGCACCAGAGACTTCACAAAGCGTTCTGAGAGAAGAGTCGTGTGAAAATGGCAGGGAAGAGGATGTAGATTTTGACACACTAGAACACAAACTCGCATCTCTTTTCTTGTGCATGCAAACAGTTCTTCATGTTTCCAAAAGTGCAAAACAGAAAATAGTTGAAGAATTTCATGATATTCTGCACTTTTCCAAATGTAATTCTCTTCAAAGAATCAAAGAGGTGCTTACTACACATAATATTCAATTAGATGATTTTGTTGTCAGTGAAATTAATGAAACAATATTCCAAACAAATCCACTTATTGTAACTACTCAAGCGAAGGGTGCATTATCTACTGATTACAGGAGGAATTTATACTTCAAGGAACACTTTCGTGTGATTGAGCCAATCGAATATTTGTATGATAGGACCCATAAAAGTACCTTTGTTTATGTTTCAATCATTCAAGTTCTAGAGAGTCTACTAAGACGAGACGATTTTTTAGAGAAGGTAGTATTTAGTCAGGAAACTTTAACTGGCCAATACAGATCCTTTCAAGATGGTCAGTACTTCAAAGACAATAAGCTTTTAGGGGAGCAAGAAACGGGTATTTCTGTAGGGCTGTATATTGATGACTTTGAAGTATGTAATCCATTAGGGACATCAAGAAAAATACACAAGATTACTGCTGTGTATTGGGTTGTTCTCAATATACCAGCAAAATTTCGCTCTAGTCTGCACTCGATTCAGCTAGCTGCCCTTGGAAAGAGTTCTGATGTAAAATTGTTTGGATATGAGAAGTTTTTTGAGCCACTGATTAAGGATATTCTGTCTTTGGAAAACGAGGGTGTTTTTGTTGAAAGTTTAGATAAGTTTGTAAAGGGAACTGTATTTTGTGTATGTGCAGATAACCTCGGGGCCCACGGTCTAGCAGGATTTCAAGAGGCTTTTAACGTTGAAAAGTTCTGCATATTCTGTTTGCTTAGTCGAGATAACTATTGAGGCAAGTGATTTTCAATTAAGGACTGTAGAACAGCACAACACACTTTTGGAGGAGTTCAAAGCTAGTAATGAAATGGTGTTAAAAGAGAATGTGTACTGAGTAAGCATCTGTCATACTTCCATCCAGTGACTGGATTTCCACCAGATATTTTGCATGACTTTTTTGAAGGTGTCATCCCTTTAGAAATATCTTTGTGCCTGAAGGAATTTATTTCAAAAGGATTCCTTACATTTGATGGACTAAATAATCGAATACAATCCTTTCCATACAAATATTCTGACAAGGTAAACAAGCCACAGAAAATTACAAAAGCAAACCAGAATCAGAATCAGAATGGGATTTATTTGCCATGAAAGTTTGCACAGACAAGGAATTTGCTTTGGCAGGAAGGTGCATACAATAAACATATACCTAAAATTTTAATATGTGGACTATCTATACTAAGGGTACATAAACTAGCAGTACTAAGTGGGATTAGAATAGAATTAAATATACAATAAAATAAAATATAAGTTGCCGTACATTACAATATAAAAATACAAATATTACAAAAAATACAAATGTACAAGATACCATTATTGTAATGCAGTGCAAAAAGCTGTGTGTTTTAAGCAAGAAGTCATTAGAGTCAGTGTGGTCCCTTGGCCTTGTTGAAGAGGCCAACAGCGGAAGGGAAGAAACTGTTTTTGTGGCGTGAGGTATTGGTCCTGATGGACCGCAGCCTTCTGCCGGAGGGGAGTGACTGAAACAGGGAGTGTCCAGGGTGGGAGGAGTCGGCCACAATCTTCCTCGCTCGCCTCAGGGTCCTCGAGGTGTGCAGGTCCTCGAGGGTAGGCAGATTGCAGCCAATCACCTTCTCAGCAGTGCGGATGATACGCTGCAGTCTGCTCTTGTCTTTGCAAAAGGAAGTATTGGTGGCAATGGACATGAAAATTGGGCACTATTACGATTACTCCCTCTTATGATTGGCAGCAGTATACCAGAGCGTCAGCCCTCATGGGAAATATTGATGGACCTTAAAGAGATTGTTGAGATTGTTGTCTCAAGCACATTCTTTGAGGAAATACTCTTTACTTGGAGAGAACTGTCCGACCATCGGAAGTTACTGATAGATTGTTTTCCTGACTTTAACTTGCGACCAAAGCACCACTTTATCGAACATTATCCTCATTTGATACGCTGCTTTGGACCTTTAGTAGAATTGTGGACTATGAGATTTGAGTCAAAGCATAGCTTCTTCAAAAAAGTGGTGCATGACATTCATAACTTCAAGAATGTGCTTTTAACTCTATCTTCGAAACATCAGCAAATGATGGCATACCACCTCGATGGCCAAAATGTGTTTAAACCAAAGCTATACACTGGCAATATTGACATAGTTAAAACATCATCATTGGATGAAAGGCTGAGGACAGCAATCAAGACAAAATATCTGGACCAAGACACTGTGTCACTGGCCAAATAAATTAATTTATATGGCACCCAGTATGTAAAGGGAATGATAATATCTGCTGGTCACTGCAGTGGGCTACCAGATTTCTACAGGATAATGTGCATCGTGGTTAACCTTGATAAAGTGTCATTTGTCTGTAGAAAGCTCTCATCTTGGTTCATGAAACATTACAGGTCTTACGAACTTGTTGAAAGCAGCTACGCAGATATACAAATCCTGTATCCAGAGGCCTTGAATGATTACCACCCGTTGACTGCATACACAGTAGGAGGAAAGGTGCTGGTGACCCCGAAGACCTGTCTGCTGCATTGAAAGGACTTGAAATGGTTTGTAAACCCTGTCACTGTATCATTTAAATTTGAATGATAACCTCCATTTGTATGTCAACAGGAGTAAGTTGATATTTTGATGGCCTTTGGAGTATAAGTTGAATTATTATTATTATGACTATTGTTTGGAAGTGTAAGGATGTTTTTTACACTCTCTTCACAGGCGTTGTTATTGCGAGTACAGATAACTCCAAAACTCATTCGAAAAGTCCAGCTAACACAGCGACCAGAATCCGTGGAGCATCTGAAAACTGAACTCCAAAAGAAGCTCCAACTTGAAGGTGGATTCTCCTTGCAATATGAAGATCCAGATTTTGGAAATGCACTTTGTAACTTGGTGGACATGGCAGAATTGCCAGAAGAACGAGTTGTCTTGCACATTCTGCGGGAACATGACATGCCTGAATTTGATCAACCAGAAGTCCAGTCCAATTCTTCCATTTCCTCTCTAGACACAGCCAGTATGAGCTCTCCAGGGTCTTCGTACAGCCCTTCAGCATATATTCGCAGCCATATGCGAAGCACCTCACGGTGGCCTTCTCCATTTTACGATCCCATCTTTCTCATATGATGTTGAGTTAAAGTTGCGTAAGGGTAATGAGGTGTATGAGAAGACAGAGAAATGTCTCGATGTAACAAGGCAGGTAAAGATGGACATTCTGGACAAGGTTGCACAGACTATGTATGCCTTGAAAGCCTACCCTGAAAAAAGCGAAATCGATCTGTGGCTTCTGAACTTGTCCATAAACATCCATGTCTTAAGGAGCCTGGTACTGGCACAGGTTATGGTGGGTGGACCACAAGCATCAAGTACAAACTTGGCAACTACAGATCAAAGCTGCGTCAAGCTGGCTGCAGCGAGGTCACTGTAAACGAAAAAAGACAGAGAGAAGAAGATGAAGAGCATACCCTTCCTTGAAAAAACCCAAGCGAGGGGAGGTTAATTATGTCACTGATCATCCTGAAAACCAAGATGATGATACACTTGAAGACCTAAGACTTGCCCTGGTGGTTGAAATGAAAAAGAGAAGTAAAGACATGACATTCATCAGACAGAAGATGGACCTTACTTTCTCCCTTAGGAGAAAAGAGGTCGCCGAGGTGCAGGCAATGGTATCAGATATACAGGACAGATGGCCGGCTCTTTTTTCTGAAGAACAAGTAAGAATAATGTTTTATGGATGGTGTCCTTATTTCACGTTTTAATGTACTTACCGGTAGTTGCGTGTCATCAGAAGTAATGCCTTCTTGTTTGCAAATGTAGGCTCACTCCAAGGCTATTGGATTATGTGAACCCTGTTTATGGCAGGATTTTTGCAGTATATGTACTCAACATCAATGACAAAGTCTTCATAGTTGTTTTTGTGATCAACAGCTTTGTGAGGAGTTCTTCTCTATTGGAGACTTTCAGAGCAGCCTTAGACAAGTACTCTCCTCGTTTGCTGAAGCTGTACCGTGCCAGGAAAGGGAGCCTTTGGTCTGAAGATGGAAAACCTCCTGGACAAGGTTGATGAACAGGTAAATTAATCTCTTAATGTTAATTCACATATTTATCATCCACAAATGACTATATTCCACTTCCATTTAATTGTTTTCTGAGTGCTACAGCTTGTTTGCAAGATACAGGTTTTGTTAACTCTTTTCATTCTGTTTGCGGCTTTGCTTTGGGCATTACTTGACTTATTCTGTATTTCATGCAGATGTGTTTAACACTGCTGTCAGTCCTAAAAGAATAGTTCACCCCAAAATAAGAAATACATATTCATCCATCTCGATTTTTTTGGTGTGAGTTCTGCCTTTTGAATATATCCGCCATAGAGATGTCTGCCTGCTCCAAGAATCAGGATTAATGCACAGAATGTCAATTTTTTTCGGATAAATGGCTCTTTTGTTTACTGGTTTTCAGACGTCTGACATTGCGCTACACAGAAAGAGTGCATCCCTGGAAGGTCTACCACTGTTTCTTCGTGAGGATTCAGAAATGATTTTCAAGACATGCCTGGTAAGTACAGTGGGAGGGTCACCATTATGGCTTTGCTCTCAAATGTAGCTCAATATTCACAACCTCTATTTTCTCACCAGGAAACAGATCCAGATGGGCGGACCAAAGGGGTCCAGGTTGCTGTCCTCACGATTCTAGAAGACAATGGCACCTCACCGCCCAGAGTCCAGGGAATTTCCATTGTTTTGGAAGAGAACATTGTTCTCAGAGATATTCCAGACCTGCCCACTGCATTTGCCTACCTGTTCAGCCTGCTCTATGCCCTTAACATCAAGTACCCAAAAGAACTAAAGTACACTTTTGAAGTAATCGAGAAAGTCTTCATGGAACTTTCTATTGATTGTGACAGTGTCAGGAGTCTCAAAACTAAGCTCTTACTGTAAATCTTCTTCTTCAATTTTCTTGTCTTAATCGGCCTAGTGTTTACATATATTTGAACATTTATGCACCTGTTCTGTGTATCGATTGCTCACAGCGTGTCAGGAGTCTCAAAACGTAAATGTGTGTAAATCTTCAGTATTCTTGCCTTAATCTGCCTAGTGTTTAAATAGATTTGAACAGTGATACACCTTTTCTGAACAATACCCCTCAGAGCTAAAAGTAATGATGATGTTTTAAGAGGCCAGGGTCCTAAACAATCAACCAGACCTGCCCTAAGTGTGATCTGCTCTGTGTATTCAGAATACTTTGCTTATATACTAAACAAAGTGTACCTCAAAGTGTATGTTGGTTATGTTTTTATAACGTTAAAGCCTGGTTTTGGAAAGATCACTACCATCTATGGCAGTGGTTCTCAACCCTGGTCCTCAAGTACCCCCTGTTCTGCATGCTTTAGATGTTTCCCTGCTCCAACACACCTGATTCAAATGAATGGTGGTTAACAGGCTTCTGCATAACTAGATAACGACCCATTCATTTGAATCAGGTGTGTTGGAGCAGGGAAACGTCTAAAACATGCAGGACAGGGGGTACTGGAGGACCAGGGTTGAGAACTACTGATCTATGGTATGTTTTGTGTATTGTTCCATACACGTTTTCTTAGTCAGGTTTTGGATAGACCTTGCTTTTAAAGCACAGCTAGGTTCATGCTTTTCACCATTTGATGTGTGTTCCAAGTAGCCCTACTTGTCTGTCCCCTTTGGTTAAGTCAACTAAGACATTTTATTGTAGTTCATTGGGAGGTTTTCTAAATCGTATAATTGAGTAAGTTGATCTGAAAAAATTCAGATGTCTGGCATTCCGTTTTTCACTATGCCATCATTGTATCTTGCCTAAGGTCAATGTCAGCTTTACATTCAAGTGGTCTTGTTTTTGGCTTATTAGTCAAGTTTAATGCTGTTTCACGATAAACAATAAACATTTCAAGTGAGCTGTGGACCCGATTTGTCATCATTTGGTGCTTGAATTTTTTTGGTTGCAACTGAAAATATTTAATTATTAATCGTAATTCACTTTAATGAGTTCTCAACAATTTTTAAAATACATCATTTTTTGTTTCAAAAACTCAGAAATTCAAGTTTTAAGAAGAAGAAATGTAAATTATCTCAACAAAAGATTTAAGTTGGCAAAACTTTTTAGTTTAATTTCAAAACTCAATAGTTTATGTTTGACTGATTTTTTTTTTTACAGTGTACATGCTATTAACTGATTCCTGCTTTTCAATGCTATTTACTGTCAAGCAGTATTACCTGCATGACCTGTGAGTCTCCATGTGTGTTATCTGCATTAAACAGTTTTGTAAAAAAACTAATGTGTATACTACCCTGTGATTCAACCTTGTTTTTTCCCCTTTGTGCAGCCGCATGTATATTTCTACTATATGGCCGATACCTTGTTCGTGAAAACCTTGATATTGATTTGGGGACAATGACATGGCTTGTTAGCTAGCTAGTCTTCTTGTCAAACATATTGTCAAATTTATATTTACGGTTTGTCAACCGTACACAATGTTCTTGTCTATGAATCTTGCTAGCATAACTTACCTTTATGGCTAATAGCTCAGTCCTCCGCCGCACGTAAACGGGCGGGGCCCCCTCCAGGACGGGGCCCATGGGCTGGAGCCCAGTCAAGCCCAATGGTAAGTCCGGCCCTGGTCACAAGTGATTTTTTTTGTTTGTTGTCATAGTCACGAACTGAATGAGGTTACCGGACCACGCTCCGGGGGCCAGTCCAAAGCTGCTCGGGGGCCGGATTCGAGCCTATTAAAGAGCCCTGGTGAAAGGTCTGGTTGTTGTGCTTACCTAGTGTCTTCCTCTGCCTAGGATAACAAGAGAGACTGGGTGACTTATTGGAAACGATTGACTTTTCCCTCCAGGGATGTGATGAATAATTCTCCTTTCTCATGGAAAAAGTCCTCCCTCAGGGTATTGAACCAAATTTTCTTTTCTCTCTTCATTAGAAAAAAGGAGTCTACAAAGGCTTATCAGCATTCAGCACCATTTGAGTTCAGATAATTGATTATGTTTAGGAGGTCTTTGGTATTGGACGCACATCTTACTAGCGGAAAGAGATATAACGCTAAATTAAGTTTACTTTTCCCAAGGCAAAGGCACATGCTGGAGGTTGACAAATATTCAGTGACCTCTGAAAATAACAAGAGTGAAATGGAGATTACGGTGGAGAGAAAGGTTTTATCCTTTTGTTCAATATAGCATGTTCTTATTTCCATAAAATGGCAGGGGTTTTAAATAAGATGTCACAATACAGGCACTCGCTTCTTTCTGTCAGTACAATTGCTACTATCCATATTTTAGATTCAGTGGGCCTCAGCACATGAACCATTAAACAGGAAGTGCTTTTTCCATTTTCAATCACATTGATATTGTTGTATAAGATTAGCTTTTTTTAAGCATTGAGTCCTTTTACCTGTAAACAAGTTAGTCGTCTTACAAATTGCTCCCCCTACTATGACCATGACAGAATGAGCAGTCATTTAAATTAGCAGGTGCATTTTGTTCAGCTTCAATTGGTCAGCCAATTGCACCAATGAATGTATCTTCATTACAGAGATTGAACCGTTTACTTCTGAAAATGGGTCTCACTGTCACAGAACCGATACCTGAGAGTTCAAAAACACATCCATGGTAGCTCCTGACTCATTTTAAAGAATTAAAACATAGGGTTATGGTTTAGCACAACATTAGCTACCCTTTGTTTCTCTATTTACCACCACAGTTTCTGGTCCAAGGAAATCCTGTACATAGTTCCAATTGTGCTTTTTTTTTGCCACTTACCAACAGGGAGCACACACAGGAAAGACTCAAACTAAACTAAGCTTGTGACAGGATATACTGACAGGATGCAGCCAGATTCATCTTGGTGGGTGAAATCGCTTCTTTGGAGTTGACCCAGCTTCCCCTTTCTTATATTTTCAGATCTAAAGCTTAATTTTCTTCTGTCGGTTTCTCTCTTGACTACACACAGTGGGGATCCTGATCTGCTGTACCCGGAAGCAGTGTAACCAACTCCTGATCCCTTTATCTCCCTGGAAGGAACAAAAACAAGCACACTGCATTACACATTAAACACACACACACATGCAAATAGTACATGAATACACATACGCCACCAAAACAACAAGCAAAAGCAGGCACAGAAGGGGAGCATACAGATGACTTCATATGCTAGGAAATAAAGTGCATTGTGAAAGAGTACTACCTATGATTATTGTTCCCTGATACATCCGGGTGTCTGAGGCGTACTGGCATTGGGATCTTGCTCAGAGTATTACAGGATCATCACTTCTCTCCTCTTCCTCGTAAAGTCTCCCACCATCTTTGGTCAACTTTGGACTCTTAGTACTGTTATCAGTGCACAACCTAGGGACCTTCAGAGATGAAGGGGCTATTAAGGATATAAATACAGGGTCTGCAGACACTTAGCCTGATCAAGACCAAGATTTTAATAATTCACGACCAAAGATGGTGGGAGACTGCACAAGGAAGAGGAGAGAAGTGATCATCCTGTAGTACTGTTATCAGTGCACAACTAGGGACCTTGGGAGATGAAGGGGCTATTAAGGATATAAATACAGGGTCTGCAGACACTTAGCCTGATCAAGACCAATAATTAAATAATTACAGTGATTTGCTTAAGTTTCCTTTAAGCTGTGTAACGATTCTCTCTCTCTCTCTCTCTCTCTCTCTCTCTCTCTCTCTCTCTCTCTCTCTCTCTCTCTCTCTCTCTCTCTCTCTCTCTCTCTCTCTCTCTCTCTCTCTCTCTCTCTCTCTCTCCTTCCTGCAATTGATCCGAAAAAATGGACTAAACAAATGACCTCTAAATTAATTGCGATCCTCCCTGGCCTAAAGTGCTGCATCTATCTTTGTGAATGCAGGAAGATAATGTGGGATTGTAGAAAATGGGGGGGAAAACAGACACTGAAAGGAAATTTGTGCCTTTGCTTTGCTTTTACACAGCAGTCATGTTTTTAGAGAAAGGGCACCTTGACATGAAGCATGGCTTGGATAGGACACGGTTACTCTTACTCAATACTTATTACATGTATAGTGTGTGTGTGTAAGAGTACAGAGTCAAAAAGACCTTGAACAGAAGCTCAGTCAACTTTAACATTGATTAGATACTTTCGGAAAATGGGAATGGACAAAAGAAAGAAAGAGAGAAGAGACTTTGGAGAAACTTCCAATGGATTGGACAGCACATGCCACAAAGTTAATCTATACAGTTAGGGGCCTAGCGAGTTCGTGGGGCCACCGATTCCTGAAGGAAACCGATCACATTATCTTTCCAAAGTGCCAGACAATGGCCATCCATCTTGTGGAGACGGCTCCTGAGGCAGGGGCGAAGCCGTGAAGTGAGGGGTAATCACAGTGTGACGCTCTCCGGCGCTCATATCCTCCCACTCCCGACGCCTGGATCAAAGAGCCGATGCTCTCTTTGAAGTTGGTGGAGGCCGCCCGCTTTGGGATAAAGGTACGTGTATTCCTACAGGCTAATGAATCAAGCCTCCTGCTCATTATCTCACCATGCCACGTCGAAATTGAAAGTCATCAACATGGCTTTTTACAGCACTGCCAGTGAGCACAGTGCCAGACAAGCTGATCTAACTGTAGGCATTTTTATTTATTTATTTTGAAACCCCTTAAGTATGTGCACACTGTCTAATGGGCGGACAGGGCACTATATACCCAGATGACAATAATCCTGGAGGATGAAACGATGGGACTGACAGCGCAACACCCCAGCGCATAATCATTATTATAGCTGGAATAAGACATTTACACATCTTGAAAATGAAACAAGATTTTCCAAACGATGCAGTCATTAATTAACCAGATAACT
This sequence comes from Osmerus mordax, assembly GCF_038355195.1. Taxonomy (NCBI): domain Eukaryota; kingdom Metazoa; phylum Chordata; class Actinopteri; order Osmeriformes; family Osmeridae; genus Osmerus; species Osmerus mordax. The sequence goes on from NC_090064.1 coordinate 5,361,157, forward strand.
TTGCATAATGATAGGCCATTGTGTGGGCCACTGCTGATGTTGGTAATGGAGCAATTAAAGAGGTAATTGTAAGATGCGCCTTACTAATAAACAGTGTTATTGAAAGCAATTACATGATGGAAGGTGGAGGAATGTTGCTTTCCTTCTACACAGGACGGGAATCCCTTTGTGGACTGCAGACCTGAGTCAACACAAAGCCACCTGGTTAAATCTGCATAGCACCACAGAAATGTTTTTTGCAATACTGTTTCACGCTAAGGTAGCACTTGATTTCATCTTGCTATGGCTTATTTCAAACTCTGCCCCAGTCTAAATACACCTCAAATACTTGATTTGTACATTTGACCCAGGTTGGATTCTGGACGATTTCAGGATTTGCTGGGCTCATAACCAGCCAACCGTGTCACTCCTGATGTCCCCAAGCTGTGCCCTACCAGACCGTCAATCTACTTGATAAGATCATATTACTCTAATGACATCGCTGGCTCTAGAAAAGAGCCAACCCTCTCATACACAGCTGCCAGTGTAAATCTAGACTAGCTGTATGAATAAAGTTTGTCCTCTATAAAATGTGTGTGTATGTGACTGACTGTCTGGCTGGCTTGATTCATGACCATCCTTCCTAAGTCACAGGTGAGAGCAGTCACCTCTCTCTGGATCCCTACTAAGCACTTTATCATGACACCAGGGCTAGCCTGTTTTCTCGCTGTCGTCTTTTCCTTTAGCCTCCTCTATCCATTTCTTCATCCCCAGGCTAGTGTATTGTACTGAAGTCCTATTCAGTCGGAGAAAAGACTTCCATTAGAATTATTGTCTATCGTGACACCTGCTATGGAATCATATTCCTCCTATTCCAAGATCTAACCCCAAAAGACCATAGCTGGGAACTGGAATGAGGTGATAAAGAAGAGAGGAAGAAAATTATTGTGGACAGAGACCTCCGTTGTTACGACTGCACTTGGGTACAGATATACAGTGTTGCTGTGGAGATAGCGGACGTTCTTGGCAGCTTCTGTAAGGTCTCGTGCACGCAAGCATGCTCGATGATTTGTTTGAACAATAATATTTGTTGTCCTAGACAGGGCCTTTTGAGAGGCCGCAGCAGATAGCATTAATTTATAAACTTGCTCCCTTGTCTCAGCTGGGAGTGTGCCTCTTACTCATATCCCCAAAGAGAGGTCATGTTCTACTCTGTATGGAGGACAGCGCCAGTCAGCTGGGTTATCTATACCCTGGTTAAAAGAGTTTGATAGCATAGAGACCTTCTTGTTCCTCCATTGACTTAAGGCTATCCATGTTCTGTTCTTTGAAATCACTCTTTAATCAGTAACAGTCCTGTGATCGTTTCATACTTAATCTTTTTAATCTGGTTTAATGCTCGATGTGTATACAAAGGTACAAGAAAACAAGCATCTCCTTTTCCTGATTCTAGTTTGGAAAAATGTTGACAGAATAGTTTTTACTGTTAAGCATGTCTCATTCTGTCACATGCTTTTAATTCACCATCATCTAAGGCCGACATCATATTGCATTGATTGATGACGCATTTAATACATACCAACCCGAGGAAAGGACAGGTTTTCTGACTGAGCACAGATGAAGGATGTCTCATCATCTTGTGTTACTGCAATGCTACCACATTTCCGGCGTCATGGTAAGGTGAAAAAATTATATTTTCTGCCTAATTGGTTGTTTGATATGGGATTGAGCTCAATCTATCCTGCTTCCCTAATTTTTATAGGATTATTTACAGACCCCGGGGCTGTGCAGCAAATAGTTTATGCACAGAGCTACAGAGCTTTTATTGCACTTGATGTTCAGAGCACTATTCCCAACAGTGATGTATAATTAAGCAAAGCCATTTAAAAAAAGGGGACAAGATGAGGAAGATGATGAATAAATGGATCGACAACAAGTAGAACATGACTTAAGCCATAGCCACATCTTATATTATCCTTAGCATATTACCCATACTAACCTCACATGCATAAGCACCAAGAAACAGCATACAAGGTGCAACATAAACCTTTGCTGGATAAGGAAGTTGGGGCAAAGGCATTATTTTTCCCTTTGCTACTCGCTAGAGTAAACAGTGTGAGCTTTAACAGATGGACTGTGAATGTCAGAGGGAATTAGCCTTCTGACTTGTGATTGACAGGCAACAGGGTTCAGTCTTCGCCAACATTGTCTCCATTTGCTTCCAGTGGCGAGCCAGACGAGTACTGAGGTTCAATATGGCCGTGAGCGACGAAGACGGACCTTTCAGATGCACTTGGTTTGTTTATTTTTCGATCCTCTCCAATCTCCCGCCCCGATGGGGCCCAGATTTGAAGCGACATGCACTGCCATGTGCACTGCTGCTTGGTATTTTGTCACAGCAAAATAAGCTACTGGAATAAAGTGTGTTCCCTTTTCTGGACAAACACAAAAGGACTGGGCTTTGATTGGTTTTTCCAGTTATGTAGGATGCTTTCATCCTTGATCTGCTACTTGAGTTTACCGCTGATAAAAGCAAAAAAAAAAAATCCCAGGTTATGGCTATGAGACACAGTGAGACTTCAACAGGACCCAGATTGCTTTCCAATTTGTGGTTGTTCCTGGCCCAGTGTTGCTTGAAACCCGACTTTCCTGTCTGGAGAAGAGAAAGCGCGACGAGGCAAAAAAAGAAGCCACAGTCTCTTTCTCCGTCACTTCCAGCCCACTCCTCCCTCAAGTGGCCTCTTCTCCACAGGGGACATGGCTTTCCATGGATGGACAGCAGGCTTAATCAACAGGAATTGCACGAAAATGCTGAAGTGACTTCTTGGCATCAATTACCGCCAGAGCCCCAACCCAAACACATCATGGTGACAACCTCAGTTGTCAAGGAAACTGAAGCAACTGTGTGCACTGATGTAAGAGAATTGCCATACAGTTAATACCAGCATTCAGTTCAAGGTTTAGAAGGCTTTGGTGGGTTCTCAAAAGCAAGTTCCATAAGCCTGTATGGTCCAATGATATTAACTTTTTTTGTGCATTGTAGTTTCCAGACCATCAATTGTATATGTCTGCATAACCTTTCTACTGGGCTGCAGGTATTCTTGCAATTTGTGCATTCTCACAGCATTCTCTCACAAGTGGATGGTTAGGATGTCTGTCTATTACAGGCTTGCTTGCTTCCGTAATGTTAAGTGTGCTATTGGATGTTTTACTCTGAATGGCGTTGGAAAAATTGCAGTCAACAAAAGAAGGGTCACACCTCCGACTTGCATGCTGACTTCATAGTGGACATGATTACACAACGTTCTTTCTCAGATGAAAGCATGGAAAATAACCAGCATCCTGCAAATACACTGGTTAATTCAGACGTGATCTAGTTCCATAAGCCTGTGTTTCCTTACTCTGAATTATGGTTAATTTCAAAGTAGATTTTAGAACTATTTTAACACAAAATGCAATCAATTAATTGAATCAATGAATACATCACAAATTGAAATAATAAATTAATTATCCACCCAGGCAGGAGACTAGATATGGTGACTTCAGCAGATCCCTGTCAGGAGCCTAAATAGCGGAAATAATATAATTGGAAAAAGGAATACCGTAAGGTGGAGTGGGGCACAAAAACACAAACTACAGGTAGATTATGTGTGTAATTTTTACGGTAATCTACAGACTGATATCAGGTGTATGTTGTGATTGGCAGATGGGAGAAGTTGTGGCGAGATCTCTTCCTGAACTTCAAAAGAATCTAACTACATTAAGGTAATTTACTGAATGGTGTTTCACTTTGATTTTAATGCATTCAAAGGGATAAAATAGAGTTTGTATTGTGCCTTCTTGGTAAGAATCTATGACTTACCTTCAAAAAGCCATTGGAATGATCAACACCTACAGTATGTAGAGTCTCCTTGAAATGCCATAAGACATATTATATCCCACAGGAGAAAATATGTCATCTTGCAGACACTACTGTGGCATATTGCAATGAATCACTCCATCAATTTCCAACCTTCGCTCCCCCATATTTTCTGTTGCTGCACCTCTGCCAAAGTTTCAACCCACACATGCTGCATGTAGCTTCTTCCCCTGAGACATAAATTGTCAACAACTCCTGAATATTTCAGTTGCATGCTCACATACAAAAAACACCTTCCTTTCCGCCAAAATTAAACTCCTAATCCTGTTGTTCCTCGGACCTCTGGCTGAGCAGAGAGAACTGTTTTGAGAGCTGTCTAAAAGCAGTATGCATGAGGACTATGAACCCTCAATGGGGTACGATGGAAAATGAAGGTGGAAGTGCGAGGAGGCACACAAATCATCTGGAGAACAAGGTAGGGGGTCTGGATTGTGGGCCAGAGCGCTTCTTTGAAATTACCTCTGGTTTGTCAAAACACTTGTATCGCTCTCTGTCAAAATGCACTGGACAAATTGCTGTTGCGTATCCATTTGTACACAGCAACAGTCCCAGATTAAGGGTAATTGAGCCCATCATGGAGTCCCTGTCACTTCAGAAATGAATGCAGATGGTGCACGCTGGGCAAATCAATGGTGTGTGAGCCCTCAAGAGTGTGTCCACATGCACGTTTATGGGCACAGAACACAATAGGCTCCCACTTAAAAAATATTAACAAAACTTCTATGACTTTAGATTTTGTAATACTAGTGCAATGACCATGGTATGTTTCAGTATGTGACTGGTTGCTAGTTCCTTTTCGTTAAACAAACAATGTACTTTCTCTTGTACATCTCCCTTTTTTTAATTGAATAACTATTATCTGAATAACCTTGGCCGGGTTTCCCAGATTCGTTAAGAAGCTATTAACGCTAAGAGCTTCTTAAGAGCGTTCTAAGAATGCTCTAGAACGCTCTTAGAACGCTCCTAAGAAGCTCTTAGCGTTAAGAGCTTCTTAACGAATCTGGGAAACCCGGCCCTTGTCAGTTGTCAACCCATGCTTCCTCATACGTCAGGACTCTTTGCCTATGGTGATGTGAGAAATAAAATGTTCAGTGACAATGTGCATGCTGATGGAAGATGTCTGCCAAGATAATAGTTGTCTCAAGTTATAGATAGTTAAATGTCAATAAGAAAACATCCCCCCTAACCCTAACCCCCCCCCCCCCAATGATGCAATGACAATTCCGAAAGACAATTTTTAGAAGGCAGACTTGACTGAGAAATAGGTGAAAAGGAAGTGAATGAATACGACCAAATTGTTTTACAAACACTAAGCACTAAATGGCAAGAGTTACGATAATCTTGGAGAAGGGATGTAACAGAGTGTGGTAGCATTGAATTCAGTAACTGATGAAATATTGATACTTTTGAGGACACTTTTTTAGAATGTTATCAACCCTGATACAAAACAAGAAGATGGCATATTTTCATATTCCAGTGTTTGCACACCCCTGAGGGAAGAGCTCCACATATTGTAAGGACAGGACGAGTTGGCTGGTTCACAAACCCACATTGTGTAATCCGGCAGTCATACAATGAACGGCAGGTTTTGCCCACCCTAAAGAGACACCATCATAAAAATTATAAGTGATGTCTCTTCGACTTGTACCTGAAAAGTAATCCAGTAGACACACTTCACTGATTCCGATGAAGTGAGTGTTCCTCTGTGAGTGGAATGACCCCGATGCCCCTCAGCAACTCTGGCCCTTTGTTTAAAAACTGTGATTCCAATGAGAAATGAAGCCTGCTTGAGATAACCTGGAGGCCCACTATTTTTAGACAACTCTATTTTCTCATTTGTTAGTCCTTTAGGCTTCCATGCTCATATGAGACAGATCTGCTGTATTTCAACCTGGGCTGCCTGAATGGTTTGTATGACCAGAGGGTGAGTGCTTCTTACCAGCAAGGAGCCCAGTAACAAATCAATGGAAGGAAATGGCCCAGACTGGGCCAAGACTGTGGCACTTCTAAACATTCATATCAAACACATGTACAGATGGATATGCACCTACCGTATTTTCTGGACTATAAGTCGCACTTTTTTCATAGTTTGGCTGGTCCTGCGACTTATAGTCAGGTGCGACTTATATATCAAAATATATAATTTAACATGTTTTTAAATGTTAATTCATACTGACTGACATGAATCAACGAGTTCAACTGATTCAGTGATGTGGAATGAGATCGGTAGCTTGGTGAACTAGCTTACCGGTAACTTGCTTGTTGGACTTGCTAGCTTGTTATGTTAAAGATCCTGTAAAGTGGAATTGAAAACGAGTTTTAATTTCACCACACCACAGAAGAATGTGTTATTAACTACCCATCCAAATTCGAATAAAAAAAAAAACAGACAAGTATGTTAAATTAGGCTTTTAAGTCGTGAGAAAATCAGCACTCTTCTCTGCTTGAGACTGGGAGGGCGTGTCGCTTGAAGGAGCTGAAGCTCCGCCCCTCGCTGCCTACCTACGACCCAGATAATGGACGCTACGTCAAGCCGAACAAAACCGTATAGAATTAGAATGTATTTGTTCAATGAGTGAAACATACAGATGCATATAAATGAAATGTTCCCCTGAGCTGTAACACAGGAGTAAAAATGGACACCAGAGACAGCAGACAGTGAGCTCTCCAACTACTTCTAGCACATTAGCTACCATTTCACCAAAATACCATCATTCTACACCGAGTAGCCTAATATCAAGTTAGCGGTTTGCACTAACTCATAGCAGAGATACCTCTGGAAAAGTTATCTAGTATAATTATAACAAGCACACAGAACTGAGTGATGAACTGCTGGCGGCGGTGGATGGTCCAGGTGCAACCGGAGGAGGAACGGCCGGTGTTGGACCGAATTCTCACTCCCCCGCAGAATCCCACTCCCCTACGCGTGAACGCGCACTGCCTTCCTAGCGTATTGCTAGTTGTAGTTTGACGAACCGAGGCGATTTTTACAAGCCTAGGTTGCCGATTTTTACAAGCCTAGGTTCCCTCGTCTTAGGCTTTGAGGAAACTGTCAGGCTATTTAATTCGTGTTTCATCAAAATATAAGTTATGTTGTGCTGCACTTTAGAGCCTATACGATTAGTATGTCGTGCTACTCGTAAAATCCGAATGATTGTCTCAAGAAAATATATATGTACTTTGGAGCTGCACTTGAAAAACGATGTTGATGTCGATGTTGTGCTACACTGTCCTATTATCGGAATGAGGGTAATATGTGAATTATGTTGTAGTTGCGACTGCTGTTGTCACTGTCTGGTAAAAGCGAGCATCGTTCTTTGTATTCATTTGTACAAATCACTTTTAGTAGAACCATTCACTTCTGATTCTTGATTACGTTGTACTTGCTGTTATAGGTATACTTACTAAATGCACTATATGCCAATTCATTGGCATATAATCGTCTGGTAAATGAGTACATTATTTTACAAATGTAGGCCATATAAAAAGGCCCCTGCTCACAGGTCCCTCCTACCAGAATTCTACTTCTATTTCCCTCTCAGTAAACTACTTGCCACACAACTGTTTTGTGTTTACAATCATATCCATTTTATAGATCCTGCTTCCCACTGCCTAGTTTGTGTCTTCTAACTTGCAATGTACAGTGCTTGGTTTTAGTAGCCTTCCCTTTGTGAATGGCTAGTGAAAAACATCTAATAAATGATGACATTTTGATTGGTTCCATCACAATTATTTTAAACAAAAAACTATAATGATATATTTAACAAAAGGTAGAAAAAAAGAAAGAAAGTGATCATTTAAATAAGAGTTTTAACAAGTTTGAGGCTTGATCATGAAAACAGGTCAGGGATGTTTACGGCAGGCAGCATTTTGGGTAAACATTAAGATTAATTTGTGGAATGATAATAAATGATCAAACATTAGGAATGGCAAAAACTGTCACCTATAATAACATTACCACTTATACAAAGAAATACCAATGCTTCATTATAAATGTGTCTAGTAGTGAAAAAAGTATTGTATTCAATACCAGTTGACAAGCTATTACCCAGTTGGTGTCGCCATCCAGATTGTCCACATCCCCGCATAGTTGGGGTGTGTCAGATCTTATAGCCCCAAGATATGGGGGGGGGGGGGGGGGGGAAACAGTGTTGCCAAAATCCTACTCCCCTTCTAACTTTTACATTTATGCAACTAGTATCAAGAGCTTTTTATGGCACACTCTACAGGGCATGAGGATCCACCAAAATAATTTGGGGGGGTGTCAGATCTTATAGTCCCAAGATATGAGGGGGGGGGGGGGGGGGATTTCGGCAGGTATGAAAAAGTGTTGCCAAAATCCTACTCCCCTTCTAACTTTTACATTTATGCAACTAGTATCAAGAGATTTTTATGGCACACTCTACAGGGCATGAGGAGCCACCAAAATAATTTGGGGGGGGTGTCAAATGTTATAATCCCAAGATATGAGGGGGGGAGGATTTCGGCAGGTATAAACAACAGTGTTGCCAAAATCCTACTCCCCTTCTAACTTTTACATTTATGCAACTAGTATCAAGAGCTTTTTATGGCACACTCTACAGGGCATGAGGAGCCACCAAAATAATTTGGGGGGGTGTCAAATGTTATAATCCCAAGATATGAGGGGGGGAGGATTTCGGCAGGTATAAACAACAGTGTTGCCAAAATCCTACTCCCCTTCTAACTTTTACATTTATGCAACTAGTATCAATAGCTTTTTATGGCACACTCTACAGTGCATGAGGAGCCACCAAAATAATTTGGGGGGGGGTGGCAGATCTTGTAGTGCCAAGATATGGGGGGGGGGGGGGTGGATTTCGGCCGGTATGATGAACAGTGTTGTCAAAATCCTACTCCCCCAGTAAGTTAAAAAGAAATACTGAATTGCTGCATCATTAAATAGTTGATTAGAGTAGCAGTTGGTTTTTAGGATTGTTAAATTGGTGAGGTAGCGTGCGAGATAAAGAGAACTCATACACATTAGCCTACTGCAATGCATACAAGGTGAACATAATGGGGCATTTAGTTGTATTAAACATGGATAAACACAGCTCTATTTGAACATTTCAGGTATATAGGGGGTGGAAGAAAATACATTTCCATGAGGTCCTTCATGGTGATGATCGTCATCAGCTCTCTCTGAAAATGATGAGTCAGTCCGTAACATGTAATTATTTAAAGGGTAAGTCATTCGTCTGTTAATGTAAACACCTGGCTGGGAACATTTATCACATCCGTGATATCCATTGTGAGCCTTTGTGTTTTTTACAAATGCCCTAGCAGGTGTATCACACACAACAGAAACCAGTTCAAGGAACACTTTTTTCCCACTGAAATCAAAACCTCTCTGTAGCAGTTGTAACTCACATGTGAAGTCTCGAAAAAATTCTTCAGCTGGATAAGGTTTTTTACTGCCACAAAAAATGCCTATGACAACAGGTTCCTTCATTGGAACACTTAACAGAAGTCCTAAAATAGGCCATAACTGAATATTTGTGCTTTTAACCCTTGTGCTGCCTTCGGGTCACATGACCCAAAGGTTCATAACGAACCATCGTTGTGTTTACCCAATTTTACCCAATACAAAAACAAATAAAAATAAGTTTCTTTTAACCTTCGCAATGTGGGGGGTCTGAAACAGCCCAACGGTTAAAAGAAAATGCTTCACTTTGTTTTTGTATGCGGTTGGCAATACGACGGTGGGTCACAGTGTCAGAATGACCCGAAGATAACACAAGGTTTAAACAATGAAAATGCTTTATACAATTGAATAACAAGTCTCCTTGATTCTTTGTGTTTCAAGATGACCTGGAAAACTGATGATAATATTCAGGTACTGCTTTGGAGCAAGGTATCCCCTTCATATTTCCTGGCATAGTTGCCTTTGCTAAACCTTTTGAAGTCACCAACCCTGTTCAAGAATGTCCCACATGCAAAGACACACAGAGATGCAGACAGACTGAACAGTGGTCAAGGCTTGGCTACAGTGAGTTTGCTTCCTTGTGTGTGATTCCAGCAGACTACATAGTCTAGGCCTACCTACATAGACTGCAGTCTACTACCCTTATTTCTACTATTGTAGTCTACTACTCTCCTTTCTACTACTTTCTACGAAGGATGGTAGGCTGCTCTTGTTCATTGTCATCCTTAAGAGTTGCTAAAGTGTTTTTCTATGTATACATTTTTTAAGAATGACAATAAAATATATCAAGATAAACTATGCTGGGCCTGCTGAACCTATACCTCTTCCACATACTGGTCAGGGAAGCAGTACTTTTGTTTCTGAAGACCCTTGGGGCTGGTGGGATAAATGCTCTTTGTATAATCTGAGCACCTTCATCCACAGGGTTGACAAAGAATGGATAAGCCATAATTGATTGTAACTTGTCTAGACGTTCTGCTTAGTTTCTAAGGCCTTATTTTATGTCAATTAACCAATGGCTTTTGAAAACAATTATAGTGACATTATTTCTTAACTTGTTTATTTATATTAATACATTCTTTGTAGATGAAGTAAACACATTCATTCATGTCTGCACTTCAAAAACTGCACTTTTCAGACATTAGGTGTAATGTATTTGGTTGTGTTGTGTGTATTTGCAGCGTGTTTCTATATTTGCAGCGCGTTTGCTGAATGCTGCGCATGAGTTGTCCATTTAATAAAGATGTTTCTTAATTTGCTTGTGTTTTGTTAAGTTGCAGGGCGTTTGCACATGTCGGCCACCGTAGTAATGGTATTCGGACACCTTCAGTTTCGCCAATGCTCAAATCCGGACCAAACAGTACAATTGAATTAAATATTTGCCTTTCAGTGGCGATTTTTGTAAGACTGCAAGGGAAGCTCGGCTTCCCCTAAAATGCAGCCGACAGCCGGCTGAGTTGAAGCTGAGAATGCCATTGGCTGCTTCAAGTCAGCCGGGCTGCAGGCGACGCCGGCGCTGCATGAATTCGAACTCACCTATTGTTATCGAGGAATGCGGAAGTAAAGCATGTCACATGCGACCTATAGTTCCAAACATTGTATTTTCCACCGTTCAACCCCATTCATTGTCAGTGTCTCCGAAGCAAGTTAGCTGGTAAATTTATGAAAATCCTGCATTTTTTCATATTTCTACCACCACATATCAATTGTTATTGGTAGTACTTCATATAGCCAGCTTTAGATAAAGTTTATTTATAGCTTGTTATATTCTAAATGCAGTTAGAGCTAGACTGTAGGTCTAGTATCTAACGTAAGCAACACTTTTACTGAAGTTAGCTAGAGAGCACATGTATCATAACCAGAAGTCAGTTGGTTTATAGTCTGTCAAATTAGTTCTAGTTATTGGTGTTCGTTGGCATACAAAGTTATATTAGCCTATAGTTAGTACATCTGATTAGCGCTAGCAACAATGAATCGAGAGGAGCCAGCTGAGGTGGCTCGGGCATCTGATCAGGATGCCTCCTGGACGCCTCCCTGGTGAGGTTCTGGGCACGTCCCACTGGGAAGAGGCCCCGAGGAAGACCCAGGACACGCTGGAGGGACTATGTCTCTCGGCTGGCCTGGGAACGCCTCGGGGTCCCCCAGGAAGAGCTGGTGGAAGTGGCCGGGGAGAGGGAAGTCTGTGCCTCCCTGCCCCCGCGACCCGACCCCCGGACAAGCGGCAGATAACGAACGAACGAACAATGAATTGCAGATTAAGGGGTCCCCTATTGTCCAGCTAGCTCTCAACGCTCGGCAGGAATTGCAGGTCCACTCACTAAAAAAACACTCTCACTGGACATATTGTATAATTAAATGTTTTATTGAATGCAATTGGTTGCCTTGTATTTCTGTTCTATTTACCAAACTCCTTGTCTTAAATTGAGCAGTTGCTGGTGTGATTGCTATCTAGATTAGATTCAACTTGCATCAAGTACTACAAATATAAGTGTTGTTAACGTAGTCAATTGTAAGTGGGCTGATGAATAGAAAAAAACGTGTTTAACAAGTCCCATTTCGGGGCTCGACATTAAGGCTTGTCTGCTTGTCCAGGACAAGTGGATTTTTTAGTAGGGCAAGTGGAAGAGAAATGTACTTTCCCCACTGGACAAATTAAACCTCAAACTAAATAAAATGCCATGTTATGTGCCACTCGTCTATTCAACCTATTTTAAAGTAGCTAGCTAGCTTTTTTCCTCTGTGTTTCGGTGAAGTTGATCATTTCATCTCGGTGAATTCTGCATCACAAAGGTCGAGGAGGACAGCCTTTAAGAGAGAAAGCGATTCCCCATTGATCTGTTGCATCAAAATTTGGATATGGGTCACAAAAGTCTTGAAATTTGAGTAAGAATGCGTCGCCCGCACAGTCTTAGGCGGCAGCCATGTCTTGGTCCCCCGTTACACTGTTTTGACATTAGCCTCAGTCAGACTCGGGTCACTCACTGGCAGTGAGTGTGTTCAGAATTGTTGTATTTCACTCCATTCTACACCGACAACGTCAAGGAAGACTGATTTTTGTAGATACGATCCTGCTGAAGCCAGAATCTCGGATTTCTTTCACCAAGCCTGTTTCATTCGTCATTTGCCTGAAAAAGCGACTTCCGTTAGCCAGCCTATTCGAAAACCATTCAAACAGGTTGACAGCAGTGGTTGTTTTGGAACTACAGCGATCGAGCTACTTGAACCACGTGATCACGTGTCGGCGAGATCAAAGCGTGTCGCAACTCTCTTTTTCTATGGCTCTGGTCTTCTCCGGGCTTCTACGTGATGATTGGAGGGTCTGTCGAAAGACAGCATTTCCTTTTGATTGACAGCGATTTTGTACTATCAAATTCGCCGAAGCTATTCGAGCTCAGTCCCATTGCGGATTTTGCAAGTGTAGTCGAAAGACAAACTGCTGCAACCTATTTCTTGGTATTTGCTTGGCAAAATTGCTTGCCAATTTTCATCATACATTTCATACAATTATACACCACATTTGTTGTTTCAGTTTAACCTAATTCCCACATAAATAAATGGAAAATGTTTATGATGTAGACCGAAAATGAGCTTCCCCTCTTTGAAAAACCAGCAGCTGCCACTGTTGCCTTTATTGACAGACTGCGATAGCCTACTATTGTTGAAGAAAGGGTTTTAGTCCGCCTCTTCACTAACAGAAGTTTAATGAGTTCTGGTTGTATTATTACATTTACATTTATGCATTTAGCAAACGCTTTTATCCAAAGCGACTTCCAAGAGAGAGTTTTACAAAAGTGCATAGGTCACTGATCGTAACAACGAGATAGACCCAAACATTGCGGGTAGCCAAACATGAAGCATACATTGTGAAAAACAAATAAGTCCCAAAGGGAAGAACAATAAGAGCATGTAGTTAGACAAGTTACAATTAAACAGCAATAACCTCATCCTATTATCAATCTGCAGCTTGTAAAAATAGTTTAACATAAGGTGACCAGACATCCTCTTTTACAGACATACTGACAATTCATCAAATTCCCTACCAGAGAAGGAAACACCTTGGATCACTGCTACTCTACAATCAGCAAAGAATACCATGCGGTCCCCCAAGCAGCACTGGGTCACTCTGACCACGCCATGGTCCACCTGATTCCTGCATACAGGCAGAAGTTAAAGCGCTGTAAGCCTGCTGTGAGGACATCGAAACAGTGGACCAGTGAAGCTATGGAGGATCTGCGGGCATGCTTGGACTGCACTAACTGGGACATGTTCACGACTGATACCAATAGTCTGGATGAGCTCACAGAGGCTGTGACATCATACATCAGCTTCTGTGAGGACTGCTGTATACCAACACGCACCAGGGTGAGCTACAACAACGACAAACCCTGGTTTACAGCTAAACTCAGAAGGTTGAGGTCAGCGAAAGAGGCCGCGTTTAGGAGTGGGGACAGAGACAGTTTCAAGGAGTCGAAGAACAGGTTTAGCAAGGCGGTGAGGAAGGCTAAACGACTGTACTCGGAGAGACTAAAACACCAATTCTCTGCAAACGACTCTGCTTCTGTCTGGAGAGGGCTCAGGCAGATTACCAACTTCAAGCCCAGAGCCCCCCACTCCACTAACGACTCCCGCCTGGCCAACGACCTGAATGAGTTCTACTGCAGATTTGAAAGACAATTGGACAGTCCTGAACTACCCCTTCCCACCCAGGAGGCCTCCCACCTCCCTACAGTGACGACTCTCTCCATTCAGGAGGGTGAAGTTAACAGAATTTTCAAGAGGCAGAATCCCTGCAAAGCAGCTGGGCCGGACTTTGTCTCTCCAGCCACCCTCAAGCACTGCGCTGACCAGCGGTCTCCGGTGTTTACCTACATCTTCAACACCTCCCTTGAGGTGTTGAAGATGTAGGTGAGGTGTTAAAGAGGACCCTGAGGCGAGCAAGGAAGATTGTGGCCGACTCCTCCCACCCTGGTCACTCCCTGTTTCAGCCTCCAGCAGAAGGCTGCGGTCCATCAGGACCAATACCACACGCCACAAAAAAATGTTTCTTCCCTTCCGCTGTTGGCCTCTTCAACAAGGCCAAGGGTTCACACTGATTTCATGACTCAATGCCCTTAAAACACACTGTTTTTTGCACTGCACAATACAATCTTGTACCATTTGTATTTTTCGTCATATTTGTATTATTTGTATTTTTATATTGTAAATTACTGCAACTTATATTTTATTTAATATTTTATTGTATAGTTTATTTTAATCTAATTCCACTTAGTATTGCTAGCAGAAATCCCAAGTCTACTGGAAGGTCCGGGAGTCTCCCGCATTTCAATAGCGGCTCCTGACGCCCGCAAATGCTCAACAATCTCCCGGAAATTGGGGATTTAGTATTTTGAGCGAGCGAGAGACTGTCCAATGGTCATTTCTGGTAGAGATAGGTGCATATCGCGCTATCATTCTATGCAAACTTTCATGGCGAATAAAACCCATTCTGATTCTTTTACCTGGACATGTCCTATTTTCGAGACCTAAAAAATGCGTCCCACAGGGATTCCAAAATTGTCCGTAATTTAGCCTCGTCGGATATTTGTGTTTCTCTGGGTCTTTCAAAAACTATTACACCCTTACACAGGGCTGCCAACTCTCACGCATTGGGCGTGAGACACACGCATTTCAACCATTTCACACGTTTTCACGCCACACCTTGTATATCTCACGCTGAAAAGGCAACGCCAACCATGTAGCCCTGCTACAAAAACTGCGGGGGGGGGGGGGGGGGGGGGGGGGAAAGCTCGCCTCGGGGGGTGGGGGTGCTTTGCAGGAAAATTGTGGTTGGCCCCCAAAATACCAAATCTCACTAAGTGTCCTCTTACTCAAATCTGGTCACCCTATTTAACATAGCCCAATACATAAATTGACAAATTTCAATGCACTGGTTTGTGCAAGTTCTAATGAAAAAACAATTAAATTCCCGACCATGCAGTTTGTCAACGATAAAGTAAGCAAACAGCACTTGATCGGCCATTACTGACGTCAACACAGCAAACCAGGAGAAGCAGGAATGTCTGACTTTAAGGAGCTGTTTTTAACTCCTCCCTGACTGCAAGCGGCAACTCTCGCCGGTCGTTTCATGCAGCCGCAGCCGCTGGGTAAAATTGCTCTCACTGCTAGCTAATGTTTCCTTTCAAAATAATTTCATCCGCTGTCAGGACTGAGAGAGTGATTATCAAATTGCATTAAAATATGTATATATATTGATGTATTCAATTCCATTCATCAACCAAATCATTTTTTTCCAGAAATCATTTTTTAAATTGTTATATATATTTCCCAGCTTTTTTCACGCCTCCCCTGAAACTCTTTGGTGCCCCCCAGGGGAGGCGGGCCTCACACTATGAAAACCCCTGGTTTAGATCAATGGCTCTAATCAAGCTTTCACAGAATTGCTGGTGCTGAAAGTTGTTGCATCCAAGTTTTTTTCTTTCTTCTGGGAAGTGATTGCTATGGGTTCACTCTTTCTCTCATTTTCTTTTCATCTACTCTCTCTCACACTCACATACATTTCCATCTCCCTCTTCTTTACCATTTTTGTTTCTCCATTCTTTCTCTACTTCTCTCTTCCTCTCTTTCATAGAAATCACGGCATATGGAAGTTGACTTGAGGAGCTTAGTGACTCTTTGAGGTTATTAAGTTCCCTGTCAAAGAGTAATTATGATGTCTTCTATGCGTGTCATTTTTCACCCTTAGTGTGGGTGCTAATCTCTCTAGAGCAAGAAACCACCATCACTCCTCCACGGCCCACAGCGGCCTTGGCACATGGCTGTTCATCGGACTATACACAACCTTACAGTATGTGTCTACACAGTTCACCATGGCAACCTCAGTCACTCCAGATGAGCATAGTGGGGGGCTTTCATCAGGGTGTTATGATCATGTGGTGTCAGGAACGGAAGTTAGGGACTTTGGAGAGAATGTACTCAATGTTTTTTGGCACTCCACTTTTGTACAAATCATCAAGGCTAATCTGTTTTCTCATGTGAATTGCTCTTGTCAGTGCAGAGTGTATTGTCCATGGTAGAACCGCTTCAACCTGGCTCTGACCCATTTAACCTTTCTCACTAGATTAATTGACTGAACAAGTGGTTTAATTTAAAGCGATGACATGGGGAAAAGATGGCGAGGACCAGAGAGTATAAATGTGAAGCTGGGTGGTGGGATCTCTAATGCACAGTTGTGTGTAACCCACCAGAGCCACCTCAACACAAGCTAAGCTAAGTACAGGTGCTCTTGTGTCACAAGCTGTCCGAACATGGGTATCATGCATTTACCTGCAAGCTCCAGTTTTCTATTATTTCTCTCTGTTTGCCATCATGTTCTTTTATCTCACCAAAACTAACTGTTCCATCGGGGGCACTACTGCTTTCACTATTGCACCCCCCTCCCCTTCCCCCACACACACAGACACACACTCCCAATGGGTGTGGTAACAATGCAAAACAGGGACCATCTGTAGCCCTGGTAATGATCATGGTACAGAGGGGCCTCTGCGAAGCTTTGAAAGGCTCAGCTCTTTGACTTTGGTGGGCCCAGATTAACAGCCAGGATACCGCGGCTGCCCCCAGAGAATCACAGGAGCTTTGAAATCTCAAATGAGGAGTAAGATGCCGCTCTGTCTGTAATCCTCTTATCTGTAATACATCTGCCTCTTCTCGTCTTCCCCCTCTGATTGCACAATGACTTCATAGATGCTCTCTGTCCTGGGGGCATCTGACTGTTTTCCCTGTGTTGGTGTATTGTTGTGTGTGTGTGTGCTACAGTATGGTTGTGTATTTGACTGATTACCTTGAGCAGTGTAAGCAGAGTGCTTGAGCAGTTTCTGTTCATAACATGCATGTCTGTTTAAAGGGTATGAAAGGTCAATGCAGATGGAGAAACAAGTTTGGGAAAAAAGGTAGCTCGTTTGAGATATAAAGTGTAAATTAAACTCTTACGGTGCGTGTCCACTAAAGCGACATGAATCGCTTGCCTTCCCAGAGTGCACCACGCTCGGGGGCGTTTCAGACAGATGAATGCAGAGTTGTAGTTCTCTAAAGTCACTGTTGTAGTTCGTATAACGTAATGGCAAAGTATGCAGATTTGGATTTGCGTACCAGCAATAGCGATCAAAATACATGTTTTACACACATTAGGCAAAAATCCGATATGCTGGCTAGATGTAGCATGATGTTGTCTACTGTACACACTAGTTCTGGCTTTTTTTTGCTGTATTTTAATCAGAGTGAAAGTCACTAATAGTGTGCAACGCAGTCTCACAATATCAATGAAACAACTTTTACACACATGATGCAAGAAATCCAATACGCTAGCTATTTGTACCATGATATTTTTTTGTATTCGTATTCAGGGTGAAAAATATAATGTTACAATATTAAGGGTGACCAGATTTGAGGTTGCTGTTCCATATGAGGGCGCTCACCAGTGAGTGCAGAATGAATGGTGGTCTATGGAGCTATATCCCTCAAAATCCACTTTTCTCAGGATATAATTTTTTGTCTAGTAATTTGAATGTTGCATTCGAAAGAGGAGGCAAAGAAAATACACACTGCTGGGTGCTAGTTTTTTTTAAGTCGCTTTTTTGTTTTTAAAAAGCCTTTTAAAATGTCAATGACGTCATACAATGAGCATACATTAGCAGAATGCTAGCGTGTTATGGGCAACAACGACTCACCCTGTAAGAAATCGAAAGGACATAAGTACTCGTTTATTCAACTTTCGACCAATAATCCATGTTTTACTTGCAAACACTACAATTAAATCTGAGATTTCTCAACGACAATCAGGCGAAACAGACAAATGTAGCCGTCTAGTTCCATAGACTTTTATTCATTTTGCACTATTGCCTCATGCCGGCGATCACCCCCAGTGGAACTCTGGTGGAACTGCAACCAAATTCGGTACAATGGGGCTTACGGGAGTGGACAGGCTCTCCGTAGACGGGCTCTGGTAGTGCATTGCATGCCCCACCATGACCATGCTTACAAATGTCACAAATTAAATGACTACAATGACACAAGCTATATGATCATTTATTTATTATAACCAAACAAAATAGCAATGTGCAAATGTAAAACAAATCTTTTTTGTGGCATTTACTCCAGTGCATGGGCAGATCTACAGGGGGGCAAGGGGGGGCAGCTGCCCCCCCACTCTAGAGCCTTGCCCCCCCAGCTGCCCCCCAAACTTTGGTGATCCAAAAACTGTACTTGTAAAAACAAACCGCCACTATGTCCACAAGCTTCTCAAAACATTGAACTGAACAATACATTTACCAAAAGTGAACAATTAAACATTTTATTTTAAACGTATTCTTAGCCCCCTGCCCCTCAAATAGCTACGTCCATGCATCAAACGTGCAGAGCGGCGTTCACACAGTCTGGCTCGCACACAGTGTCTGCTGCGGTGCGGTGGCACTGCAGCCCGGCAAAGACTGGAGCAATTGAGCTGTCCCCGAGCCTCAGTTTCCCCAGATGAAGTTTAAACACACGTTTAACTTAAATTTACATTGGTAATGAATGTAATGTAAGCTATAGTATAGACGATTCAGCATAAGCAAAAACAGCGAGTCTATTACGTTAGCCAAAAGTCAAATCGCTTCATTTGTAAGAGCCCTGATCCGTTTCACCTGTTGGTTTGTGGTTTGTGTCCACCCTTCACCAGGTGTTCCCTATTGTCTTTTGTATTTAACCTCTGTTTTCTCTCTGTCTGTTGCCAGATCGTCTTGTTCTTCACAGTCGTTTCCAGCATTCCAGTTTGTTTCTCGTCATAGTGTTTTCTCGGTTTTGATCGCTACCTGTTTTGTCTCCCGACCACGGACCTGCCTGCCCCCAGTGTACCTCTGCCATTCGGCCCCGACCAATGAGCCTGCCTGCCCCAGTGTACCTCTGCATTGATACTTTGTTGCCAACCCTTGCTTGCCCTGGACTACGAGATTGCGTTGAATAAAACTCTTCTACCACCCCGCTTCCTGTCCGCATTTGGGTCCACCATCCTGCCTTGTGACAGAACGATCTGGCCATGACGGACCCAGCGGAGTTCGATCGCCTACAGCACGCAGTAGCCCACCAAGGGGTTGCTGTGGGTCGTCACGAAGAGGGTCTACATGTCTTGATGGAGGAGCTTCAGGCACAGAGAGAGCACCAGAGGCAGGCTTCCGAGACTCTCGCTCACCACCTGGAGAGACTGACCCAATCGCTGCCTGGCCCAAGTGAGCCTCTCCCCCCTCCACCTTCCATACAAAACCAACGGGAGCCCCACTTACCTCCACCCGAACGGTTCTCAGGCGACTCCCGGTCCTGTCGTTCTTTCTTGCTCGAGTGTTCCCTCATCTTTGACCTCCAGCCATCGTCCTTTCCCACTGAACAGTCTAGCCCTTTCATGCATGAATTATGACAACAGTGGTCAACAGTGTTTTTAATACTCTTTAGGCATACAAAAATTAATTTGATTGTCATTTATTTTGAACACACATTTTTTTAAAGATATTTTTATAAGTCCACTCAGGTGGACAGCAAGCATTTGGGTTATAATGAAAAACCAAACTGAAAATGTATGGATTTAGCAAACCAATTGACAAAATGATATATTATGCTGTCAAAACCATTTTAACACATATTTGAATCTTCTTATGTTGTTCAATGCAATACAAACAAGTTGAACCTCACTTCTGACTCCTCAACATCGTCTTATCTGATTCCAGTCCTCTCTTCTGTCTCATCCAACCATCATTCTCTTCCTCTCTTTTCTCCTCTCCTACCCTCATTCTAATCATCTCTCCTTTCTCCTCTCCAAACCCCATTCTAATCATCTCTCCTTTCTCCTCTCTAGCACCTGCAATCTATTCTATCTTTTGTGAAAATTGGCAAAGCACCCAGGGCACAAAGCCACAAGACACTGCATACAGATGTACTTTGTTTTTCGTGTGCAGGCAGCATCATGGCACCTGTTTGCATTTTTTGCTTCAGTGAGCTGGGGCCAGTGGTTTCCAGGGCTAAACCTGATCTCAGGGGGTGGCTTGGATACTGCTCTGCGCTTCAGAGGAGGTGGTGTGGCACTGGGTCTTCCTCTTGTGGGTGCCTGGGTGGAACCTGCACTGATAAGTGCACGAGCTACAGATGCCTTGAAGTGCAGAAGATCTCTCTTTTCCAAGCCGGACAGTCTGTGGAGTCTGGCCAGGCATTCACAATGGTCACATCCATGAAGTGAAAGAACACTCGAATGTACCACCGTTTGTTTTTGCGTCTGTTGGGATACATTGCGACACATTGATCCATGAGATCCACTCCTCCCATATGCCCGGAGGCAGGGCAGAGGGCCGGCGCAGGTCCGGGGGCCGGCCTGGAGGCTGGGCAGAGGGTCGGGGCAGGTCCGGGGTCGACCCGGAGGCAGGGCAGAAGGCCGGCGGCCCGGAGGCCGAAGCAGGTCCAGGGAACCACCCGGGGGCAGGACGGGCACACGGGACAGGAGGCGCCTGGGAGCGCGGACGAGGGGGCGCCTGGGAGCGCAGACGAGGGGGCGCCTGGGAGCGCGGACGAGGGGGCGCCTGGGAGCGCGGACGAGGGGGCGCATGGGAGCGCGGGCACGGTGGCAGGCTGCGGCCAGGAGTCCTCGGGCGGAGGAGGCTGCGGCCAGGAGTCCTCGGGCGGAGAAGGCTGCGGCCAGGAGTCCTCGGGCGGAGGAGGCTGCGGCCAGGAGTCCTCGGGCGGAGGAGGCTGCGGCCAGGAGTCCTCGGGCGGAGGAGGCTGCGGCCAGCAGTCAGTCAAGCTCCCTAGCTGGTCAACCACTGGGGCTTAAATGAGGCTGCAGCCACTGACGAGGGGGGGGCGGAGCAGAGTCCTGATGAGGGACTTCGACCAATCAGCATGACAACTCAATCAAACAGCATGTCAGATGACAACTCTGAAGGAAAAGAGACCCCCCCACACACACACATACAAACCACAAACAAACAGACATACGGACACAGAACCACATTGGAGCACTGGGGATGTAACATTGGACACAAATATTGTACTTTCAATTTTCATTTTGCTTTTTATACTTTGACTTTTTAAAAGATGCACCGATGGCCACTCCCGATGTCCCGGAGTGGCCATAGGGAGAATCGGGAGCATTCCCGATGGGCCGCTCTGCCCGTTCATAAATCGGACCAGCAGATTGCCTGCTTTCTCTTAACTACTATGTGACTGATAAGTCAGCTAATAAGCTACACTAGGTTTTAATTTAAATAAATGCATGATCAGACCGTGCATTAAAAAGTTCAATTTTCAGTTGTCGCGCATGCTCTCTTTCTCAAACACAAGTGCGTGTACCAAGGTTTTTGCTATGGAGACAACCCTAAACCGTCATTTATTGTTGGGGAGGGAGTTAGCAAGATGAAGATGATGCGAAAATAATAAAATGGATGGGAAAAACATGCCAGGAGGAACTGAAAAAGCCAGGTAAAAAAACAAAGATCTGTCACTTCATAAATTCCTGCAAGGTTGGGAAAAATATGTCATATCACATCAAAACCTTGCCTAGGTCCTAGGTTCTGGTTAAGCCCCGAATGTTCAACGTATGGCTTGGCCCCTGGTGGGGATGGGCTGGTTTGACCAATTTTCCAAAATGGGTCCCACTCCGGCCCTGACTGGGCTTGTTGTGAATTAAAAACGCTTGTAGTGTGTAAGGGCATGAATAGTAACTACCGTTGTTTAAAAGTATTTTTGTGTTTGTTTTGTTAAAGCCATTCACATATAGGGATTCCCACGTATCGTTTACCCATGCCACCCTGCCAAGACGTCTTGCCACCCCTTTGCCACCCCATGTAAAATGTTCTAGATCCGCCACTGAACTTAATACCCTGTCCAAAACTTGTAAGGGCGTAGTAACTTAGGCGTAGTTTGTGAAAGACCCAAAGAAACACAAATATCCTACGAGGCAAAATCCCAGGTTATTTTGGAATCCCTGCCGGACGCATTTTTTAGGTCTCGAAAAGAGGACATGTCCGGGTAAAAGAGGACGTCACCCTACAGTATGCCACTGGGCACTCAGGGTAACCAGTCGTGTACCGCTAAAGGGGCTATCTAGCACAGTTACGTTTTGTTAGGACACAAAATTACAGTACAAAAACCCCAGCAGGAGCACCAACAACATCGGCTGCTCCAGGCCTCAACACTGCTCCATGCCTAATCAACACGCAAGAGATTCGCCTGACTCCAAAACCTTTTCTAAGGATGCAAAACGATTTGTACGGATGCAAAATATTATTGACCCTAATTTGACTCCATAACTTCACTGCTTTTAGTCTTAGTTTTAATGAATGTGTGTTTTGTGGTGAGATATTTAAAATAAGCTGACGTGCCAAAGGTTACAGTAAATTGTAAAAGGCCAGCTATAGTTGGATATGGGAATTCTTTATGGAAGGGCTGAGCAGGTACTTGTCCTTTGTATAAAGTATGGAGTATTATGTTTGAGAACATAATGGTATCCTTCTAATGAAAAGTTTGAAATAAAGTTGTGTTTCAAGAAGATAACAGTTCTATTGAATCTTTGCAGTGTCTCCATTTCAAAGGCTAAGAGGATGAATTTGTCATTTGTGACAGTAATTTGGCCACAACTTTTCTTTAATTTGTTTGGAAACTGAGTAAAGTATTAATGTCTCCCTCCAATATACTGAATCGCACAAACAGAGATATAAATCATCCCTGAAGCATTATTTCTTTCAAAAGAGAGAAATGTTTCAGAGATGCATTGTCCATTTGATAATATTGGGCCTTTTAATCAATTGGCATTTTTAAGCCCTGTAGCCTGCACTGTGTCTTGCCAAAACTTTTCCTCTTTCTATTTATCTGTGTGTTCACAACTCAGTAAACATCTTTCTCCTCTATAACACCTCTAATAGATATTCAACAACATTGAGAAACAACATTTCTCAGTAACATTGCAACTCTGTATTATTGCTTACAGTACACAATACATAATCTGCGACAAAACATAAATAAAAATAGAAAGTTGGAGAGTTCAAGCAGCAGAGCTTCACATCAGCTGCAGAGGTCTGGGAGCCCCTGAAATCATCCCATACCCACCCACCCACCCCCCAACGACCCCACCCCTGTCCTCCAACGCACATACACTCAAGTCGAGGAGAGGGCAGCTGTGTGGAATCACATCTGATTTAGAGCTAAAGGGCAACGGACAATCTCTGTTTATTATTGAACAGACAGATGAGGGCAGAGGTGTACAGTGTTGGAGGAGGAGCACTAACAAGACAGCGTTAGCCAGACCCGGCCCTCACTGCCTCAAGGGGAAATGCAGCTTGAGAACTCAGGAACAACACAAAGGCAGCATGTGTCCTCAGCGAATGCTCAACTTGGTCAAGGCTATGGATGATCCTGCAGAGGTGATTGAAAACTATGCCTTGAACAGCCACTGAGGAGACAAAAGCTACAGGAGTAGCGCCCATGTTCATGCAACATGAATTGAGGAGTGAAGGACATACACTCTAATATCCTGTGAAGGCCACCCTAGGTAGCAAATAAGACAAGATTTAGAGTTGTGTGCCATTGTCCATTTCAGAAAGATTTTTGATAGAAATAAATAAGACAATGCTATGCTGTCATTTCGACCACAGTGACCACAGCAGTGCAATTAAAACAATAAAAACCTGCACAGTCCAACTCACCGCAGTCTTTACGCTACTGTGTTTCACGGAAAATAAGCCACATCGTTTAAAAGCCACACCCCCCAGAATGAGCACTTTGGTTTGTAAATTTGAGTATAAGCTGCACCGGAATACAAGCGGCACTTTGTAAGCAAATAACGTTGCCGTCGCGCGGACTAATGTTCACAAATGAGTACTTGCACATTCATACTGTAGCTGCGGACAGTAGTGATGTGTCGTTCGTGAACGATTTGTTCATTTTAAACGAATCCTTACAAGGACTCGGGAGTAACGAGTCCTCTCAAAGAGTGATTCGTTCATTTTCTCGTGCCCGCGCATCGGGACTGTTGCATAGGCTCGTCCAAGTAAACATAAATGATTCGTTAATTTCCCGACTCGGTCATCGGGTACGAGTATTTGGATCATTTTTCACGTGACCTGCATAGGCTCTGTAGTGGTGGAAACGAACGATTCGTTCATTTCCCGACTCGGTCTTTCTACGAGTATTTGGATCATTTTTCACGTGACCTACATAGGCTCTGTAGTGGTAGCTAGAGGAAACGCTACAGGAAACGATTCGTTCATTTCCCGACTCTGTCTTTCTACAAGTCTTTGGATCATTTTTCACGTGACCTACATAGGCTCTGTAGTGGTGGAAACGAACGATTCGTTCATTTCCCGACTCGGTCTTTCTACGAGTATTTGGATCATTTTTCACGTGACCTGCATAGCCTCTGTAGTGGTAGCTAGAGGAAACGCTAGAGGGAACGATTCGTTCATTTCCCGACTGTGTCTTTCTACAAGTCTTTGGATCATTTTTCACGTGACCTGCATAGGCTCTGTAGTGGTGGAAACGAACGATTCGTTCATTTCCCGACTCGGTCTTTCTACGAGTATTTGGATCATTTTTCACGTGACCTGCATAGGCTCTGTAGTGGTAGCTAGAGGAAACGCTAGAGGGAACGATTCGTTCATTTCCCGACTCGGTCTTTCTACAAGTCTTTGGATAATTTTTCACGTGACCTGCATAGGCTCTGTAGTGGTGGAAACGAACGATTCGTTCATTTCCCGACTCTGTCTTTCTACGAGTCTTTGGATCATTTTTCACGTGACCTGCATAGGCTCTGTAGTGGTAGCTAGAGGAAACGAACGATTCATTCATTTCCCGACTCGGTCTTTCTACGAGTCTTTGGATCATTTTTCACGTGACCTGCATAGGCTCTGTAGTGGTAGCTAGAGGAAACTAACGATTCGTTCATTTCCCGACTCGGTCATTCTACGAGTCTTTGGATCATTTTTCACGTGACCTGCATATGCTCTGTACTGGAGGAAATGAACGATTCGTTCATTTCCCGACTCGGTCTTTCTACGAGTCTTTGGATCCTTTTTTCACGTGACCCGCATTGTATTTTTTAGTTGAGGAAACAGTTTCCTCATTCCCTTTCGCGTGGCCGCTGTTTTAGTAAGACGCGAATGATATTCGCTCCAGTCATCATTATTTTCACTTTACATTTACACTTACAGTTTAGTGCAGTGTAATTGTTTGCCATGATAATTAAATGCTAGTGTGATAATAAATGACCAAATCATACAAACTGTCATGATACATTATTTTAATGCAGGAATTTCTTTTAAAATAGTATCTGCTGGTGCACATGTCATGCACTAACCTACATGAGAATATGATTCGTGTTTGCAGTGGACGGATACAAAAATTGGACGGGCCAAAAATTGGACCTACAAAAAATGTGTTTCTGAAAACCGACTGATGCACTGAAATAAGTACGTAGGGCAGAGCCAGGCTAGGTATCTGGAGCTGCCTCCGCCATTCTTTCAAATCGACTCGCCGCCAAGAGACCCGCCCTTCTCTGACTCTGATTGGCCGTGAACCTGAAAAAAAAACGATCAAACCAACAATGGCAGCGAGTATTACCCAATCAGGGGCAGAATAGGACGAGTCTTCACAGAATTCTGGTGGGATGATTTGCATGGGATGCTGCATTGATGACAAAATCCCGAAAATACGGGACAAAACCCATCCCGTATTGATTCAAAAAGGGACGCACTATTTTATTCTCAAATACGGGACGATTCCGTATTTAAGAGACGGGTGGCAACCAGATATAGCCTACCGAGAGAGAACCGCCAAGTCGATTTCTAAAATCAGCGAGAAATTCAAGGAGATGGAAGATATTAAATTAATTCTCGAAGTTGAGAAGCACAGGGCGTTGTATGACCCCCAGCACCAATTGGACAAGGACAACGTAGATAAGGATCAATGCTGGGATATATAGCCAATGCCATGTTTATGTACCATGTCAGCGTAAAGGAAAGCTCAGAGCTGAAAGGCTTGGTGACCGGTGTGGAGAAATGTGCGTCTGGTGTGAACAGATTTGAGCCAGTCGTAGCCGATCGTGGCGCTGGGCAGCGCTTCCAGGTGCTTCGTAGCCAGTGTGTCCCAGGCGTAAGACTTGAATGATATTCGTTCACAAGTAATTACAGATTTTTTTATTTTAACGTTATTGTACTTTACTTACAGTTCAGTGCAGTGTAGGCCTAATTGTTTGCCGTGATAATGAAATGCTAGTGTGATAATAAATGACCATTTCAAATCCTACAAACTGTCAGGATGCATTATTTTAATGCAGGAATTTTCTTTTAAAATAGTATCTGCTGGTTTACACTAACATATACATGAGAATATGATAAATGTTTGCAGTGGACTTATTTAGGTCAGGGATTTGGCTATGTAGCCGGTGTGTATCGGTGAAACTCACTCCTCAGGTAAGTAAATGGCCACCCGCATCAACAAATTGCTAACTTTTTGTTGGCGTAGTTGGTAGTGGTGGCATTTGGGAAGCCAGACGTGGTATGTTCGAACCCAGTGTGGGACGATTTGCCCGATACCTCTGACGGAGCTTGCACGACCACGTCTGTTACAGCTGTAAAATGTTGAGCACCATTCCCCACTCACTTTGTCTTTTCAGCAAAACTCTAAACATATTCTCAGTCTCAAAACACATTCTGCACTCGAATGCACATGTCATCCATACTGGTAAACACAAGTGGCTACAATCAAATACAAATAGAGAACACATGTCATTGGGTGTGCTTTGCCTTCGGCAAGGGCACAACCTTTGTTCTCTCACATATATATTATTATTATTATTCTTTTTGCCCCCCTAAAACTCAAGTCAATATTTGGCCTACATAGACAACGTAGGTGTCAAAAGGTTCGTCTTGATAGCGATTGAGTTGCTTCTATTGGAATTTACGTTCCGTTGCATGGTTTGGGCTTAAGTTAAGTTTTTGTGGCGAAAAGTGAAGCTAACGGTGGCTAATTTGCTAGCCACAGTCACTGGCGTGACTACCTTTGGCAGAACATTCGTTTCGCATCTGTTAACTTGGGGGATAGCTAGGCTAACTATATATTTACTGCAAGGCAGCTGCAGAAACGCCACAAGCAAAGAGGCCAGGGTGATAAATATTTACTCATTTTACTTTGTGATATGACACACAATTGTGATGTGTAATGTACAATATAAGCTGATATTATTAAGGAAGTACATCTACTTTCGGAAACAGTAGTCTACTATTTCACTGAAATATTAGCATCATGACATTAGCCTGTGTTGCCCGGGCAACACATACTACAGTGGTCTATGATGTATCTGTTTTCAATCGTTAAAATAAACATTCCTCACATATAAATTTTCGTTGTAGGATTTATTCTGACATTAGTAAACGATTTGTTGGTGAAATTACCATTACCTGTGGTTTCAAACCAGTGTAGCTCACTGCAACGCTGTAGCTTACGCGAGACACACTACAAAAACATCTAGCTACAGTACAGTACACAGCTGTTTAGGAAGTCAAACGGCGACAGAAAATGTTCGGCACTCCCCTTACTTAAATCAAAAGTCTATCTAACTACTAACCTGAACTTCATTGCCACAGCCTAAACGTTGTCAATCTGTTCATGAAAATAATTAATTTCAGCCTAAACCGTACAACGGAACGTTAAATCCAATTCAACCAACGCAATCGCTACCAAGACGAACACAGCAGTAGTCTACTACTGTACCGTAGTAGTACAATTTACTGGGGCAGCTTCTCCACACAGGGCTATATCGCATTTTGCGTTGTTACTGACAATGATCGCTACCAGTGAGCTTTTTATGAATGAGCGATTTTCCACTAAATAAATGTCAAGCTTATTTACGTTTTGGGGGGCATATTTTCAGTTAGCAGATGGTACTGTTTGAATCGCGATTCCATCTTCTACTGCCGGGTAACGTCGTAGAATAATCTTCAAAGGGGTTGTTTATTCATGAATGAATGCAATATGAGTAGGCTAAATGCCTGAAAATATCATGAGAAGGGAAAAACTTAAAATGACGTTTAAGTCATAGAGATTAGGTCAATTTTTACACCGGTCTGCCAAATATATTCGTTTTGATTCAACGATGAGGCTGCCTCTTGCAGGGGAAATGAGAAGACATCTATTTCATTCTACACTTCACTCGTATTTTCAGTTGTAAATGAGCAGCAAAAAAATCTATGTAATCTTTATAAATAATAAGTATGCATCTTTATATAAAATATACAGAAATATCAGTTGTAATAATGTCATTCAAAAACGGACCCCTGTGCAACCGACGCATGCAAGCACACCCTACAATTTCCCCAGAAATTGTATACCCTCTCTAGTTATATTTTATTTTATATTTAAATTGTTGTATTCTTAGATTGTTTAGTTCTTAGAAATAGTTAAACTTTTGTACTTTTACTTAATTTAAGATCTGTATATGTTTAGTGTTTTGCACCTCCCTGCCACAGTAAATTCTGTGTTTGTATAACATACATGGCGAATAAACCAAATTCTGATTCTGATTGATTAAACACAACCACTCAAAATTGATTTCACTTGTATCAAATGAAGTGACACAACCAATATAAGCCAGTTTAGAGAGCAAACAGGTTGTTGAAGGTGGGAAGGAGAAAGTCTGAGAATGGATAGAAGAAACAATGTGAGAGGACGAGTGCGTATGCGAGTTGGACGACGAGGAAGAGGGCAAGAAAGAGGAAGACAAAGAGGAAGCGATTCATGTTGTTTACAGTAATTGTAACTTGTTTAACTACATGGTCTTGTGGTTCTTCCCTTTGGCACTTATTTTGGTTGTTCACAATATATGCTTCATGTTTTGGCTACCCGCAATGTTTTTTTGGGCTACCTTGTTGTTATCAGTGACCTATGCACTTTGTAAAGCTCTCTCTTGGAAGTCGCTTTGGATAAAAGCGTCTGCTAAAGGAATAAATGTAAATGTAAGACAAAGAGTGGACATATCTGATGAAATTCAAGCAACAGTCATAGACCATGTTATAGTCCATGGACTGACAATGAGGGAAGCAGGACTTAGAGTGCACCCCAATTTGAGCCGATTTTCTGTGTCCAACATAGTAACGACATTCAGAGAAGAGATCAGGTGCAGTATACGACTGTATTTTTGTAATTGCAGATTTACTGTACTACACTATTGCAGCTGTTTCAATAGATATTGGTAAAGTTCATCACTGTATGTATTGTACTGCATGAATATTTTTTGTAACTGCACATCTACTTTTTGTAGAACTGCAAGGCTGCCACATGCAGGTGGAAGGACATCTATATTCACTCAGGAGCAAGAGACCATTATAGTGGGCATGGTCCTTTCAAGATAATTTAATACGACTCAGAGAAATCCAGGAATGAGTGATACAAGACAACACACACTTCCAGGGAATCGACAGTGTGAGCATTTCCACAATTGACTGTGTCCTAACGGCATGCGAATGAAACAGTGTCACGACTCTGTTTCATGTTTATTTGGACGACATTTTGATATTTTCCTCTGACTTAGATTCTCACGTTCAACACGTCCGGCGAGTGCTCCAGCAAATACTCCAAAATCGACTCTTCGTTAAACTGGAAAAAAGTGAGTTCCACACTACTAGCACCACTTTTCTGGGCTTTGTGGTCTCCCCCCAGGGATTAACGATGGATCAGTCAAAAGTAACAGCAGTCCTGGAGTGGGCTACACCCACGACTATAAAGCAGCTGCAAAGATTCCTAGGCTTTTCAAACTTTTATCGCCGCTTTATCAGGAATTATAGCACAGCGGCGGCTCCTCTCACTGGCCTTCTCCGGGGTAAACCCGCTTCCCTGCGCTGGACACCAGCTGCACAGCAAGCTGAGCTAAAAACAAAGATTCACCACGGCTCCGGTGCTAGCTCACCCAGACCCTGGACTGCCTTTCATAGTAGAGGTGGATGCCTCCGAGGTGGGAGTAGGAGCGATCCTCTCCCAGAGATCTTCCCAGGACCAGAAGTTGCATCCTTTTGCTTTCTTTTCTCGACGGCTCACCGCAGCAGAAAGTCACTATGATGTAGGGAATCGTGAACTGCTGGCGGTCAAACTGGCCTTAGAAGAGTGGCGCCACTGGCTAGAAGGGGCCCAGCATCCGTTCATGGTGTGGACAGATCATAAAAACCTTGAGTATATCCGTGAGGCCCGCAGACTCAATCCTCGTCAAGCTCGATGGGCCCTCTTCTTCACACGCTTCAATTTCACGCTCTCTTTTCGACCAGGGTCCAAGAACGTCAAGGCCGATGCCCTCTCTCGGCAGTTTGCCCCAGATAGCCTTCTAGAAACACCAGAACCAATCGTTCCTGACACCTGTGTTGTTGCCCCAGTCCGTTGGATACTAATGGAGCACGTGCAAGATGGCCACCGCCTAGAACAACCACCACCCAACACGCCACCCTCCAAGACTTTTGTTCCAACGGCACAACGGCCACTGGTGCTGGAGTGGGGTCATGATTCTCGCCTGGTAGGCCATCCCGGGCGACACCGAACCATGGAACTAATTAGCCGTACATTCTGGTGGCCGTCTATAAGGGAGGATGTTGCAGGTTATGTCGCAGCCTGTTCCATATGTGCTGCCCACAAAGTCGACAACCAGCGCCCCCAAGGGCTCTTGCACCCCTTGTCCATACCCCGTCGCCCCTGGTCACATGTCTCTCTTGACTTTGTTACGGGGTTGCCCCTCTCCAATGGTTTTACAGTTGTACTCGTCATTGTTGATCGGTTTTCAAAGACCTCACGTTTTGTACCCCTACAGAAACTCCCAACGGCCCGGCAGACAGCAGACGCTCTCGTTAAAGAGGTGGTTTGCTACCATGGCACGCCTGAGGAAATCCTATCCGACAGGGGTCCACAGTTCATCGCCAGATTCTGGAGGGCCTTTTGGCAGCTAATGGGGGTAACTGTTCGTCTCACCTCTGGGTATCACCCCCAGACTAATGGCCAGACTGAACGAGTCAACCAAGAGATGGAGAAATATCTCCGATCATATTGTTCTTCTAACCCTACCACCTGGGCAAGTTACCTGATGTGGGCGGAGCTGGCTCACAACCAGCTAGTCTTCATCCTTAGGAATGTCTCCTTTTGAAGCGCTTACAGGATACCCTCCAGTGTTGTTCCCTACCTCGCCAACAGAGGGCCCGGTGCCTGCAGCGAATGCCTCAGTCCAGCGCCTTCGACGTCTCTGGAAAAAGGTCCGCCGGAACCTCGTCAGGGCCACAAACCAACACAAACGCCAGGCGGATCGAAAAAGAAGAGTGGCAGTGCTCTACAAACCTGGTGATCGGGTATGGGTGTCTACAAAGGGATTGCCTATGCCTGCATAATCCAAAAAACTCTCACCTAGGTATGTGGGACCGTTCAGAGTGTCACGCAGAATTAATCCGGTGTCTTACATGTTGTCCATCCCTCGGTCAATGAGGGTCAGCCCTGTTTTTCATGTCTCTTTGCTACGCAAAGCCGTCTCTTCTCCTCTGTCTCTGGCATCCCAGAACCCTCCTCCACCTCGGAGGATTGATGGCACTCTGACCTACACAGTCAGAAAACTCCTCGATGTTCGACGACGGGGTTGTGGATTGGAGTTCCTCGTAGACTGGGAGGGCTATGGACCTGAGGAGCGGTCATGGGTCTCTCGGACGAACATTTATGACAAATCCTTGATCCAGGAGTTCTTCGACGCCCGCCCGGCCCTCCCTGGACCGTCGGGTGCCGGTCCTCGAGGGGGGGGTCCTGTCACGACTCAACACACAGCGTGCCCTCCAGGACAGCAGAGGGCACTAAGGAGTCAGAGCAAGGCCAGGTCAGCCGTGAGGAAGTGAACGGCCATGGTTAAAAGGAACCCTGAATTGTTTGTCAGTGCTCATTCATGGTTTGTGTGCTACGGGCGTTACCTCACTTGGAAACTTTTTACGGAAACTCTTTACCTGTGCTGGACCCTGCTTGCCCCGACTGTGGATTTTGGATCACGATTTGGACTATTCACTTGGACTCTCTTTTGTTTCACGGTATTGAACCCCGCTTGTCTCTGACCTCTCCTTTGTCTTGCCCTACCTGGAAACTTCGATTGTGCTGGCTGCTCTGTGTACCTTGACCCTGGACTGTGCCTTGACCTTGATTGTGGATTACCCTTGAACCAACTATCTTGATGGACTTTAAGTTTGCCTTTGCCTCAATTGTTATTTGACCCAGTGTGTGGTCATGACTGACTACTTTACGTGATTGAAGTAAATCAGAACCATTAAAAACTCTAAACTGCATCTGCGACTGTGTTCTTCATTCCAACCTGACAAACAGGTATACCGAGTACCTTTTGAGCGCAACTCACAAAGGGTGAAAGAACTGCGAGCTCAGTATGTGCAAGTAAGTGTACATTCAGACACATTTACTGTAATACAGATTGTCTACAGTACTGCCACATACTATGTGAATGAAATTACTCTTCAGTACATACAATGTATGTGAATCAGAAGTGCATACAGTAGGCCTAATTGAACTCTACAATATAGCACTGTCTCTGTACGACTTACAAAATTCTACATACAGTATATTGTATTCCTACACAGACAATATTTGACTTGGAATCCTTGGACAGACCCCATGAGTTAATCTTTGTCGATGAAGCAGGCTTCAATTTAACAAAGAGGAGAAGGAGAGGCCGAAACATGATTGGACAGCGGGCCATTGTTGAAGTCCATGGTCAACGAGGTGGCAATGTCACAATCTGTGCTGCTATCAGCAACCATGGTGTTCTACATCACCATGTTACCCTCGGGCCATATAACACCCAGCATCTTCTAAGATTTCTTGCCAATCTAAGAGATATTTTATTTGAGCAGCGGGTTCAAGAGCAGCAGGGTCAAGAGCTAAATGAGAATCCCATTCCCACCTATGTGATAGTGTTGGACAATGTCAGTTTCCACCAAGCTGCTCTGGTAAGGGAATGGTTCAACATCAATGGTCTTTTACTTCCCTCCATACTCACCTTTCCTGAATGCGATTGAGGAGTTTTTCTCGTCATGGAGATGGAAAGTGTATGATAGACAACCCTACACCAGAGTAAATCTGTTGCAAGCCATGGAATTAGCCTGTAGTGATATAGTAGGTGAGGAATCATGTCAGGGCTGGATACGGCACACAAGGCTTCTTGCCCCGTTGACTCAGGAGATAAAATATTGCTTGTGATGTCGACGAAATGCTCTGGCCTGACCCAGCCCAAAGACAAGAAGAAACACATTGATGACATGTTGACTCCTTTGATTTTTGTCCCTTTTTCTGTAGTAGTGTATACTGTAGTAGGCCTACAGTGCATTGTAGGCTGTATAATGTACAATAAACAAATTGTATGGTCCTGAACATTGTGCTTTCTATTTGTTACAGTAACAGTACTTGACTGCTCAATAGATTTTGACTGGTTGCAGGTTCATATCAACAAAGAACAAGAGTGAGTTGTGAGTAGTGAGATGCAGGGTACTGTACTGTATAGGGGTACAAGGAGGAGAAAGAACCAACCAAAATTAGAGCAAAGCAGAGTAGTAATTTCTGATAAATCTTTAGCTACTATGACAGAACATGTTTTCGTTCATCAAAAGACAATGAGATTAAAAAGGTACTTGTCCCTGAGAACTATATGTTTTGAACAATGTGTTTTCTATTTTTTGGCGTATTGTTTACTGACTGCTTGAAAGTGTATATAATTTTTATCACTTTGTTTATTTGAGAGCAGTGTTTGATTTTGAGCACAGGTAAATCTGTTGTGAGGCAAAAGTTTCATTTTCAGGTTTTGTAAATAGTGCTTGAAGATGAGGTTATGTGTTTACAGTTTTGAGAAAATGGGTGACTGTTTCAAGAAATGTGTTTCAGCAATTTTGAAAAACTGTAATTGTCAATTTTCCAGAAATACATTTCAAGATTATTTACGTTTTTGGGGGAATTCTTTCAGTTTGCAAAGGATAGGCTGTTTGAATCGCGATTCCAGCTAA
The DNA here is from genome assembly GCF_038355195.1 of Osmerus mordax. Classification (NCBI taxonomy): domain Eukaryota; kingdom Metazoa; phylum Chordata; class Actinopteri; order Osmeriformes; family Osmeridae; genus Osmerus; species Osmerus mordax. Next base: position 5,395,571 of record NC_090064.1, read on the forward strand.
TACTACCAGTGACATTGTTGTTAGATAGCCTATAGGTTAGGAGTCAGGATACTGGGAGTCAGGTGGCTGAGCGGTTAGGGAAGCGGGCTAGTAATCAGAAGGTTGCCCGTTCGATTCCCGGCCGTGCCAAATGACGTGTCCTTGGGCAAGGCACTTCACCCTACTTGCCTCGGGGGGTATGTCCCTGTACTTACTGTAAGTCGTCATTTTTACACAGGATTGCCCAATTTCTTAGTTTTGATGGCAACTTTTTCAACTATGTGAGGCTGCAACATAGCCTATCACTATTCCCTCTGGCACTAAAGGAAATTATAAGAGAACCCTGTTTCATTCTACACTTCAATCTTAGTATTTTGAAGTTTAAATGAGCAGCAACAAATGTATGCTTTTAAAACTATGCCAAATTCATAAAAAGTATGCATAAAATGTACAGAAATATCAGTTGTACAATTTCTGTAACCAAATGGACCCATCAGCAACTGACGCGAGCACACCTCACAATTTCCTCAAGAAATTGTACCCTCTCTAGTTTCTAATCAAGTATTATTGGTCGGGGAACAACCTTGCAATTTAGGGAGATCGAGGAAACCTAGTTATTATGAAGGAATGACTTAGAGCAGATCAGATACCATGAGGGAATAAATGATGCTAGTTCAAATTATGTACGATGATTTATTGAAGTAAATGGAAATATAATTAACATTACTGGATATATTTTTTTATTGTTTTTTGTGAGAGTTTGATAGGCTAACGAATGAAAAAACAAAACAAACAATGGATCAGATGAAAAGAGCTGCAGAGGGGAGGAAAAGGCCTTGTCCAATAATAGGAATGGTCTAGTGGTAACTAACGGGAGTTAGTTTTCCGTGTAGTCTAATCAAACACACACAATATACATTACTTCATGCCACTGTCACAAGTAAGAAATAGCTAGTCGCTAGTCGTGTATCACAGTAAATAGCAAAAACGACAGGCCCTGCCTTCTCTACACACCTGACCTACCAAACAAACAAAACAGGCAACATCTGCTCACTTCTAACCTCTTGTACATAGACACAGAGTTGAAGTGGAGACCATTGGCATGTTCCCTAGCTCTATTCCAACAAAGACAGGAAACAGAGGGGGAAACAACCCTCAACCCTAACTCAAACACACATGTAGCACATGGATAGCGGCTTTAGTGGATAATGGCTTAGTTAGAGCTTGTTCCTCTTCTCTCGTTGAATGATGTATACAAATACGCCGTCCCTTCCATGATTGGAGGACAGTCGATTAACAAAACGGGACACAACTAGAAAAGGACTGGTTCTTGAGAGCCGGAGCGGTACAAGGACCAGAGGAAAACGCATACAGACACACATAAGAAACATTAAAGCATATCATGCATAGTCCCTGAAATACCTCGTCTTTCCAGGCCCTAAATCAAAAGCCTTTCACCAAACAGAAAGGTGAAGTAAGCCTAGACCAATTCTACCAGGGGAAGACAGAAGGCTCTGCACTTTCTAACCCAGAAAAGACTCTTCAAGAAAAAGAAAACCATTTCAGATCCTTCTTGTACATGTGAGCACCAGTGGCGGTTCTAGACAAATTTTACTGGGGGGGCCAAGGGGGGGCCAGTGTTTAATCAGAGGGGCACATTAAAAAACGGAAACAAATGATATTTAAACATTAAATACTTTAATTTAGCTTTACATTAAAATCATACAAACGGCTCTGGCCCCCCTCTTCCAGCTCCTCAACTGTCTCAATACCTTGATATGTTTCTCTAACTTTTTTATTTACTGGGGCAAAAAAGGTTGCAATGTCCCTTCCTCGTTTCATGATGACTACTAGAAGAAGAAAACCTTTTTTTTTTTTATTCAGTCAGCACAGGGGGGGCCAGGGACATTTTTACAGGGGCACTGGCCCCTGTAGGCCCCCGTGTAGAAACGCCCCTGGTGAGCACATGCCCCTTAGGATCAATCAACGATACGCAAGACTGTATCAAAACTACATTTTACATAGTGGTTCCTGTTGTGACTAAACAAGCAAAACATAAATAATAATAAATTAATCAATTGAAGCATTTCCCAACACAATCTCAGCATCCCAGTTGGATATTAGAACATCATCAATGCTTTCACAGATGCCCATGGAAGGGCTTCTCCATCTCCCAGAATGGAACCTCAGGTGGGCCGTGTTCTCATGCATCATAATTGCTATTTGTCTTTGGTGTTGTGTGTGTGAGTGTGTGCAGCATTTGTGTGTGTATATATGTCTGTGTGGGTGTGTCTATATTGTGTTGGTGTGTTTGTGTGTGACAGAGAAAGACAGACACCATAAAAGAGAGCAAGATAGAGATGGAGGGCAAGAGATGAACAGAGAGAGAAAGAGAGCAAGATAAATGGAGAGAAATGGAGAAAGAGCAAGAGAGATGAAAGAGAGCAAGAGAGAAAGATGGAGGAAGAGAGCAAGAGAGAGAGAGAGAGAGAGAGAAAAAGCCGGCTCAGGCAGACTACTGTGACTAATCTGACATGCTATCTGTGGCACAGGTGCTGTGTCTCAGAGAATGAAGATAAACCCAGGGTTTCTGCCCAATGGCCACCTTAATTACCGATTTTTTAATCCAATCTGTCACACCTATCTTTCCCGCTTCAGTATTAGCTGCACATTTAAACCACATCCATTTGTTACAGATTCAACTTTCCCTACACTTCTGCTGTTATTGAAGACATTTTAATTATTTGTCAACATATGAAGAAGCAGTTGGAATGTTTAAGATGAGAGATTCCCAGGGGATAAAACTGTTTCTGCGATAATTGGTGCATTTCATCGGAGATGAGGTGTAGGGCAATTCCCTTTGGAGACTTCTCGTAGCGAAGCATAAAAGCAATCAGTGAAAAAATACTGCCGGCTCTCCCCTGATTTGGAAAGCACTTCAGAACAATTTGCCAAAGAGAGTAAGAAATGAACTAAAAACTCCTCAATTGCTACAAATATGACTTGTCAATATGATGTCACTATAACTAAATATCTTAGTTACTGTTTTCTCAGTCTTCAGTGCTCTGTGGGGTGGAGTCCCCACCATAGTTGACCATCTACAACACTTCAATTCAACGTGATCTGTTAGTTGCTAGAATCTTGAAGCGTTCTGAGTTCTGTTGGTCGACATAATGGGACCTGTTTGCAAGTGGCTATTTTCGGTGCTGTGGCCATGGTGCATTAAGCCTGTTAAATGGTCTGTGCACACTGGGTTCCAGTGTAAGTTTCCAGCTTTTTCCTGCCCCAGGTGTTGTGGAGTAGTTGAATTGAGTTGTAGGAAGGCAGGCAGGCTCTTCAAAGATGGACTGGAGCCATTTTGTGCCTCAGTCTCTCTTCTACCAATGCTGGAAGCCGGAGCAATCTTAATGGATGCAGTTGGTCCACGTTTGCTGGTCAATGTTTATCATAACTTCAAAGCAGAGTGATCATCACAGATGTCGATGCAGAAGGAACCTGTATGAAAAGAAATTGCTCGCTATCTGAAAACATGTATATGTGTGCATCAATTTATCTCCTATTTATGTTCCTTTCCTTAATAAGAGCCGTCCCTTCATCTCTTACAGGGGCACTTTGGTCATTATTTTCCTCTCAGTAATGGGATGGATACTCATTGTCTCTATACAACATATGTACATGTCCAAGGGTTTGTAATTCTAAGCAAATCAGCATTTGGCTTATATCTCATGCTATCATTCTCACTCTCATCTATGTTGTTCCATTAAATGTTAATTTATGACCAGACTAGGCAATGTTTTATTTATTGTTATTTTACTTTTGTCTATGATTTTATATCCAATCTCATTCTCTTCTCCTTTTGTCTCCTTTACTATATTCTACTATATTGTACTCTGTCAATAGAGGACTAGTGCTCTGTGCCTAGGTGTCCAGCAGGTCTACACGGTTTTACATTTACATTTAGGCATTTAGCAGACGCTCTTATCCAGAGCGACTTACAGTAAGTACAGGGACATTCCCCCTGAGGCAAGTAGGGTCAAGTGCCTTGCCCAAGGACACAACGTCATTTTGCACGGACGGAAATCGAACCGGCAACCTCCTGATTAATAGCTCAATTCCCTAACCACTCAGCCAACTGACCCCAGAGCCATCTTAGACAGAGCCATCTCTACTCTACCATCTTGTCTGTTGTTTTGCAGAGAACATTTTTCACAGACTCAAGGTCAAAACTAATGGTTCTTGGTATAATGTAAATAAAACTCAGTGTTGTGGTCTGAAATACTATTAAAGTAATGGGACATCATCAAAGGGACGTCACCTCATACAGGGAAAGCAATGTTTAGAAATATCTTTGGTAACACTTTATAACACATCAACCAGTATTAGCGTGTATCATGCATTTAACTTGGCGTACATTAATTCAAGTCATAAGTAAAGACATTTGCCAGAGATAGATAAAGCATGATGATGTGCTGCAAGACTATCTCTTTCTTTCTTCATTCATAAAAACTTTAAGGCTTAAGCACACTGAATGAAATGAAACTATGGTGCTACTGTACACAGATTGGTGTAAAGCACATTTGTCTCAAGAGAATATGGCAATGGTGTCTTGAAAGAGTGTATTCTGATCATGTACTGATCTAATCTCTTATATTAGTTGCAAGCGGAATTTAGAACCTTCCTTAACCTCACTCTTTAGTGCAATTTAAAACAAAACATATCCAAAAGGTTTTGGGATATGTTGGATAGTCAACTTGCAATTTTTTACAGTCAAGGGTTTTCATGCATGTTGTGCTCACCACCTTTACGATTTTGAGATACTTGCCAATTGTTCAAATCAGCAAATATTTTCCCTCTAGTGTATAAGGCCAACCTTGCCATGATACAGTTAGGTCCATAAATATTTGGACATTGACACAATTGTCATCATTTTGGCTCTGTATACCACCACAATGGATTTGAAATGAAACAATCAAGATGTGCTTTAAGTGCAGACTTTCAGCTTTAATTTCAGGGTATTTACATCCAAATCAGGTGAACGGTGTAGGAATTACAACACCTTTTATACGTGCCCCCCCCCCCCCCCTTTTTAAGGGACCAAAAATAATTGGACAAACTAACATAATCATAAATCTAATTGTCACTTTTAATACTTGGTTGCAAATCCTTTGCAGTCAATGACAGCCTGAAGTCTGGAACCCATAGACATCACCAGACGCTGGGTTTCGTCCCTGGTGATGCTCTGCCAGGCCTCTACTGCAACTGTCTTCAGTTCCTGCTTGTTCTTGGGGCATTTTCCCTTCAGTTTTGTCTTTAGCAAGTGAAATGCATGCTCAATTGGATTTAGGTCAGGTGATTGACTTGGCCATTGCAGAACATTCCACTTCTTTGCCTTAAAAAACTCTTTGGTTGCTTTCGCAGTATGCTTCGGGTCATTGTCCATCTGCACTGTGAAGCGCCGTCCTATGAGTTCTGAAGCATTTGGCTGAATCTGAGCAGATAATATTGCCCGAAACACTTCAGAATTCATCCTACTGCTTTTGTCAGCAGTCACATCATCGATAAATACAAGGGAACCAGTTCCATTGGCAGCCATACATGCCCACGCCATAACACTACCTCCACCATGCTTCACTGATGAGGTGGTATGCTTTGGATCATGAGCAGTTCCTTCCCTTCTCCATACTCTTCTCTTCCCATCATTCTGGTACAAGTTGATCTTGGTCTCATCTGTCCATAGGATGTTGTTCCAGAACTGTACAGGCTCTTTTAGATGTTTTTTGGCAAACTCTAATCTGGTCTTCCTGTTTTTGAGACTCACCAATGGTTTACATCTTGTGGTGAACCCTCTGTATTTACTCTGGTGAAGTCTTCTCTTAATTGTTGACTTTGACACAGATACGCATTCCTCCTGGAGAGTGTTCTTGATCTGGCCAACTGTTGTGAAGGGGTTTTTCCTCACCAGGGAAAGAATTCTTCTGTCATCCACCACAGTTGTTTTCCGTGGTCTTCCGGGTCTTTTGGTGTTGCTGAGCTCACCAGTGCGTTCTGTCTTTTTAAGAATGTATCAAACAGTTGATTTGGCCACACCTAATGTTTTTGCTATCTCTCTGATAGGTTTGTTTTGATTTTTCAGCCTAACGATGGCTTGCTTCACTGATGGTGACAGCTCTTTGGACTTCATATTGAGAGTTGACAGCAACCGATTCCAAACAAAAATATCATACTTGAAATGAACTCTAGACCTTTGATCTGCTCCTTGTCAATGAAATAACGAACTCCCATGAGGGAATAACATACACCTGGCCATGGAACAGCTGAGCAGCCAATTGTCCAATTACTTTTGGTCCCTTAAAAAGGGGGGGGGGCACATATCAAATGTGTTGTAATTCCTACACCGTTCACCTGATTTGGATGTAAATACCCTGAAATTAAAGCTGAAAGTCTGCACTTAAAGCACATCTTGATTGTTTCATTTCAAATCCATTGTGGTGGTATACAGAGCCAAAATGATGAAAATTGTGTCAATGTCCAAATATTTATGGACCTAACTGTATATAGTCAGATCCCAAAGACAGACAAAGATTACACAGATTATGAAGAAAGTGACCTGCACAACTCTATTTCAGAGCCCCAGCAGTAATTCTGTTTCAAAATATGGAGGGAGAGGTAGGGGAGTGGAGGCACCCTTGGGGGGCAGCAAGGATCTGGATGGTCGGCCATCTCTGGAAGATGGAGCATCTGCTACGGTATCAGTGTCGGCCAAACACTGTTTGACAAGAGAGGCAGCTCGGCATTCTGTGGTGTACCTCCCTCAAGATGTTCGTACAGTCAAAAAGCCTCAGAGATTTGTCTGGGGCTTTTTGACTGTACGAACATCTGATCTCTTCCTTTAGAACAAAATAACCGTCTTGTTGACTTGCAAAGCAGCAGCTATCTTGCATTCCAGTCTAAACATATTGACTATAGTGTTTTTAGACATGCTTTTTGATGTTTACAGGCACCTGCAGATTCGACTGGCATTATATCCAGCTTTATCTGCCTTATGGTGTCATGCAATCCTTTTGTGATGCATTATTCTGTTAGAACATGTTTTAGTATATGTTACATTCAGATGGAGTAATATCATATACTGTATTACAGCATGTGTGAACTGCACAACTAATGGTGGGAACTGGAATAGTTGCTTATCAAGTTCAAAACCCTTTTTGTTTTTCTTCTTTGCAAACGGTGATTGTCATCAAAAAACATTGGATGTCCTACATTTGGTTAGCCTGGCTCTGCCCTCCTACGTACTTCCGCTCTATTTAGATTTTGCTTCTGTACTAGGTCTGGCCATTCGGTACGTAAGTCAGATTTTTCAGGTTGATTTTCAACCGGCCAATCAGCAAACAGAGGGAGTGGCTGAGAACGATGACGTTGATGTCGTGCGCTAGTTTGTGTTGTAGTTCCGTAATGGCGGTGGAGAAAGATGCGAGCGAAGCCATTCGGTCCGTTGTGGCAACGCTGCCGAATATCCAACAGCTAAAGCCGGAGCAAGAACAAGTTTTGCTGAGTTTTGTTGGTGGCCATGATATTGTGGCCCTCCTCCCCACGGGGTTCGGAAACAGTTTGATTTTCCAGCTACGGCAGCTAGCTCTGTTACAGTAGTGGTGAAGGAATTGGCTAAGGCGAACGCTAGCGATTGGTTATGGCAGATCAGAGTGGCTCTGGGCAGATCCAATTGTTTTAAACTTCAACATAGTACCCGCCTACAAGGAAGTCAACGCTTGTCAATGGAGCGAGGCCAGACTCTCTGTACAAATGAAATGTACGAGAGTCTGGTTAGGACCAGGCTACCATTTGGTAGCATCAGCTGTCAATATCTAGTAGCAGGACTATGATATGGTGCACCATCATTCTGTAACCCCAAATGACTGGGAGATGTGTCTTGGAAAATTCTGTTGTCTTTGATAGCTGTATCATAATCCGGAGCACATTATTAGGGCAGCCAACAACAGTTAAGTGAAGTGAGTTATCCTCTCCTTTTGGGTGCTGCCATCACCAAAGTGATGCTGAGAGAAGATTCGGCCTGGCAGTTTGATTGGGTAAGGATTTTTCTGTCAGCCAGGAGGAAAGGTAAGGTCTCCTGCTGATGTAAGCACCATCCCTCCTCTTTGTTCCTCTCTACGCTGATTAATGGCAGAGTCCCACAGTCCTCTGACAGGGCGCTGAAGCCCAAGAAAACGTCCAGAGATGAGACCGCCTGCCAATTACCTTCCTCAATAGCATCTACTCAATGCCCGAGTGACAGGGATCCGCCCCCAGGGCTCCAAGAGGCCTACAGTTAAAGGCAAGAGTTCCATGCTAGGAGAGATTTACGGCCCTCCACAAAACCAAAGTGGCTGCAAATGTAAAGTAGGGTAAGCAAAGGGGAGGGGGGGGGGAGAACATGCACAAACTTTGACTTTGAAGAGGAAGGGCCTTCTCAAAAAACAAAAACAGCAAGAGCAAACTTTTACAGACATTACATGTTGGGGGAAACGGGTGCCAAACAAATTCCTGATCTGAAGGTCTCCCGACAGAAACTTTCATTGGTTACGTCCTTTAATTTGTGTCACATTCAGTGAGCTTCCCTTTTAGATATTGGAGATAAGTGAGACTGAAAGGGAAGCTTAGGAGACAGAAGTAGAGTCTGTCTCTCCCAACTGATTTGGACATACATTTTAATGGGCTGCTTAACACTTCTATTCAGAAGCCGGAGCCCTGAGAATCCAAGAATTCTTTCAGACACAGTCATCATCCTGCTCTTGGAGCAAGGAAATGCTAGCCATCGACTGCATTAAAAATGCATTACTTATGCTTCACTGTCTGCTCAGCATTCCTACTATTGGCAAGGGTAACACCTGCTCTCAAAATACCCCTGTGTTGACAAGTAAGCAGGTAGAATGTGAGCTTCAAAATCTGTTTTAGAATGAAGGTTACCAAAATGTTACGAGACACACTAATCTATGAGTAAGCCTACCTTTACTCAGTACTTGGCACATCATAAAAAGTCTATTTTCATACTCAAAGAAAGACCTTCTAATTTTATTGTTTCATTTTTTTACTATAGGGGAAAATGTTTTTGATCTGTTCACACAGAACTAATTTAAGGTCACCTTATGTCTTTAGTCTTTGCAAAAGTTATTCTTAGCTTCTTGTTTCTTACAGCTATACAATTTGCCTCGAGCTGACAGGAATAAGAAATGCAATCCTCCCAAAACCTTAGATGAACAGTCATCTCAGTCCCATTATATGCACACAAATATGCAGCCAATTAGAATGACTGAAGGGCCGCAAAAATTGCCTCTGTCAAATTATTTTTCCTATTTCCTTTTTTTCCCCTGCCGACAAACACAGATATGTCAGCCCATTACAAGCACACCTCGCTGTGCACCCCATGAACGCTCATGTCAGGTGTCTCATCCTATAAGGCAACAACGGCGGGATAGGTCTGATTATTGTTACTGTGTTTTCTCTGACATGAGTCACGACTGACATGAACACAAACAATGAAGATGCAAACCTAAAAAAAATACATAGGCACACAATAAAATAAGGATAAATAAAAGAGGAAAAAACTGAGAAATATTCTGACTGTAAGGAGTATGGGAGCTGATCTAAGGAAACACAATAATACTGAAGCACTTTCAATGTGGCCCCAGAACATTATGTGCAATTGCATTCTAGTCCTTCCTATTCACTATGGCAACCAATCCTTCCCTTTGTATTTGTGCCCAGATGTATCAGGAGCATTTATTTTCAAATAACTGAGCCCTGGCTTTGGATAGGGAAATAATGATCCATGTAAGTAGGCTGTAGTACATTTTCATTAGCATACGTAGAAGGGCTGTACGGTTGAATACTAATGTCTGTGAGAGGCTATGTGACAAGCTCCCATATTGTCATCCGATGGGCTTAACTGCAGCACAAAAAGAATGGGAGAAAGAAAGTATTTAATGGTGTTTTGGCAGAGAGGGCTAGGAGGTGAAAAGAAAATTACTACATCTATTATGTTGTAACAAGAAAAAGAGGAGCACCCAAATGGTGTATTTCCAAGCTCGCAGAGCACAAAGTAAAACAACTCAAAGCAATGGTCGGACAAGTCTTTAACATTTAGAGAGGGGGCTGGTTCACCTTTAAACAGGCTTTACAGTTTAATCTCAGTACAGCTTTAATCTCTTTTGTTTTGATAACGGATTACACTATGGATTTAGTCTGTTTAAGGATATTGCAAACATCTAAAACATCCTTGTAATAGACACATATAGTATATCAAGCTATCCATATAATTGCTTTTAAAATCCCTGGAGCAATGTACATGTATATTCACCTGTAAAATAATAGCATGTACACTGGATCTGTAAATCCTCCTACTGGGATCGTCACTTATACCATCCCTATCGTTCATGTCCTTTTATGCCGCATGAAATCATGAAGTGAACATATGAAGTTGCCAAGAGTGCCAAAGGCAAAACGTACAATACAAACGAAAACCAAATCATATCTTTCTTTTCATCTCTCATAAAGTCAAGCCCTTTCATTCTTTCCCCTGCCATTTCTCAATATACCCTGTGTCAGGCTGCTCTCCCTGCAATCTGTATTCCCTATGGCCCAGCACAGCACTATGATCATAATAAGAAGGAAGAGAGGATCAGTGTCTACGTTTACTTTCCTTACCAATTGAATTGTCTGCTTCATCTCGACTCAATAGCAATCGACCTTCTGTCTCCTGTCTCCGGGAGACTGGCAAAGGTGGGGCCTGGATCCAACTGTCTCAGCCTGAACAGACGGTTCGGATATAGATCAAGTCTGAGAACTGATCAATTGTTCCAAGGGCTCCACTCAATCAAAAGCGTTGACCGGTAGCATCTGGTAGCATCCTCTTTCTCTGCGGGTGCGGAACAGAAATGAGACACACTAAACATTTATGATGTTCTTTTTTTTATAGCTCAATTAATTGTGATCATAAGCATTACCTGTGATAAATGTTGGTGGTGTATTGGAGCTTTCAAAGATCATTAAAAAACGACTATAAAAACACTGACATCAACGTGTGCGCTGGCGGTCTGTAAAAATACAATGCTGTAAATTCTTCAATTCCTACTAACACACCAGCCCTGACTTAGTGAACGCATTTGCTGCAGTCCCATCCATTTAAACGATGACTAAGATTAGCATGAAGTTGAGGAGGATTAGGCTCTCCCCCCTCTTGGTTAAGGTTGGTTAAGTGAGCGGTGTCTACCTCCCCAATCACTGACCCATAGGTCATATGTACTGTAAATTTCTGTGATAGGGCCCTAATAGAAAATGGCGCAAATCGCATTAAAGTGACAAACATCATTGACTGCTCTGAGTAATAGGGTCCAGTGAGTGTTAAATAGTTCAGGGAGGCTAATAGGTTCTGAGTCATGTATTGATTGGCAGTCTGGTGGGATGGGTAAACAAAAGATTTCCCAACAGAGCTTTTTGTTCCTCAGCAAAGCTTGCCACAGCAGTTTCAGTGTGTGTTGTCGACTTGTTTTACCCACTGTGGCAAAAATAAATAAATGGAACTGGATCCAGATGGGATATACAGAACGCAGTGTTCATTTTGCATTCGTCCATTGGTGTACGGAAAAAACAAGCATTGGAATGTAATATTCCCAATACATCATCACTCCATCATTTCTTCTTCCCTTCCCCTGACTGATGTAGGACCTACTCAAATGTGCACTGGGATGAAAATAAAATGGGGTTATTTCACTGCACCTCATGTTCCCCCAAAACACTGTAGTCTTTTCAGGGGTTAAATAACCACAATCATTTGTCCTCAGTCCCTCTTCAAAGCAATATAAATACTGCCAATCCGGCTTCAGCTGGCTTCTCCTCAGCTCTAAGACAGAGGCCAGGAAGAAAAATTGTCTGCTCTCTCCCGGTAGGCTTCAGTCAATTGAGCAAGGCTGAGCTTTGCACACGTACCGGATATTGTAGATATTAAATTTTGCTTTCTCCCCAAATAGAATGCAATTTATCTTGCCCAACCATGCCACCTGATTGGTGGAGATGGCTCTCTTTGTGCAAATGTCAGGGGTGACATTCTAGACATGCCAGCTAGAATGGAATGTTTGGAGGCGGGCTGTGTGATATCTCCAGTGCTGACATCAGGGTATATGCCAGGGCGACGCACACATCCCTCAAGTGCAACAGTTTGGGAGATTGGATCCAATGCATGCCAGATGGTACAAGATTATGATGTACTGTCAGGGCTGACGGCAGCTGGCCTTACACCAGTCATCACCCCATGCTCAGAAACATCTGTACTTTTCATTTCAACAGTTTCATATGTAGGTATTTCTTTCCATGATTGCCTGCATTTAACCATAGATAAACATACTGAACACAAAACAGCTCAGTGGAAGAGCTGCACCACACAGTAGGTGAATGCCTGGCCAAGCTTTGTGAACTATTTGTATAGTTCTCACAGACATACAGTTACTGCTACTGTAGTTCAAGTAAACAACAAGCCAACACATCTTGTATAAATAGGCAAAGCTAATTCAGGCATGAGACCACAAGTGGCGCATGCGTCAGTTGGCATTACAACATCATATTACAAACATCCAATTAACCTCACTAACATTAACAGGCTAGTCTATTTAAGACCCAAAACTCACATGCTCGTCCAACATTGCCACTAAGTTTGTAACAAGTGATATTTGGTTGTTGCCTCCACCACCCCAGCCTCCAAAGTTGGCTCTGCTCAATCTGTCAGGGGGGATTTTCTGCCTTCTGAAGTTTTATGAGTACTATAGGACCATGTTTTTAATTAAAGGAAAAAAGTGATATGTGAATGTTATGCACAAGGACATGATGGATTACAGGCATATGATTACATAGCCTGCCCAGTGGAGAGTGCATGTTACTTGAAGTACAAGTACCACCATAACAACCGTGTTGTAACACGCGCTGGAAAACCTTTTCAGTTCATCGGCTAAGATTGAGATAGGGTTGTGGTAGGCATTTTGAATTCCTTTTTCCATTTTCACAAACCCTCATTTGAAACTCACCCTTCCCAAAAAACGTGAAAAAAGTGCTGTGTTCTAAACTCGAGTTTGCACAGTGCAAAGTCATAAAACCGTTTTAATGGTTTATTTCATTGTGATTGCACGGTATACTGCCTGAATGTACTTATCTGTGCCACACAGTAGCTTGTGGAGCAGGGGATTGTGGTGGGATCTCCTCTCTTATTGACAGCCTCACTCTTTCACTATTGTAATTAGCCCCTTGGAGACAACAACAACCCACCATGGAAGAAGATATCATTACTTTCTCATGCTCCTGACAGGAGTCATGCATCCCTGTAGTAATCACCAACTCAACCAGCCAGCATGCTTATCACTTTTAAATGTAAAACGCACGTTGTTTAAAAAAAAAACTCAATATCACTGAGGGGAAAAACAATCTCTTCCTGACTCTTTAGGAATAATGTTCTATAAAAAAATATTTTTATTGTGTCCATTTTCCAAGCACCATATTTTGCCATAAGATACAATCTAAAAATAGATGATTTAGTATTTCATGAGATTGGCCATATTATTCCCGAGTTAAGATTGATCATTTGGTCAGATCTTATGAACAATATGAAACAAAGCTACTGAGAATAAGATAATCAATTAAATAATTCCAGTGAGAGGTGGTGAAAAGACACAACAACAAAAAAAGAGGCATTTATTCACTCTGAGACCTCAAACAGATAACAGGCTCAAAGTAAACAGCAAACACTGTACAAAATAATACAGACCCCAGAAAAGGCTGACAGGAGCAAATTGATCCAAACAACAATAGTTAGAAAATGAAAATAAAGACAAGGAAAAAACACTGCACAGCTGGAGATTGTTTGACAGGAGAACGGGTTTGGTATTTTTTACTGCTATGTGTGAATGAGACATTGGCCTCCATTTTGAAATGATGAATGTGTCAGTGACAGATCATGACAGGCTGTGAGTGTACCAATCTGCCTATCCTGTTTGCATAATCAAGGACACATTGTAAGTGTTCACACCATAGTTGATGTTAATTACTGATAATATCAGATGGAATTTATTATTTATTTTCCTCTCCATGTAGTTGGTGTTTGTAAAAAGGAATAAAGTCAAGCTTTTGGAGTGTGATTGACATGATTTTACACAAGAATACACTTTCTACCTCTTCGATGGCTAATATACTGGTTAACTCCACTAAATCAAATGTAACCTTATGACTTCCGGTATTTATGCATTTAAGGGCCAAGCTCAATAGTTTTCTGTTCTGATTCTTGTCCAATGAACCTGACTTTCCAGATGGTTTGTTACACATTTCCATCTGGCAAGTCTTCCTTGGAAACTGTTTTTAAAAGGTCAGGCACTTTCCCCCAAAATATTGGCAGGTGATTGGAAGAACCATTTGTCTATCACTGTCTATCAGGGGCTAACTTCAACCACACCTGTAACTGACAGTTCATCATAGGGCAATAAGTTTGTTCATCTTCATGCAGCACCGGTGGCGCTTATAGGCGGCTGACTTGAATCAGTGCATGCCGGTTAGAATTTTAGTCCGACTAGAGGTGGCAGGCTGGTAGCCTGGTCCTAACCAGACCCTAGTACATTTCATTTGTACAGAGGGTCTGGGATCGCTCCATTAACAAGCGTTAACTTCCTTGAAGGCGGGTACTCTGTTGAAGTTTAAAACTATTGGATCTGCCCAAGCCACTCTGATCTGCCATAACCAATCGCTAGCGTTCGCCTTAGCCAACTCCTTCACCACTACACCGTGGAGAGGAAGGAGGGCCACACATCATGGCCACCAACAAAACCTGTTGGGAAAAGATTGTTCTTGTTCTGGCTTTAACGTTTGGATATTCGTCAGCGTTGCCACAATGGACCGAATGAATGGCTTCGCTCGCATCTTTCTCCGCTGCCATTACTGAACTACAACTCAAACTAGCACACGACATCAACGTCATCGTTCTCAGCCACTCCCTCTGTTCGCTGATTGGCCCTACAAAAAACAATTTGAGAAAACCCGACTTATGTGCCAAATTCCCAGACCTAGTACAGAATCAAAATCAAAATTGAGCGGAAGTACGTAGGAGGACAGAACCAGGCTAGCAGGCTGGGTCAGCCAGCGCAAATTCTCCAGAGCAACTGCACAAGCTCTGATGACGATACAGCTATTTCATGATTGGCCAGACTCACACACAAAAACCATGACCATGTGTTTCGTGTTTACGCACCAAACGGCAGCGCAGAGGACCCACCCTTTTTGGAGTCTCTGGGAGGGGTGCTGGAAAGCGCTCCTCCCGGAGATGCCCTCGTCCTCCTGGGGGACTTCAATGCTCATGTGGGCAATGACAGTGAGACCTGGAGGGGTGTGATTGGGAGGAACGGCCCCCCGATCTGAACCTGAGCGGTGTTTTGTTGTTGGACTTCTGTGCTCGACACAGCTTGTCCATAACGAACACCATGTTCAAGCATAAGGGTGTCCATATGTGCACTTGGCACCAGGACACCCGAGGTCTCAGTTCGATGATAGACTTTGTAGTCGTGTCGTCGGATCTGAGGCCGAATGTCTTGGACACTCGGGTGAGGAGAGGGGCGGAGCTGTCAACTGATCACCACCTGGTGGTGAGTTGGCTACGATGGTGGGGGAATACACCGGTCAGGCCTGGCAGGCCCAAACGTAATGTGAGGGTCTGCTGGGAACGGCTGGCAGAATACCCTGTCAGAAGGAGCTTCAACTCCCACCTCCGGGAGAGCTTCGATCATGTCTCGGGGGAGGCCGGGGACATTGAGTCCGAATGGGTCATGTACCGGGCCCCCATTGTTGAGGCGGCTGACCGGAGCTGCGGACGCAAGGCGGTCGGTGCATGTCGCGGCGGTAACCCTTGGACCCGGTGGTGGACTCCGGAGGTGAGGGAAGCCGTCAAGCTGAAGAAGGAGGCCTATCGGACTTTATTGGCTGGTAGGACTCCAGAGGCAGCTGATGTGTACCGGCAGGCCAAGCAGAATGTGGCTTTGGCGGTCGCAGAGGCAAAAACCCGGGCGTGGGAGGAGTTCGGCGAGGCCATGGAGAATGAGTTCCGAACAGCTTCGAAAAAGTTCTGGACCACCATCCGCCGGCTCAGGAGGGGGAAGCAGTGCACTATCAACGCTGTATATGGTGGGGATGGTGCGCTGCTGACCTCGATGGGGGACGTCCTGGATCGGTGGAAGGAATACTTTGAAGACCTCCTTAATCCCACCAACACGCTTTCCGACGTGGAGGCAGAGTCTGGGGACATTGGGGGGGGGGCTTTTATCTCTGGAGCCAGCACCTGGGGTGGATGAGGTCCGCCCGGAGTTCCTTAAGGCTCTGGATGTTGTAGGGCTGTCTTGGTTGACACGACTCTGCAACATCGCGTGGACATCGGGGACAGTGCCTCTGGACTGGCAGACCGGGGTGGTGGTTCCCCTCTTTAAAAAGGAGGACCGGAGGGTGTGCTCCAACTTTAGGGGGATCACACTCCTCAGCCTCCCTGGGAAAGTCTATTCAGGGGTTCTGGAGAGGAGGGTCTGTCGGATTGTCGAACCTCGGATTCAGGAGGAGCAATGTGGTTTTCGTCCTGGCCGTGGAACTGTGGACCAGTTCTACACCCTCGGCAGGGTTCTGGAGGGTGCATGGGAGTTCGCCCAACCAGTCTACACATGTTTTGTGGATTTGGAAAAGGCGTTCGACCGTGTCCCTCGGGGGCTCATGTGGGGGGTGCTCCGGGAGTACGGGGTTTCGGACTCCCTGATCGGGGCTGTCCGGTACCTGTACGACCGGTGCCAGAGTTTGGTCCGCATTGCCGGTAGTAAGTCGAACTTGTTCCCGGTGACGGTTGGACTCCGCCAGGGCTGCCCTTTGTCACCGATTCTGTTCATAACTTATATGGACATAATTTCTAGGCGCAGCCAGGGCGTTGAGGGGATCCGGTTTGGTGACCTCAGGATCAGGTCGCTGCTTTTTGCAGATGATGTGGTCCTGTTGGCTTCATCGGGCTGTGACCTCCAGCTCTCACTGGAGCGGTTCGCAACCGAATGCGAAGCGGCTGGGATGGGAATCAGCACCTCCAAATCTGAGGCCATGGTTATCGACCGGAAAAAGGTGGAGTGCAATCTCCGGGTCGGGGAGGAGATCTTGTCCCAAGCGGAGGAGTTCAAGTATCTCGGAGTTCAAGAGTTCAAGTGACCGAGAGAACGAGATTGCGAATACAAGTGGCCAAAATGAGTTTTCTCCGCAGGGTGTCCGGGCTCTCCCTTAGAGATAGGGTGAGAAGCTCGGTCATCCGGGAGGGGCTCAGAGTAGAACCGCTGCTCCTCCACGTCGAGAGGGGCCAGTTGAGGTGGCTCGGGCATCTGATAAGGATGCCTCCTGGACGCCTCCCTGGTAAGGTGTTCTGGGCACGTCCCACTGGGAAGAGGCCCCGGGGAAAACCCAGGACACGCAGGAGGGACTATGTCTCTCGGCTGGCCTGGGAACGCCTCGGGGTCCCCCAGGAAGAGCTGGTGGAAGTGGCCAGGGAGAGGGAAGTCTGGGCCTCCCTGCTCAGGTTGCTGCCCCCGCGACCCGACCCCCGGAAAAGCGGCAGATGATGATGATGCTGCTACACACCATATACAGTATGTATACATACACATTTACATTTTGTCGTTGCTATTCTTCTACATTTCTATTTGACCTTGGCTGAAAATTGAAGATTCTGTAGCTAAGCTATGTCAGTTATAGCTACGCTAGCTTAGCTATAGAATCTTCCATTTTCAGCCAAGGTCAAATCATATAATATGACAGTGTCGCTCAGTTTAGCTAATATTGGGTTAACACGACAATGCGAACGAGCAGCTAACCACTGGATACCATTAGAAAACTGCTGCTCTGAGTGATGCAGTGTGTGAGTTTTAAAATAATCGTTTTTGACAATCAAGTGCCACCCCAAATAACAGACTGGCCAGAGCTGCCCCCCCCCAGAAATAATGTCCTGGCTACGCCCCTGGCTGTAACTAACAAACGATTTAGAAAATCAAAAATCCATGCGATAACTTTTGTGAGGCTTGGTCTGAAGATCATCTGTGGCACATTTGAAGAAGATTCGACAAAAATTGTAGGAGGAGATACGAAAAACGCTTTTCCTTAACATTCAAAATGGCAGAGAATCTATATAACTGGGTATATACGTCATAGTTGGACTCGTCTTGATCCAGGGAATACAACGATACCTCATTTCCGAAAATGAGACATGTGGTTCAAAAGTAAAGTGTTGTAGGGTGTGCTTACATTACATTTACATTTATTCATTTAGCAGACGCTTTTATCCAAAGCGACTTCCAAGAGAGAGCTTTACAAAGTGCATAGGTCACTGATCATAACAACAACATTGCGAGTAGCCAAAACATGAAGCACACATTGTGAACAACCAAAGTAAGTGTCAAAGGGAAGAACCATAACCATCGGGTCAAGCGAACCATTCCTAAGTACCGTTGTACTCCCGGAACAAGTGCGTCTTGAGCCTTTTCTTGAAGGTGGAGAGACAGTCAGTGTCTCTGATGGAGGTGGGGAGTTGATTCCACCACTGGGGGGCCAGACAGGAGAACAGCTTGTGTTGGGACCGGGCGGTCTTGAGCGGTGGGACCACCAGGCGGTTGTCTGAAGAAGACCGTAGGTGACGGGTGGGGGTGTAAGGCTGCAGGAGAGACTTGATGTAGACGGGTGCAGTCCCGTTCACTGCTCGGAAGGTCAATACCAGGGTCTTGAATCTGATACGGGCCATGATAGGTAGCCAGTGGAGAGAGATGAGGAGCGGGGTAACATGGGAGCGTCTGGGTAGATTGTAGACCAGGCGGGCCGCTGCATTCTGAATCCTCTGAAGAGGGCGGGTTGCACATGCTCGGAGACCAGCGATCAGCGAGTTGCAATAGTCCAACTTGGAGAGGACAAGTGCTTGGACTAGCAGCTGGGTGGAGTGCTCAGACAGGTATCTCCTGATCTTCCGGATGTTGTAGAGGGTGAATCTACACGACCGGGAGACCGCAGCAATGTGGGCCGTAAGGGAGAGCTCGTCGTCCATGGTAACCCCAAGGTTCCTGGCAGAGGATGAAGGGGTCACCGTTGCAGATCCGAGGGTGATTGAGAGATCGTGGGAGATGGAGGTTTTAGCCGGGATGATGAGAAGTTCTGTTTTGGCGAGGTTCAGCTGGAGGTGGTGCTCGGTCATCCAGGCGGAGATGTCTGTGAGGCAGGCCTCAATCCTAGCTGAGATCCCCGGATCGGTCGGGTGGAACGACAGGTACAGCTGCGTGTCGTCAGCGTAGCAGTGGTAGGAGAAGCCATGGGAGGTGGTGTACAGAGAGAAGAGGAGGGGTCCAAGGACGGAGCCCTGTGGGACACCAGTGGAGAGCTGGCGAGGTCCTGACAGTTTGCCTCCCAAGGAAACCTGGTAGGATCTTCCCGACATGTAGGATGAGATCCACTGGAGTGCAGTGCCAGTGATGCCCATCTCAGAAAGTCTGGCGAGCAGGATCTGGTGGTTAACCGTATCAAACGCTGCAGAAAGGTCCAGCAGAATGATGACGGATGACCTGGAAGCCGCTCTGGCAGACTGGAGGGCAGTGGTGACTGAAAGGAGGGCAGTCTCTGTGGAGTGGCCAGTCTTGAAGCCCGATTGGTTGGGGTCAAGCAGGTTGTTCTGAGAGAGAAACTTAGACAGTTGGTTAGATACAGCACGTTCAATTGTTTTTGAAAGGAAGGGTAACAGTGATACCGGTCTGCCGTCCTACCGAGGACGGCAGGGTTAAGGGAGGGTTTTTTGAGTAGAGGGGTAACTCTAGCCTGTTTGAAGGCAGAGGGGAAGGTGCCAGAGGTAAGAGAGGAGTTTAGGACATGGAGAAGAAAAGTTATGATGGAGGGGGAGATGGTTTGAAAGAGAGGGGAGGGGATAGGATCAAGGGGACAGGAGGTGGGGCGATGAGAGAGAATGAGGTCAGAGATCTCTGCCTCAGACAGGGGAGAAAAAGAGTTTAGACATTTAGTTGGGTCAGTCATGGAGGGTGAGAGGGTAGGAAAGGTGGGTTTAGGGAACCGACTGCTAATGTCGGCGACTTTTTTCTCAAAGAAGGGTTTCTCTGCTGTCAGGGTGGAGGGAGGGGGTGGGGGAGGTGGGTTAAGAAGGGTGGAGAAGGTAGAAAAAAGTTTGTGGGGGTTTGAAGCGGAGTTAATTTTGTTCAGAAAGTAGAGGGTTTTAGCACCAGTTATGTGAGAAGAGAAGGATTTGAGGAGGGAGCGATACTTATCAAGGTCCAGACCACCTTTGGACTTGCGCCATCTCCTCTCAGCTGCCCGAAGGGTGGACCGTTCTTCACGAATAACATCCGTAAGCCACGGGCAGGAGGGAGAAGATCGTGCAGGCCTGGTTGACAGGGGACAGAGAGAGTCAAGTGATGCAGTTAAAGTGGTTAACAAGGTGTCGGTGGCAGTGTTAGTGGGGTGGGACGAGAACTCGTCAATGGGGGGGAGGGAGGATGTTACAATAGAGGAGAAATGGGAGGGGGATAGGGAGCGGAGGTTGCGCCGGAAAGTTACAAGGGGGTAGAAGGAGTTGGAGGGAGATAGATATAGAATTGGATAAAGTAGTGATCAGAAATATGCAGTGGGGTTTACATTTACATTTAGTCATTTAGCAGACGCTCTTATCCAGAGCGACTTACAGTAAGTACAGGGACATTCCCCCGAGGCAAGTAGGGTGAAGTGCCTTGCCCAAGGACACAACGTCAGTTGGCATGACCGGGAATCGAACTGGCAACCTTCGGATTACTAGTCCGACTCCCTCACCGCTCAGCCACCTGACTCCCTCTGGGTTACAGAGGTTAGGTCAGTGATACAGTTACGTGTCAGGATGAGGTCTAGCTGTTTGCCTGCCTTGTGGGTCGCCGGTGTGCTCAGCAGCGTCAGGTCGAAGGAGGTCAGGAGAGACAAGAAGTCGACGGCCTGCGTTCCTTGGAGGTGGATGTTGAAGTCCCCAAGGACTATCAGGGGGGTTCCATCATCCGGGAGGACGCTGAGGAGCATGTCCAGCTCCTCCACAAAGTCGGCTAGCGGGCCTGGTGGGCGATAAAGAACAATTAAGCATGCTTTGATAGGATCAGTTAGTATCACATAATGGTGTTCAAATGATTTGGCAGTAACAGGGAGTGGTGTGGATGTGTATTTAATATGTGGGGAAAGAAGCAACCCTGTCCCACCACCCCGCCCGGTTGAGCGGGGTGAGTGAGTGAAGGAGTGGTTGACGTGAGTGAAGGAGTGCTTGCTTGCGTCGGTTGCAGGTGGGTCCGTCCTCTAAGTTTTTCCCTTCTAGTGATATTTTCAAGCATTTAGCCCATTGCATATTTCATTAAGAACACACTTTGAAACAGCTGCGAACCCCCTTTCAAACAAGCTACTGTAACAACGTTGTCACTGGCAGTATATTTCAGATGGAATCGCGATTCAAACAGTACCGTCTGCTACTGAAAATATGCCCCTAAAGAATATATTGTGCTTATTAAAGTTATGCATTGTGCTTATTAAAGTTATGAACTTAGAAGTGTGCTCAGGCTTAAACATTGGGTCTCACACTGAGTGTGGGAAGCAGGCTGTTCTTTGTGTCTCTATCTCTTCGTTTTCAGAAACAACCTTGAATCTGGGTGGAGATGGCACCCGAGCAGGTGGGACGCGTAGGCAAGAACAACTCCCTGACGCACGAGAGAACAAGCTCAACCCTTTTTTGATACTTGTGTTTTCAATTGCATTGTATATGATATGCTGGGGAAGGGAAAGATAGCCAGTTGGACTTCGTGAACCAGCCCAAACTCTGTTGCGGGTAGGGAAACGTAGACAGCCCCAGAGCTCTGTACTTGTTGATTTCCAACTGCTGCATTAAAGCTGATATTATCGGACCTCTGCGACTCCAGACCACTCTTTCTAGAACACAGATTTGTGTCATAGAATACCATCATTACATATTGGAATAGACACAAAGATTTTGAATCCTTCACCCCCCAAAACGTAAATAAGTTTGACATTAATGTAGGGGGAAATGGCTAATTCAAAATAAGTTTGCTAGAGGCAAGCTAGCTGCTGTTGCTCCACATTTCACTGATTGTTTGAAAGCGCCGGAAATGAGAACATTTCTTTTGACATAAAGTGTAGCTGTGGCATTGAAGACAGTACTACACACTGCCAGTGGGCGAGCCTAGTCTGACTGAGGCTAACGTCAAAACCAGCCGCGGTGTCACTCAAATTCCAAGTTTTACACAAATCACAAAAAAATGCTGACCGTCTTCGCAATCGCCATATCTTTAAAACACTGCCCTCCTTCTGATTTTAGATGTAGAATTGACCCTGGTACGAAATTAAGAAAATACTCATCAGAGATCGACAACAGCTGACGCAATCGTCAATTGAGGCTGACGGGGCTCTCACGTAGCAAACCAATCAAAGTTTTTACAGCAACCTACATTAAAATCTCACCATCTGGCTGTCTTCACAATAGTCATATCGTCATAACATTGCCCTCCTTCAGTTTTTTGGTGTAGAATTGACCGAACTATAAAATTATGAAAATACTAAACTACTATGACACTTGCATGGCTGCCGCCTAGGCAGTCTCACGGGTGACCCGCACTCGCTGAAATTACTAAGACTTTCACGGCCTAAATCAAACATCTGAGATGGCAGTTCCACTCGAAATTGCTTTCTCAACAAAACCCAATGGTTGGTAGTTTTGGGGGTTGGCATTTTTCACTCATAATCCAAGCTCCAATTTGCGTGCTAGAACGTCTCTATCACGTTGTATCCATGCGTCGTTGCTAACGTGTGCTGACGTAGTGACGAAGGCTAGCACTGGTACCCTTCGTTGACAGAAGACACTTTTTACCACAAAAACGTTGAAACCTCCTAAACTATGCAACGGAGTGTAAATAAAAATACAAGCAACTCAATCGCTACCAAGACAAAACTTTTGACACCTAGGATGTTTATGTAGTCCAAATATTGACTGAGGCATAGGTGGGCAAAAATAAATAATAACTAGAGAGGGTACAATTTCTGGAGAAATTGTAGGGTGTGCTTGCTTGCGTCGGTTGCAGGTGGGTCCGTTTTCCCTTCTGGTGATATTTTCAAGCATTTAGCCTACTCATATTCAGGGTTTTTCCTGCATAGCGAAAATTTTGGCACGCGCCAAAGCCGTTTTCCCGAGCGCCAAAGGCAAAAAAAAGTCAGCAATGAAGAAAAGAAAAAAGCTGTGTTCATCACGCGTGCAATGCATGTCAGCGAATGTTCTCAATAGTATGTTTCAAGTAGGCTACAGCCGAACCCTCGTTCTGTTTTGATCATAGTAATCGAGTTGATAAGCCTGTCCTCTTGTCTGATCAATACGCAACTGTGAGGTGCGCGAATGGACAGAGTGGCCACTAAACTGTCAATAAATACATTGATTAGAAAAAAAAAGATATATACATGTTTTTTTTTTGAGCACCGAAGACCCATTTTGACCCAGGAAAAACCCTGATATTGCATAATTCATTAAGAACCCCCTTTGAAACAAGCAAACCCCCTTTGAAGCAAGCGAACCCCCTTTGAAACTAATGTAACAACGTTGTCACTGGCAGTATTTCAGATGGAATTGCGATTCAGTACCGTCTGCTAACTGAAAATATGCCCCCCAAAACGTAGTCTACACACTGCCAGTGGGCGAGCCGAGTCTGACTCTGAGGCTACAGGGGCGGATCTACCGGGGTGGCATGGGGTGGCAAATGCCACCCTAAAAATAGCCTTGCCACCCCAGCTGCCACCCCAGTTGGCAGCTTTGAAAACAAAGAAAGGTTGTGGCTCATCGGACATTTGCGAGAGCGAATTTCTAATATCCAAATGCAAGTAAATGCAGCACGAAAACAACTCCATCCACCCTCCCCACACCGCCACCGAAGTTGCTTTCATTTGAACACAAGGAAGGCGCAAACTGACCATAGAAGGCTTCAACTCAAGGAAGAAATCGTTGGCACGGACAGCAGACCACACCGGAGGAATGAGGTGTTAAGCAATTATCTATTAATGACTAAGAATAATTACAAAAGTGCAGAGCTATACGGAGTTGCAATGTTACTTTTCCTGTTGAATTGAGGTTAATAACATTAACTCGTGAATTCTTTGGGCAACAAAGCAACAACAAAGATGACTGTGGTAAAGTTAGTTTGAAGTTCGATATTCAACAGATATTCGGACGCCCAGTATTGTGTTATTTTAACCGGTGTTTAGCACTGCTACGACCGGCGCTTAGCCAATGCTTTTGGCTGCCTAAACAACGCGTACGTTTAGGGACCGTCAACAAATTACACATTTCAAAAGTCAATAGCTTTTCAATAACATGAACTAGGAGCGTCAAAATAATGTTAAACTGTTGAAGATTTATGCATTCATGCTGCAAAGCCTTTATTTTGTTCATTTTCATCTCAGGTTATTAAAAAATATTTTATTCAAAATAAATCTTCAAACTTCAATAGCTTTTTGGTCATGTGACCTATAATCCTCAAATTCATTTCAGTGTTCACTGACTGCATACATGTTGCACAGCCTTTAGTTTTTTCATTTTGATCTCACACACATTGGCCACGGGGTGCCACCCCTCAAAATCTCCTGCTACCCTCTTGCCACCCATGAATATTTTTCTAGATCCGCCCCTGTGAGGCTAACGTCAAAACAAGACGCGGTCTCACTCAAATTCCAAGTTTTACACAAATCACAAAAATATGCTGACCCGCTGGCTGTCTTCGCAATTGCCATATCTTTAAAACACTGCTCTCCCTTTTGATGTAGAATTGACCCTGGTACGAAATTAAGAAAATACTCATCAGACGCAGATCGACAACAGCTGCCGCAATCGTCAATTGAGGCTGACGGGGCTCTCACGTAGCAAACAAATTTTACAGCAACCTTCATTAAAATATCAACACCTGGCTGTCTTCACAATAGTCATATCGTCATAACATTTCCCTCTTTCAGTTTTTTCGTGTAAAATTTAACTATAAAATTACGAAAATAATACTATGACGCTTTCTAGCATGGCTGCCGCCTAAAAGATTTGGCGGTCTCACGGGCGACCCGCACTCGCTCAAATTACAAAGACTTTCACGACCCAAAAATCCGAGATGGCAGTTCCACTCGAAATTGCTTTCTCAACAAAGTCCAATGGTTGGGAATTTTTTGGGGTGGTATTTTTCATTCATAATCCAAGCTCCAACTTGCGTGCTAGAACGTCTCTATCACCTTGTATCCATGCGTCGTTGCTAAAGTGTGCTGACGTAGTGACGTAGGCTAGCACTGAGTACCCTTCGTTGACAGAAGGCACTTGTTGCCACAAAAACTTAATTTAAGCCTAACAGTGCGTTCACACTGCAGCGACGCGAATCGCTTGCCATCGCTCGCCTTCCCACAGTTCACCACGCTCGGGGGCGTTTCAAACAGATTAATGTAGAATGTAGTTCTCTAAAGTCACTGTTGTAGTTGTAATGGCCAAGTATGCAGACTTGGGTTTACGTACTCGCAACATCGATCAAAATACAACTTGTATACAAAATACAAAACTGTTTAATAGACATACACGTTGACATGTGTAAAAAAACGTTTTATTATATTACTCAAAGTCTCTGCTAATCTGTCGATACGATAGGGAGTTCCAGCTGGGCTGCTAGCTAGTTACCACAGAACGAAGTTTCGTAATGTGACCAGACTGAATTTGAAAGTACAAGCACCAACAACTTCGGCAACCTTGCGCCATGCATCGTTTTTTTTTTATTAACATCTCTGTACGAATACAGCTATGTATCATACAGGACTGGGTAAGCAGCCACGCAAACGATTTGTTTCTCCGCCGCTTTGAAACCTAGAAAGCTAGAAATGTTCACCATGGTTGCTATGTTACGAGAAACAAGAAAACACTCCGATTGGCCATCGCTAGAGAAAATCGCTCCTCATTTGCATAAAGTAGAGAAAACGCAAACGATTCGCCTGGCTCCATAGAAAATGAATGGAAAACATGTTGTCGCTCGCATCGCATCGCTGCAGTGTGAACGCACTGTTAACCGACAAACGGAACGTTCGCGCGAATACAAGCAACTCAATTGGGACCACGACGAACATTTCGACACCGACATTGTCTATGCAGTGCATCTTTTTTTAGGGGTGGGAAAATAATAATAATAATAAATGTGAGAGAACAATGGTTGTGCTCGCCGAAGGCGTGAGCACACCCAATAAATATATATGTGAGAGAACAAAGGTTGTGCTCTCGCCGAAGGCTTGAGCACACCCAATAAGAATACGTAGAAACACTTAAGGTGGCTTCGCGGCTTTGCGGCTTGGCCACCAACAACACAACTACAAATAGTAATTGTAAGTCTTCACGGTTCACAGCAGTGTCATAGGGATGTACAATAAATAGCTGGACTTTATTAGACAGGCTATTTCAACAAATTTGTGGGTTCAGAACCTTTGTGTTTGCGTAATTGATGATGCATGTTCAAGTGTTTGTCCGCATATTGAGAAAAATGGCAAACCAAGCATTTCCCAATGATAGCCAAACAAGGGTTTGCAGGCAGATGAAGCACTACGAGACCAATACCTTTAGTGCTACCACCTACCCACTAAAATAACAACATTGTGCCTTGGGATGTTTTTGGCAGTGATCTTTCGGTTGGGACATCGGTTTCAATCTCCCTCGTTAGACTTACACAGGTGGGACCACAACAAACATGGTTGCCCATACGCAGGCATCTTCCTTCTGTGTCACTTACCAAAATTAGGTTCTGAATCATGTTTTAAAGTTTTTTTTTTAAGCAATGTTTTTCAGCAAGAAAAGATGGCACAAAACTTTAGTTAGACATTCATAATTTGAAGTAAGTTAAAATACATGCCTTGATAATGCTAAATTACATAACTGTAATGGTGTTTTATCTCTTACTCACCAAGGCATCGACTGTTGTACGGAATCGAGATAATGAGCACCAAATTGTGAATGTATCAAATTGTGATATTTGTAAATCGTCCCACCCTATAGTCCGAATGACTGTGACTTGGGCAAAAACTGGAGCTTTGCCAGATGGATTCATGCATAGTCGGGATTTTGCAAATCCAGCTGTCTTACAAAGTTTGTCAACTTTTTTATCTTTCCTTTCAACTTTGACAAAAAGGTTATTTGTCTTCTGAGTATCACATTGATTTATTGTGTTTCTTGCAATTCATGGCTGTTGACTGCTGTGTCAGCTACAGAAACCCTGACGTGAACATTTGAGGTTGGCTCACGGAAAAAGAAAATCCAGCAAACTTCCTAGGCAAAAACAGGTCAATAGCAAGACCCCAAGGCAGGTATCTTGCTTACTCTTACACAATATCATCAAAACAACACACACACACATTGTCAGTTTCTACAATTCTGTAAATGCTGGCCTTGATTTAAATTAAATAGTAGTTTAATGTAACTAAATTTACTTTGTTAGTCATATTTGCAGCAGAAGACACAGTATGAGACAGGTACATAATTATTGTAGTTTGTTCAACAATAAATTAAGGCAAAGTGTAGATATGATGTACAGTGTGTGAACATACAGTACTCAGCAATCAATCTAGATGCCACTATAGGAGACTGTTTTACCAACTGATAGGCAAGACAAATTCTTTACTTTTGGCTATTGATAGACAGTGTGTCATACAAAAACAACTAAAACTTGACTGAAAACACTGGAGACATTTGAGGGTTAGATGTTTAGAAATGTGTCTGCAGCCATGTGATAAAGTGAAGATAGGGATATACAGGCAAACTGTTGTACATTAAAGTGAAAAGCAATCACTCAATAGCATCAAAGGACACGTAAAAAAAACACAAGGGAGCCACAGAAAAATCTGCCAACGTTCATTTTCCTCTGGGACAAAGCACCATGGGTATAAGTATTTTAAGAACTTTATTTAAAAGTAAACTGTTCATCTGGATTTTTTATGCAAGACGGTTGAAAAGTCAATTACAAGAAGTGAGAAAATACTAAAGGATAATTAGGCTATTGTGTATTTTGCTACCAAAGCAGTGCAAAACGAGATATTTGATACATTGCTAGACCTGCGTTTCATTTGGTTCTCTAGCACAAACAAATGGATCTGGGCATGAAATATACATTGATTTTCAAATAATTATAAAACATTGCTTACATTATTAAGTGACTGTAAATAATTGAAGTGAGCATTGTCTTAGGAGACAGGAAACACATACAGTATGCCGGATTACAGTTGCACTGACCATCTTTGAAGGAGAAAATGTTAGAGAATACTCTAAACATTTTAGACAGTTGCATCAACCCCCGAGCAATATCTATCCTTTTGTCAGTCCAGTGACACATGACATGCAGTACTGAATGCATGTTGGGTAAAGACATGGCATAACAGAATTGATCAAACATGTAGGACATTTTGGAAAAGGAAGGAAAAGAAGATGACATAAAATCAACTATGTAAGAACATGCAACCTACTTGCATTAACTATTCTTTGTACACTTAAACCTATTACACCGCCACAAGGGAACGAGCTGATGAGATGGACATGAATATGTCATAGTTAAGGCAATGATGTAGCCTATATGTGATGTATACATCAAATGTACATGCCACTTTTTTTTTATAGACTTATAAGTTAAGTCGTAAGCTGTTCCAGAAAATACATTGGTAACTAAATGAAAAGCAGTGAAAGAATTATTACAAAACGGTCCAATGTACTCATTCATCATAATTTGTGTTGCTGAACATAACTTCTCACACAGACTGTGCTCCCTACAACCGTAGAAACTGGTGCATGAGCAGTTGCTGGAGACTAAGGTTCCTTTTTCTTAATGCAATACACTTATCCAAGCTTTCCTGGGGCGATTTTGGCTATCAGGGTTATAAATCATAGCGTTCAAAGCCGTGTAGTGCCCCGTAGAGAAACGCAAGGATTTGAATGGTTCAATCAAAAGGCTTGCATCAACCTGCGGAGCATCGTTTTTTTAAAGTGTTCATGTAGCAGGGTGTGCATTGAAAATGTCAGGCTTTGTTCATATTTTTACAACAGCCTGAATAAAAGCTGTAAACAAAACAATTCTTATAAGAAGAGGATTCACGTTTGGGAAAATGTAGAGGGGAGAAAAATGACTGGAGTTTGTAGTTAATGATTGGTTCTTGCATTCTCCACTCATGAGGAAAAAATTGCATCATTAGGGATAGGCTATCTGTGATGTTTGATTTAAGTGATTACAATGTACAGCATTAAACAGGGCTGTAATATTTCCAAAAAGTGTTGTCAGAAGCATAATTCTCAGAGGATGGAGACTGACTTTATTGAGGATAAATAATCAGAAGAGCTCTCACTGTGGTATCTTTTAAAGGTGAGGATTTGGACAAGAATATTTAGTCATCAACAAAAACTGACCAACAACTTACCACAGTTTAGTCAACAATCTACAGAACTCAACTCATAGCTCTTCTTTTTGTATTACAAAGTCTAAATCAATCTTAAGATTAAGTGAGCCTAAAAGAGCAACCACCCAATTAAATTGCTGACATCAACATAAAAAATATGTAATCAAACTCTGTTGTGATACAGTTGTCCTTTAAAGCAGAAGTTCGATGTTAGTTAACAATACCTCTGTGTTTGCCACTGAAGGTCTTGGCTGTGAGTCATTCCCACAACAAGCAGTCAACAAGGTCGAGCAGAAGAGAACAATAATCATCTTTAGTCACCAATCTGGCCTTTAACAACACATTAGTTTACCCTTCTGGCCTTCTGAAATGAATCATTTTCTTATTCATTTGTGATACATGAAGCCCTGAAGCCTATATAAGAAGCTGAATTTATTCACCCTTTAGCCTGTTTTTGAATCTTAACATTTGTACTCCGAAATTGTGGTACTACCATGATTGCAATGTCAAGACCCATCTGTGCTATCTGAGCAACTTAATATCAAGACAAATATGAAGTTACTTATTAACTTGCCATTTCAGTCCCAAATGATTTGCAGGATATGACCTTCTATGTAAAAGTAGTATGCATTGCATGCCAAGTCTGAATGAAATGCCTACAGAATGCTGTTATGTCAAGAAATCGTCCTTCCTCTACCCTAGAATTACAGTGTGCCTCATCTAAATTATGTTTAGAACCCGGTGATAAATCAGATGTATAAATGTCGCATGGTGAACACTAATCACTTCATTGGAGGAGGAAGCGTGTAGAA
Organism: Osmerus mordax; assembly: GCF_038355195.1. Lineage (NCBI taxonomy): Eukaryota > Metazoa > Chordata > Actinopteri > Osmeriformes > Osmeridae > Osmerus > Osmerus mordax. Next base: position 5,425,882 of record NC_090064.1, read on the forward strand.
GCAGACAAAAGCACAACAAGGCAGCACACTCCAAAACACTAACCGATTTAGCTGTGTTTCACGCTTCCCTCAGACTACGCCTCCGCTAAGCTACTAAAACCGAAACAGGAGGCACTCGTCCCCCAGACCACTCTTCTTTACCACTCGGCAATGTCAGAGCTGCAATGGCCAACGAAGTACGACCTATTTATCCTCGGAACTGCCAGTTGTAATTTGAGGCACTTGGCTGTGATGGTCCATGGCTTGTCCACAAGCCTGGCTGACTGCTAGAGTGGGCTCTATTCTGCTCTTTATGACAAAACGAAATGATGCTCCTGGTTCACACTTCATTACCCCCAGAAAAGCCTCAGCAGAGTGATATATAGAACTATTCTGACTCCCAGACTTGCTCGTGTCAAGAGTGGTTCTAAAAAACTTATAGAGGATTGTAATGAAACTGTCTGCATTGAAAACCTTAAACTTTTTGTACAATTATTATTTTGAAAGGGGTTTATCGAGAACAATGACTGAGTTCTGTATGGCTTTGTTTTAAGGTTCAGTCATTTATATCTGATATGCAGTAGATTATTACAAATGTAGATAGGCTATCATATAGTCCCTATTTATTGCCCTATTGTTCAGACTAAGCAGAAACAATAAATAAGTGAAAGCCATTGTCCAGTGATGCCAGCAAACACTGGCTGGGTCATCATGAAAACCTGTCATTTAATTTCAAACAAAGTGAAGAAAATGTGTTAATGTGTCTAATGTATTTTTTTAAATGTCACTCAATGGGTCGAATTGTTGAAATACACATTTCTAAAAAGAGTGTGGGCAGGGGTGTAACAAAAGAAAGTTTCTAAGTAATGGTTCATCGATACCGGAGACCTGAGACAGCTGGTCAAGCACTGCGCTGACCAGCTGTCTCCGGTGTTCACCTACATCTTTAATACCTCCCTGGAGACATGCCATGTGCCAGCCTGTCTCAAGTCCTCCACCATCATCCCTGTGCCCAAAAAGCCAAGGCCAACAGGACTCAATGACTACAGACCCGTTGCCCTGACCTCTGTGGTAATGAAGTCTTTTGAGCGCCTTGTGCTGGGACACCTCAAATCCATCACAGACCCTTTCCTGGACCCACTGCAGTTTACCTACAGAGCCAACAGATCTGTGGATGACGCCGTTAACATGGCCCTCCACTTCACCCTACAGCACCTGGACTCCCCAGCATCTTATGCCAGTATCCTGTTTGTGGACTTCAGCTCTGCCTTCAACACCATCATCCCCGCCCTGCTTCAGGACAAGCTCTCCCATCTGAACGTGCCTGACTCCACCTGCAGGTGGATCACAGACTTCCTGTCCGACAGGAAGCAGTGCGTTAAGCTGGGAACACAAGTCTCTGACTCCCGGTCCATCAGCACCGGATCTCCTCTGGGCTGCGTCCTTTCCCCTCTGCTCTTCTCCCTATACACCAACAGCTGCACCTCCAGTCATCCGTCTGTCAAACTTCTGAAGTTTGCGGACGACACCACCCTCATTGGGCTCATCTCTGACGGGACTGAGTTTGACTATAGGTGGGAAGCTGACAACATGGTAACCTGGTGTAGCCAGAACAACTTAGAGCTCAATGCTCTTAAGACAGTGGAGATGTTTCCTACGGCAGCTGAAGAAATTCAACCTGCCAAAGACAATGATGGTGCACGTCTACACAGCCATCATTGAGTCCATCCTCACCTCTTCCATCACCATCTGGTACGCTGCTGCCACTGCCAAGGACAAGAGCAGACTGCAGCATATCATCCGCACTGCTGAGATGGTGATCGGCTGCAATCTGCCTATCCTCGAGGACCTGCACACCTCGAGGACCCTGAGGCGTGCAAGGACGATTGTGGCCGACCCCTCCCACCCTGGTCACTCCCTGTTCCAGCTACTCCCCTCTGGCAGAAGGCTGTGGTCCATCAGGACCAAAACCTCACGCCATAAGAACAGTTTTTTTTCCATCTGCTACTGGCCTCTTCAACAAGGCCAAGGACTCCCATTGACATTCATTCACTTATTTAACTATTATAAGTCCATCTAATGGCAATTCAGTATGCATAAGCCACCTTATCTCAGTATCCGATTGCACTATGTTGACCACTCACGCTGCTCATTCTATTCTTATTTTTATATATATTTTATTTTATATTTAAATGTTTGTATTCTTAGATTGTTTAGTTCTTAGAAATAGTTAAACTTTTGTACTTTTACTTAATTTAAGATTCGTATATGTTTAGTGTTTTGCACCTCCCTGCCACAGTAAATTCCGTCTTTGTATAACATACATGGCGAATAAACCGAATTCTGATTCTGATAATCTTATTTTGACTCAAACATAATAACAACATGAGCACAAAAATATTCAGATTTATAAAACAGTGAGCTCACACATCCCATTACGGTATTCTTATATAAACCATAACCTACTGGAAATTAAGCGCACGTGTGCGAGCGTCTTGTCCCACTCAAGTAACACCCATAATTGCCTAAATGGTCACTGAAACGCCCAAATTAATATGATTCAATACTGACTCCACGACTGCAATCCCAAAAGACAACCTACAAAAAGGAATTTCACTGAGTGTGAAATTGAAAATCTTGTAGGGGAAGTACAAGACTAAAAATACATTGTTTGGTGGACACAGTGTGGGCATTATCACATTGTTATGTGCAACATATGATAGGCTAACATATGACACTGTGCATTCATATCTGCCCGACTGAGGAAACGGCATCAGATTAAACGTAATGAGTCCTGTCCACCTTATTTATGAGAATACATTTCATAACATGCGAGAAGTGTTGAATGATTACAGATCCAATCAAATATGATTTACCATTAAACAGTACAAATATTTGAGGGGTTACTTTGTTTAAACAGATATCTCCGTTTGTATTGATCGGAAATCGTGTTTTTTGTGTGTGCACTCCAGGTTACTATTACAGGGATATTTAAATTTCTCCTTCACAATGTTGCAATTTGTAGTCATTTATTGAGTTTCATCTTTCTACCATCAGAGTCGCAGTTTTTCCATTTCACCAAGCATTGTGTGTACGGATGGTGTACGCAATGTGTGCATGACAGACCACATATACTCATGTGGAGTGTGTTTTTTTATAAATCCCAAAGTTTGAATGGGAACGTTTAAAAATGTGTTTTTCAAGGATATTGAAAATGGACCACGATCATAAATGCAGTGTTGGCGCCGAAAATGGCTGCGTAGGTACGCTTTCCTGCCAAAGTAAATTCCTTGTCTGTGCAAACTTTCATGGCGAATAAACACCAATTCTGATTCTGATTCCAGGCTGTACAGGGAATGCTGACACTTTTCATAGTTTTCCCAATTAACCAAACACTCGACGGGCATGGCTGATGTTTGACTATACCGTAGAAGATCCCTGTGCAGTTCAACCCTCAATTACACATTTGCTCGAACCATTTCACCAAGTACAGTTTTGAAAACCTGGGACAATGTAAAGCATGATTTGCTTTGAAGCTGTTGCTGAAAAGAGGCGCTGTTCCGACCTTACGTTCATCAAAACCGCAAGCTGTAGGATGATTTTGTTGCGAACAGTTACATTTACATTTAGTCATTTAGCAGACGCTCTTATCCAGAGCGACTTACAGTAAGTACAGGGACATTCCCCCGAGGCAAGTAGGGTGAAGTGTCTTGCCCAAGGACACAGCGTCAGTTGGCATGACCGGGAATCGAACTGGCAACCTTCGGATTACTAGCCCGATTCCCTCACCGCTCAGCCACCTGACTCCCTATTACTCCCTCCCAGTTATTAGCAATGCTAACTTATCCTGTATCTAGCATAAGTAGAATGTGTGATTATTTAGTTTATTGGCAATGGGGCTAACGCGGGGCTAATTTCATGTTCCTGACTGTGTTTCATTCGAATAAATAACCAGTTGTAAAGAGTTGTCATGTAAATCTACAATTCACGATGCATGTTTGTCAGGTTATTTTTTATTTTATCTTTCAGCAAGATAGCTAACTGAAGCTGAGTTGAATCATGATAGTTTGGTTCCTAAGCTGTAACGTTACCCACCTAAGTCGATCACGTTTGCTTCGACAACAGAAGTGGAAACAACTAACGTTATCATTGGGTGTGCTTTGCCTTCGGCAAGGGCACAACCTTTGTTCTCTCACATATATATTAGTATTATTTTTTTTATTTCTTTTTGCCCCCCTAAAACTCAGTCAATATTTGGCCTACATAGACAACGTAGGTGTCAAAAGTTTCGTCTTGGTAGCGATTGAGTTGCTTCTATTGGAATTTACGTTCCGTTGCATGGTTTAGGCTTAAGTTAAGTTTTTGTGGCGAAAAGTGAAGCTAACGGTGGCTAATTTGCTAGCCACAGTCACTGACGTTACTAACGTCACTGCGTCACTAACGTCACGAAAACACGCGTGACTACCTTTGGCAGAACATTCCTTTCGCATCTGTTAACTTGAGGGATAGCTAGGCTAACTATAGCTTTACTGCAAGGCAGCTGCAGAAACGCCACAAGAAAAGAGGCCAGGGTGATAACTATTTACTCATTTTACTTTGTGATATGACACACAATTGTGATGTGTAATGTACAGTATAAGCTGATATTATTAAGGAAGTACATCTACTTTCGGAAACAGTAGTCTACTATTTCACTGAAGTATTAGCATCATGACATTAGCCTGTGTTGCCCGGGCAACACATACTACAGTGGTCTATGATGTCGCGTTATCTGTTTTCAATCGTTAAAATAAACATTCCTCACATATACATTTTCGTTGTAGGATTTATTCTGACATTAGTAAACGATTTGTTGGTGAAATTACCATTACCTGTGGTTTCAAACCAGTGTAGCTCACTGCAACGCTGTAGCTTACACGAGACACTACAAAAAACATCTACACTACACAGCTGTTTAGGAAGTCAAACGGCGACAGAACATGTTCGGCACTCCCCTTACTTAAATCAAAAGTTTATCTAACTACTAACCTGAACTTCATTGCCACAGCCTAAACGTTGTCAATCTGTTCATGAAAATAATTAATTTCAGCTTAAACCGTACAACGGAACGTTAAATCCAATTCAACCAACGCAATCGCTACCAAGACGAACAGTAGTCTAGTACTTTACCGTAGTAGTACAATTTACCGGGGCAGCTTCTCCACACAGGGCTATATCGCATTTTGCGTTGTTACTGACAATGATCGCTACCAGTGAGATTTTTATGAATGAGCGATTTTCCACTAAATAAATGTCAAGTTTATTTACGTTTTGGGGGGCATATTTTCAGTTAGCAGATGGTACTGTTTGAATCGCGATTCCATCTTCTACTGCCGGGTAACGTCGTAGAATAATCTCCAAAGGGGGTTCTTTATTAATGAATGAATGCAATGAGTAGGCTAAATGCCTGAAAATATCATGAGAAGGGAAAAACTTAAGATGACGTTTAAGTCATAGAGATTAGGTCAATTTTTACACCGGTCTGCCAAATGTATTTGTTTTGATTCAACGTTGAGGCTGCCTCTTGCAGGGGAAATGAGAAGACATCTATTTCATTCTACACTTCACTCGTATTTTCAGTTGTAAATGAGCAGCAAAAAAAATGCTTTTAAATCTATGTAATCTTTATAAATAATAAGTATTCATTTTTATATAAAATATACAGAAATATCAGTTGTAAAAATGTCATTCAAAAACGGACCCCTGTGCAACCGACGCAAGCAAGCACACCCTACAATTTCCCCAGAAATTGTACCCTCTCTAGTTTCAAATGATATCTAGTCAATCTGTTGAAAACAGTGTTGTGTAGACGCAATATATTTAGTTGCACTTTTTTATTTCAAGTCTCCACCTTCAATGTTTCAGTGAGTGCAGTTGCCCGTGTTGCGTCTTTGCTCCGCAGCTTCACTCATTGTAAACCAACCAATCAGCACGCAGCTTGGCTAAATATTCATGAGCATACCATAAACGGAGAAAACAGCTTGTTTTATTCTAGGGCTATTTCACAGGGTGCCATAGAACAGTACCTAGGCCATTTTGAGCCCAACCAATATTACGTACCCTATTTGGAGACCTTAAGTAACAGTGTGAAATACCCTATAAAATCAGTCAATGACCCATTTAAAGGGTTATTACAGTGGAATGTCTATAGTTTAAATAATCTTAATAGTTGAAATTAAAGACTTCAACAAAACAAATCATGAGATCCTCTGCAGATATTCTGTCTTCAAAAGTGAACACAATTTACGAAACTTTTCAATACCCTCTTTATATACTAATATTTAATTTACAAAACACTTCAAACTGGGCATATTTGAGCTTCATCTCTGGAATCTTCGACTCTCCATTCCAAGCTCCTGAGTACTGTCAAATGGGCCTTACACACAGAAAAGTCTGAATGGACTGGGTGAATTGATCTGCATTGAGAGAATATCTTTCTCCAAAATAATTCATGCCTGAGGTAAATAGGAATGTGTATCAAAAAGCACCCATTTCAAACATTACTCTTCAGTTATGATGTTGAAGCTGTTAGGGCCACAGCCATGTCCCGATGTTACCCTGTGAGTTCCCTGACAGTCTCTGTGCATCCCCAAATCCATACTACAATACCATTTAGTATCCCAGAAAAAGATTTAGCATGTCCCAATACATAGTATGTCAAACACTAACAGGATGTCCTAGGGCGTCTTGTCACATTTTGCACCAGCTGTGGTCAATTGTCATCACCCCCCATGTGTATATGTTTGCTCAACTGTGGTTGTCTTTGTATGATCGTTAGTCAATTGACCAAATCCCTAATGCCGGATCAGACCACACTTTCACAATGTCAGATACAATTTCATAAAAATGATTGCTGTGTCTTGACCAGGAGACTGGCAACACTACAAGTTTGACCCCAACCAATCATCGAATGCTGCCTACCACAAGCTTGCGCGAGTTCGTAGATCCTCTGGGGGGGCAAGGAATTGTCAATCAAGAGAACTTATTCGCCATGTTTATCTATGGAGCTTCTGTGACGTGAGTAGCAGAGCGAGTGTACACAAATGCAGGAGACAGCAGGCAGATGGGATCAAAATAACAGATATTGACTAACAAAAGATACAAAAACTCAGCAACTAAAGTACTCTGGCAGGAACATGAAGGAAAAGACGGGATCAGACTACACAAATTCAGCCTTATTTTGCCTTTTCCGACAAATTTCCAGTGTCGGACCCGATTATGAACGTCCAGAACAACGAATGGACGTCTTTGCCCCTTGTAGTATGACATAATTGAAGACCAGCAATTTGGCATCAAAGACTCCTCCCGACGCCCCGATAAAAGTCTAGCATGTCCACAATTGTTTGTGTTTTCCTGCCAAGTTTGACAACTCCTACGATGTGTTCCTTGACATTGACCAGCAGAACAACAGAGGCTGGCTCACATGTTGTTGGCATGGGTGGTGACACACAAGCACTCTTTTAACATGGCAAGCACAAGGACCCAGGATTGCAAGGACACGTCAGGCTTCGGCTGATGAGGCACACCTTACCCCAACCACCCTTGATCAGCCCTCCTATAAAAGGAGCCAGCCAGAGTTCCACAAGGAGAGCTGATAAGAGGACATCCCACACACTAAACTGAGATTGTGATCTAAGGCAGATTCTACAGAATTGCCCATGTACCTCAGACCCTTTTCTTACAGCATCTGAGCTCTCCTGCACACTTCTAATAAACCTGCCTCTCTCAGGCCGATGTGTTCAGCCAGTGTTTTGTCCTTCAAAACAGTTATTATACAGGTTTATTGTGAGAAATTCAACCAGTTCAGTAAGCTACGGGTCACCTACACAGTTCACCAACTCTCATTCCACTATTATGTATCTTCATTAAAGAGCTTCACTATAGCTACATATTAGCTACTTTTTGTGTCATACCACTGTGGCTCATACCATATGGGATTATATGACACATCCATAGTCAAACAAAAAACATTACGTACATGGTAATGCTCGGACCAATGCGAAACTCTGTGTGTCACACAGAGGAGAGACAGGTATCACACCCAACCAAACAACCAACCAGCATGTATCCCCTGAAGCCTACCCCCATCCCTCCATGTATAAAATGTACATCCTCATGACTTCCAGTCGGTATTTTACCTTTGTGGGGTTTTTGTCTATTTCAATAGACGAAAACACTCTACACCCCACCCGACACACTCGCTCCAGAGTAAGAAAACAACCTAAATGTAACACAAGGTAACAAAGTACAAAACACCCGACATGCATACCATACATGCTGTACATAAATATACTTAGATGCTGCACATAATACTACACATAAATATGCATACCAGACTTGTGTATGCCCAACAAATATTGCAATGATGTAAAGTCACGTTGCTATTCTATTACGATTTATTTGCGATCTATTACTTTCATCTTGCCTTCTCTAGGCTTTCTCAATCTTAAACAATCATATCATTCTGTCTTACTTCCTATTCATCTGTGATTACACTTTTTTGCATAAGCACTTAAACAAACAAAAAAGTTTATAATATAACATTTCACAATTTACCATAATCTAGAATTAAGGATTATTTAGTAATTTAAAAGATCATCAGACTTTTCAGTCCTTGTTTTAATGATTGTTATTTTATTAATTGGAAACAGTATGGATCTCAGAATCAGTTTTACTTGAAACTCCTGAGATGTTATTCTTTTTTGAAAGGGTTTCTACTCATTGATATGCAGTGCTTAATTACTTTTTAATATGAAGGTGCGTATGTAGTCCTTAGAGTAATTGCTGTAATTGCTTTACATTAGATCAGCCCATCCACTAATCATTCGTACAGTAGTACAATGAAAAAGGTACACCTTGGGTTCGTTCGCTGGAGGGTAGACATCTTTTGAGTCCCTGCAACAAGATAATATTGTTTTCCCATTTTCATTGTTTATGTGGGAGTGTCTGCCAAGTAATAGATTTTTTTTTGTAGGGGTCTGAGGAGTAAGGGCTGGAACTCTCAGATGACTCCAGCAAGAGGGGAAGATGGATGAGGAGTGAAATGCGATCGAGGAGGGAAATATGAAGTATTATATCAAAAACGGATGCTTTTCAAGCACGCTATTCACTGTTCTCCACTAAAATTGTACAGTTTATACTCCCCGAGTTAACTTCATGGAGTCACAATGATTTGGACCTCTCATTTTGATACCATATTAAGAGCATTGCCAAAACGTTTTTTTTTGGGGGAAAATGTGTTTTTCCATCTTCATAACATTGCAAAAATAAGAAATTCTCACAGGATGATGCTGAACGTTTTTGCTACATCCCAACAGGACTGCTGCAGTGTACCATTTTCTGGCCTCCCGAATACCTACGTCCAAAAATTGCAATTGGTGCAAAATTATGCAGCGTGATTACTGACTAGAACCAGAAATCATGACCACATCACACCTATACTTACCTGTCTACACTGGCTTCCAATCTAAGCCAGAAATGACTTCAAAGTACACCTTCTAATGAACAAATTACTCCACAGAGTAGCACCCCCTTATCTCTCGGATTTCCTCGCACCCTATCACCTGATAAGGACACTATGATTCTTAAACGCTAAATATCTGGTGGTTCCAAACACCAAGAAGAAAACTGAGAGGGGCAGGCGCGTTGTGCAGGGCGCTCCTCTCCTCTGGAAGACTTCCTGTTTCCTGCAAAGACGGCGGCGACGTCCAAACATGCAACACGGCGTGACGTATCGTTAACCTACAGTGACGTAACTTTGCATTCTCTATCAGGGAGGCTGACATCAACTTGACATTTAAGGCAACATCGTAAACCTTTCTTCCTAGTCAGACTTACGGCTGTTGAAATGTGTGACTGTAGGGTTGTGTAGCACCAAGTACTTTTGACAACATTTTACTACACTGTATGTCTGTATTACAAGCAAACTTGAAATTGTGTGTGACGGTAGATTCTTTCACCCTTACTGTTAATGTAATTTGCTACTACACATCCTCTTTTCCTACTTCTGTCTTTCTCTCCACCCCTTTTCCCTGGTTTGGGGGGTTAACCTGCTGGTTTGCCAACGTTGGACCTAATCACCAACGATCTTCTGGTCCTTTCCTGATAATCCTGTGGGCCTAAACGACAACTCAGACTTTGGTCTCTACTACCTGACCGTCCTGTGGTGTATGCTGATTCCTTTATTTTCTGGCCTTGTAGCTGACCACTGCCCAAACTAACTAACTCTGTAGAGCGTTGCAAATGCTCTACCTTTTCAGAACTCAGAAAAGGTTTTCACAATTCACTTTTTCATTTAAGTCTGTTCTACCACCATAATTGTATTCAGTTTATGGTCTGCACCTGTCTTTATCACCAACCGTCTATGGAGGTGGGGATCCCTTATTGAATTGCTCCTCCCAATGGTTCTTACATTTTTTCTCTCTTAGTTGTCCTGGAAGTTTTTCCTTGTCTTTGAGGATTTTAGGCTGTTTTAGGTGCAGTTCTATTGGCATTTGTGAAGCATTCTGTGTCAACAAAGGGCTATTCAAGTCAAATTTGATTTGACAGTAATTTTGCCATTAGGATTAAAGTTAAGGTGTTGAGATAACACAAAGACAGCTTTCAGTTTGTCAAAATAATCACATGTAGTTTTCAACAAGATATTAGGATAGCTATCTCATTTAACGTAATGTAATGCATTTCAAAAACGAATACATTTGTTTGAGAGAATTTCTTAATCTGGGCTGGATTAAACAGACATTTAGACTTTTAATGAGCAATGATGTTAGAAAAACAACTTCAAGATGTCCTCAGGGGACTGAAAAAGAGAGAAAATTCCCTGAACAAGGGACAACGTGCGTTCATGTCAATAGTGTTACATTGTATGTCAAGAAGTCAAATGAACATTTAACATATAGTTAAATATATGTAAAGGTCATAATACTAAAACTGTATGTGTATTTTCATGTTGTTTGTAAAGTGTTAAAGTTCCCACTTAATTTCAAGCTTTGTCAACCCTAGTCTTTCTCATACATGTTACCGGTCTCAGATGGGGATGCATGAGCTGGAGTATAACTGAGAATGAAAGAAAACCATATACGGATTAGTGTGTAACCTAACCTCCCTAACCTCACCTCACACTCACTCACTCACACATCTTCCAAGAAGCCACTCATGGTGTGTTATTTTTTACAATACATATGCACCAAATAATGCACTCGTCAAAGCTCATTCCTTACATACAGTCACTCCAATCTAATTTCAGCAATTTAACACTTTTAAATGGCATAATCATTAAATTGCTATATTGTATTAAATGATTAGCTACCTGGTAGTGTTAATTGGCTTGCTAGACTAACATTTGCTATTTCGCCCCTGCTCTTCCACTGATGTTACCCAACTAGTTATGTATGCTTCTAATGCAATATTGAAGTAAATTGACTTAATAGACCATTCAAGATTGATTATGAGCAAACACCGGCTATTACGAGTAAGACTTCCTGCTTGGCCTGTGAGACAAACAATTCCTCACTTAACAATGCAACACACTGTATGTCATGGGTCTGTCATGGGTTGTCAACTCATTTCATTAAGATTTTTAGGTAACTTACCCTGATGGCTATTTTTGTTTCAGGCCTTCTCTCATTATTGTGGTGCTCCCATGCCATGCAATATCAGTTTACATAGTTTGCAGTTTACAAACATTTACTTTAATTTAATGTGAAGGGCTCCAAAACTATAGATGATTTTGGTTGAGCTGCTTTTCCGGCCACTGGTTTACTGCTATAATGAATTTCCAGTGCATTATCAATAACCTGATGAGCAGTGGCGGCTGGTGAAAATTATTCTAGGTGGGGCTGTGAAATATTCAGTCAATTCAGTAACCATCCTAACACAATTGAACACAAACTGCATGATACAAGTTCTCTGTGAAATAGTAATTATTTAATTAAAGCACAGCTATAGGCAAATGTCCACATTTGTGGACTATATCATTAAACTCAGTTCAGAAGTATTGAAAACTACGGACATCTGGGCACTTGAGCCACTCTCCCTGGTATTATTAGGAAACACAACACAACTTTTACTGTAAAACTAAATATTATGGATTTGTAGATTAATTTAACAAAATCGATTATCTTTGATAGAACGTGCCTGTTCTTATACACTTCTTCGTTGTGTTTCCTCACCCCAGTGACCTTCGTCCAGTTGCATAGCAATATTGTCTCTGCCTAGCATGGCTAGCTTGATTGTATTCTCCATGTGTGCCTTTGTGCACTTGTTTTGTTTTCTCAGATAAATGTTTAATGTCCTTAACTCCTGTAACAGTCCATGCTGTATCTGTTCCGAATGTTATAAAAAGCAAGCACGGGAAGCAAAATAAGGCATTGACTGCATCCAGCTAGCCAGGCCTTTCTGTTGTAGATTAACAATTGTGGGAGCCTCTCATGTAAGATTTAGCGCTACCATTTTCGCTCGCCTGTTGTGTAATTTTGATGTAAAGTTGATGTGGGCCAAACTCTTTTATTTGTCTGACAGAATTTGAGAACGGCTGAAGTCACGTCCGGAGTCATTCATTTTCAATAACGTAAAGTAGGCCCTACAGTTGCAAAATGACTTCTATACTGGAACTCTTTGCTTGGGGCGATTATTTCAGTGCCCTTTATACATCATTTTTGAGGACGCTGATTGGCTAAATATGTGTTTCTTGTTAGCAACGGTCAGCAATTCACCTATCGCTAGCAGGTTGTTTTTTTTTTTTTATGAAATGTTTTCATTGATCGATTTGTTGTTACAGACCTATTTCAATCACATCTCAAAAGTGGGTGCACAACAAACATTCAATAGGCTTTATTTATGCTTCAGTACAAGGGTTTATTTTGAACAATAGTAAGGACATTTTGTTTTTAATAAATACAATAAAAATAGTTGTGCTATATTACCTACAAACATTATTCGGCATCCTCGTGTGTTTTAGTCACATCACAAATAGTGAGCTCTGAACAGTGCCATTAAGCGGTTTATAGTCCGGTTTTCGTCTCAAGATCTCTACAGACCGTAAAGCAAATTTAATGCTCAACACTTGAACGGGGGCTTATTACTTGCAAGAGGAATTATTTACTGTGTCGTCTCAGTATCAGGGCTTGGAAATACAGTGACTTGCTAAAGTAGGCAAATGGCTAGTAGAACATTTCATAATCATTTCAGTTAATCAAACAGCTGCAAGACCCAGTGAAATGTTATAGGCTAGCTAGCAAAATAACGCTAGCATCGCTAACAACATTACTAATTCAACTTTGGTAGTGTAACCGAGCTCTTTGTAAGTTCATTTTAGATATAATTGTATATGATCGTGTGGACATTAAGGAGGGACGGGGACGGGGTGCTGGTCGTCTATTGCATGCCACATTATCTGATCAAAATGACAGTTCTCTCTTTTTCGGGGGGGTTGCGGCTTATACAAGATGCGGCTTATTTTCCAAAAAGTACGTAACTAGATTCTGAGGGGAATTAAATTAATTACTTGTTGGATCACATTTCAGTAGGAAATTTGTTTAACCGTAGGCCTATTTCCGGCAAACTAGCTATGTTGGTATTTGTTCAGCATCTTTGAACAGTGGCAACTGCATGCCGCATGGCTAAATTGATTTTGTATAGCAATGAACATAGTTTAAGATAATTATTTCTTGGCAGATGTACATAAAATGATCTAAAACACACAGAATTGTTTCTTTTTAATATCAAGAACTTCCCATTGATGTAACCGTTGTATGGCATGGAGTGAGATTTTGAATAATGTTGACCGCTGCGCAACCCATGTGTATTTGGAAATATACCACACCCTCATGCATGGTTTACTGCTTTAATGAATTTCCAGTGCATTATCAATAACCAGATGAGTAATGAGTCGGACAGTTTTTTTTCAAGGTAGAGAACTTCCATTTTGTATGGAACATTCGTTTTCATAGTTAATTTAATAATCTATTATAAAAAAAAGGACACTTATCGCCCGTTGTTGTAATTTTTTTTAAATAATAAATTATTAAACATCGAAGTAAAGAGGCGACATAAAAGGTTAGTATTCATTTTTACGTGGCTCTCCTTTTTTTGGTTTGCGTGCTTTCGTTTTTGCAATGCGTTTATGTATTTGCAGCGCGTTTGCTGAATGCTGCTGCGCATGTGTTGTCAAATTAATGAAGACATTTTCTTAAGTTGCTTGTGTTTCGTCTATTTGCATGTGTTTTCTTAATTTGCAGCGCGTTTGCACATGTCGGCCACCGTATATTTGGGATTTCAAAAACATCAACTCCAAGATTTCCTCCTAATTACAGTACTTACAGCAATAGATTTCTACCATTTGTCCATATGAGACAGTCCTCAACAAAGACGCTCCAGTGGGCTCACTACAACTTTGTCTCTTCAGAGTCTCTCAGATCAGTTCCATGCTCAGCACTCATCCTTTATCCAGAAGAGTCCGGCACTATTGTTATGGCTTGTCGCATTAGCATCCTACTGATTAACATACCCAAAGGTGGTGCTGCGGATCAAAGACAAGGATGTACTGTTTAATATTTCTGCCTCATTACAGGAGCAGGCCTTTTGATTACTGGCCTTTGTGTGCCTCTGTCAATTTGAAACAGTCATGTCCTTTGCTCGCGAGCAGGAAGTGCAATATTAATAGCCAGCTAGCTTCTCTCCTGTGTCCCATAAGCCTCAGAGGTGCCAGAGTGCGTTATGTGCAGACTCTGCCCTGTAATTGGTCTTCGTACTGTCACCTGGTCGGGTTCATGTCATGCCCGTCTCCGTAAAGGAATATCTGTGGAAACATTAGACTAGTCTTCTGATCTGTATTCACGTAGTCTATCTGTATCAATTTTTTTGTGTATAGTAATATTATCCACTCAATAGGCCAGGGAGTAGAATAAATCACTCCAAAACAAAGACATCTCTCCAACCAATGCAACTCCATTGAAAATCTCACTCCACGCTGCTTTTAAATTTCACCATCAAATTATTTCTATAAAAAAATATTCAATATATCTAATGACTACAGTTTGTAAGGATCTGTGCCTTGAGAAACAGCCAATATTTTGTCAAAATTGCTCATTATTTTTAAGTGGTGATCATAATTCATGTTTTTGCAACTGAAAGTGCAATGGAGAGTGTCCATCACCTTTGCCGTAGTACAGCCAACAAACTCTTGTAACTTAAACTTTTGACTGCTGGGCAAATTCACTGCAAACCAGTTGAATAGCCTTGTCTGAATGATCTTGTTCACTTGCAGTTGATCAAAATAAATTTGCAGCAACCGTGTCTTTGAGGTTTTAAAGTTTTTTTTACTGTCACCCCAGAGAGATTGGTAAACATCCATCAGTATATTTTTCAAAGCACATCATATTGACAAATTAATGTTTCTTGCTGCCCTTTGCCATTTGAGGAAGCATCCTTTGGTAATACGGCTAATGTGACATGAGTGACTTCTGACCTCTGGCACCTTTTTACATTTACATTTACATTTATTCATTTAGCAGACGCTTTTATCCAAAGCGACTTCCAAGAGAGAGCTTTACAAAGTGCATAGGTCACTGATCATAACAACAAGATAGCCAAAAAACATTGCGAGTAGCCAAAACATGAAGCACACATTGTGAACAACCAAAGTAAGTGCCAAAGGGAAGAACCATAAGAGCATGTAGTTAAACAAGTCACAACCAAACAACATGAACAGCTATAAGTGCAAGTGTACCTGTGGGAAAAAGCAAGCAACAGTAATAAAACAATATATCACAGTGAGAACCAAAAATTTAAATCAGTTACCACTAACCACAAGAGCAACAAGTCTCTAAGCAAGAGTCATTGTGATCCTTGAGGAAACTAACATCGGGTCAAGCGAACCGTTCCTAAGTACCGTTGTACTCCCGGAACAAGTGCGTCTTGAGCCTTTTCTTGAAGGTGGAGAGACAGTCAGTGTCTCTGATGGAGGTGGGGAGTTGATTCCACCACTGGGGGGCCAGACAGGAGAAGAGCTTGTGTTGGGACCGGGCGGTCTTGAGCAGTGGGACCACCAGGCGGTTGTCTGAAGAAGACCGTAGGTGGCGGGTGGGGGTGTAAGGCTGCAGGAGAGACTTGATGTAGACGGGTGCAGTCCCGTTCACTGCTCGGAAGGTCAATACCAATAATGGGTTTCACCATGCTACAGGTGAGTGGGACAAATTATTTTTTGACCCCTGGTCAGTATTATGCATACATGAGCCTATTATCTCCCCCATTTCAAGCATTTGGAAGTTGCATTCACCTGCGCATCATTTCTCAGCCTGATGACAAAACATTTCCCCTCCTTCGCTCAACTCCCACCCACATGTGTTGGAGTAAAAAAAAAATAGGTAGGGGGCTGAATTAACAGCTTGATGAGTTGGGTGAGATGGAAAGAATATGACCATCACACATCTCATCTATTAGCTACGAAGCTGAACCACTGCTGAACATACAGCTTGATCTTCAGCCCCTTCCCCTGTAATCAATCATTTTGATCTGGTAGATCAGCAGTGCAAAACATTTATACTCTTTTTTGTTGCTTTCATCCTCCTGGTGGAATAATGGTATGTCGATGACACCAGTCAGGCAGAATAGACGTGTCCCTGCTGCCACCCACCATTACAGTATTGATTAAAGAACCATATAGAGGACTCAGACCTTTCTTAAAGTAATTATCTTATCGAATACCTTGCAAAAAGTCAAGCTTTAAAGGTCAAGGGGGATGGAAGAAAAAATACTCTGGGTTATTTTCTAATAAAAAATGAATCCTACAGACCCCCTTCACTTCTAAATCCAGCCTGTATTTACGCAAGACAAACTAACACTTCGTTAATAGGGGTCAGTTAGAGACATGTTATTTGTTTTTAAGAAAGTTGTGCCAAAATATGCATTTAATAATCTAATACTGCCATTTATACAACTATCAGCCATAACATTATGACCACTGCTAGGTGAAGTGAATAACACTGATTATCTCGTCGTAATGACATCTGTAAGTGGGTGTGATATATTAGGCATGAAACATTTGTCCTCAAAGTTGATGTATTAGACGCAGAAAAAATAGGCAAGCATAAGGATTTGAGTGCCTTTGACAAGGGCCAAATTGTGATGGCTAGACAATTGGGTCAGAGCATCTCCAAAACTGCAGCTCTTGTGGGTGTTCCCAGTCTGCAGTGGTCAGTACCTATCAAGGAAGGAAAAGTGTTGAACCAGAGCCAGGGTCATGGACAGCCATGGCTCATTGATGCACGTGGGGAGCGAAGGCTGGCCCGTAGGGTCTGATTCAATTGACAAGCTACTGTAGCTTAAATTGCTGAAAAAATGCTGGGTGTGATAGAAAGGTGTCAGAACACACAGTGCATCGCAGTTTGTCTATGGGTCTAGGGATGGGGATCGTTACATTTTATCGATATTGATACCATTTTCGAGACTGCTTAACGATCCGAGTCTTTATCGATACCACTATCGATACTTTTCTGGGCTGAACTTGAACTAACCACCATCTAAATGAATGAATTTGGCAAATGTTAAACATATAGCAGCACCCACACAACCTACGCCACACTTTATGTAAACAAGACTACCCAGACCCTCCCATGTTACCCCGCTCCTCATCTCTCTCCATTGGCTACCTATCATGGCCCGTATCAGATTCAAGACCCTGGTATTGACCTTCCGAGCAGTGAACGGGACTGCACCCGTCTACATCAAGTCTCTCCTGCAGCCTTACACCCCCACCCGTCACCTACGGTCTTCTTCAGACAACCGCCTGGTGGTCCCACCGCTCAAGACCGCCCGGTCCCAACACAAGCTCTTCTCCTGTCTGGCCCCCCAGTGGTGGAATCAACTCCCCACCTCCATCAGAGATACTGACTGTCTCTCCACCTTCAAGAAAAGGCTCAAGACGCACTTGTTCCGGGAGTACAACGGTACTTAGGAATGGTTCGCTTGACCCAATGTTAGTTTCCTCAAGGATCACAATGACTCTTGCTTAGAGACTTGTTGCTCTTGTGGTTAGTGGTAACTGATTTTGTTCTCGCTGTGATATATTGTTTTTATTACTGTTGCTTGCTTTTTTCCACAGGTACACTTGCACTTATAGCGGTTCATGTTGTTTAATTGTAACTTGTTTAACTACATGCTCTTATGGTTCTTCCCTTTGGCACTTACTTTGGTTGTTCACAATGTGTGCTTCATGTTTTGGCTACTCGCGATGTTTTTTGGCAATCTTGTTGTTATGATCAGTGACCTATGCACATTGTAAAGCTCTCTCTTGGAAGTCGCTTTGGATAAAAGCGTCTGCTAAATGAATAAATGTAAATGTAATTTTACAGACTACAAACCAACGGACTTCTGGTTATGATACACGTGCTCTCTAGCTAGGTACAGTAAAAGTGTTGCTTACGTTAGATACTACACCTACAGTCTAGCACTAACTGCATTTAGAATCTAGCTAGCTATATCTTACGATAATCTATATTAAATACTACTAATAACAATTGAATGGTGCAACTTGGCTGCAATCCAGAATGAGTGGCAGGGCCTGAAAACCCTGGTCAGACACAATTTCAAAGTCCTACAGTGGCCTGTGGGAGACCATGTTGACAAAGGACCCATACAGGCTTGATTACAAGGTAGGCCAACAGTACTGAGTGGTTGCGTATGGTATCCTTAAAGGTTGGTTTTGATAAGTTAATGGTAAGAGTTTAAATGAAATTGAAAAGTATCATCTTTTCTCCAGCACATACTGGAGTTGGTGCAGATTTAAAGCCAATTTCAGCAGCCCAGTGTGAGCGAGGCTTCTCTGCGCAGAATCGCATTTAGACTTTGACAAGAAACTGCCTTGGGGTTTCTAAGACCTGATGAGGATCAGCCTGGAGGGGCCTTCTGTCGAGGAGTTCGATCCCACTCCTGCTGTGAACCGCTGGCTGACCTCTAAGCGTTCCAGACGGCCAACATATAAAAGCAGCTGGACAACCGATATCCTTTGCATCGAGGCCAATGTGTGATTTTGCACGCGCAGTATATGCATGACATTTGTTAATTGTTTAATAAACAAATACAATAAAAAAACACTGTGCTCATGTACTCCTTGGGGAAAACATTAGCGTAGAGCCCTGCCTGAAGGGACCTGTGAAATGAAAAAATAGGACACTTTCTTGTCCAGACGAGAAACAATCACGTCGAATGTGAAACGATCTCGTCCGGAAAAGAAACTATCTTGTGAAACTATCTTGTCCGGATGAGAAACAAATGGCTGTTTATCAATCCGAAGAACGCTAAGAACATACTAGCGTTCTTGAGAAGAACGTTATTGCCAAGCGTCCTAGTGAGAACGGTCTTGCAAGACCGCGAGGACGGAGAACAATTTGCGATGCGTGCGTTCTTGGCTATTATCTTGCAATGACTTCTGGGAAATCATATGCATTCTCGCTGGCCAAGTAACCAACCGATGCATCCATCCATCATCTTCCGCTTGTCCGGAGGTCGGGTCGCGGGGGCAGCAACCTAAGCAGGAAGGCCCAGACTTTCCTCTGCCCGGCCACTTCCACCAGCTCTTCCTGGGGGACCCCGAGGCGTTCCCAGGCCAGCCGAGAGACGTAGTCCCTCCAGCGTGTCCTGGGTCTTCCCCGGGGCCTCTTCCCAGTGGGACGTGCCCAGAACACCTCACCAGGGAGGCGTCCAGGAGGCATCCTTATCAGATGCCCGAGCCACCTCAACTGGCCCCTCTCGACGCGGAGGAGCAGCGGTTCTACTCTGAGCCCCTCCCGGATGACCGAGCTTCTCACCCTATCTCTAAGGGAGAGCCCGGACACCCTGCGGAGAAAACTCATTTCGGCCGCTTGTATTCGCGATCTCGTTGTCTCGGTCACTACCCACAGTTCGTGACCATAGGTGAGGGTAGGAACGTAGATCGACTGGTAAATAGAGAGCTTCGCCTTTCGACTCAGCTCCTTCTTCACCACGACAGACCGATGCAGAGCCCGCATCACTGCGGACGCCGCACAGATCCGCCTGTCGATCTCGCGCTCCATCCTTCCCTCACTCGTGAACAAGACCCCGAGATACTTGAACTCCTCCGCTTGGGACAAGATCTCCTCCCCGACCCGGAGATTGCACTCCACCTTTTTCCGGTCGATAACCATGGCCTCAGATTTGGAGGTG
Source organism: Osmerus mordax (assembly GCF_038355195.1). Classification (NCBI taxonomy): domain Eukaryota; kingdom Metazoa; phylum Chordata; class Actinopteri; order Osmeriformes; family Osmeridae; genus Osmerus; species Osmerus mordax. The sequence continues at coordinate 5,446,081 of NC_090064.1, forward strand.
CTGATTCCCATCCCAGCCGCTTCGCATTCGGTTGCGAACCGCTCCAGTGAGAGCTGGAGGTCACGGGCCGATGAAGCCAACAGGACCACATCATTCGCAAAAAGGCTTCGTAGGATAACTTGTCCTGCGATATACAATTAAGGACGAGGCGCAGGCATGAGATGATAGTTGACTTGAGTTATACAGAGTAAATAGCATATCAGAAAACATCACCAGTAGGCCCCCAACCCTTCCGACCTAGTATTCATCAGTCTCTGCTAGAATCAGGAATGTGGGAAACCTGACTTCATAAAGGTGTCATTGGGAATGTGTAGTTGTGACGTGATGGACGTGACATGGAATGATTTCTGCTTACCACAAGCAATGACAACAGGATGATGCACCAATGAATGCACAGTAATAGCTGTCCTTACACAGCACTTCATTCCACTCCTGATTGAAACCCAGTTGTCACAAAGAGATAGATTTTTCAACACACATGCATTCTCTAGAACATCAATTGCACATGCACACATCCACACACACAACCCCCCATAAACTTCTTGTTTTACAGATGAAAAACCCATCTTTCATTACTCTGTAGCATTAAATGAGCTCAGTTCCCTGTGATGTTCTTATCACCTCATCCCGCTTCTCTCCCGAGCCTGTTAATGCCTTTCCCCCTTCGCCAGCGCTTGACAGAGCCTATGCCGTCTGGAACGAGATGAGCGCCTGGCCCAGATATGACAGAGAAATGTCTGAGGTCTTGTGCCCAGTAGGGATGTGAGTAATTACTGCCAATATTATCACCAGCTGCGTGCTGCTGCATTTCTGCTGTTTGACTACTTTGACTGAAGCATCTGTCTGTTTTCTATGTGTGTGTGTGGGGGGTTGTTTCTCTATTCTTTGAAACTTAATTTGTATTTTCTGGACAGCGGATATATTCACTCTCACTGGGATCTGCAGTCTTAAGACTGGGTGGACTTTGATAGCATTAAACAACACTTCCAAATACCACAAAAAAAATCATTGTTCCAATGTGAATATACTGTGTACCACACCATGTTACAGTATAGAAAAATGATTTAGTATTTTCAGGGCTAGGGCTGTGGTTTTCACCTACAACAGGTGCTCATGGAGAGCTGTCAATCAAACAGATAAATATGGAGCTTTAATCAGCTCATTACGTTGAGCAAGTGCAAATGGCTTTGCGATACTGCCATGCCATCCTCCTCTCACTTTAATTTGTGCAGGTCTCCCGCAACGATCAAACGGTCTTTCCTCTTCCTGGCAGTCATTCATACGCTTGAAAATAGATGTAAGGTTTTTATTGAAAAAGGGCACTACACCTATTTAGGCTTTTCTTTTAATCTAAGACTTAAGGGAGTGGTTTTGAGGTCAGCGCTGACAGAGCATAGGACAGATTAGAGGTTGCGAGGTACAAAATGATGTAAATGGCTTATTGATTTTCTCCGCCCAAAGACTGTAAATATCAAGATGAGATCTTGAATTTCTTGTAATTGTAATGTAGGTCTGCATGGTGCAGAGGTCATGATCGCCTACATGCAATACTACACAACAAGGTAATCAATCTCATCCACATCGTATAACACTTAATTCAGGCTAGAAGACTCTGTAATAAGTTATAACACACTTTATTGACAATACAAACACGTTTGTCTCGACAGATATGGTTCTGCTCTCACCGACTCTCTGCCGATAACCCACTGGGACATTGTCTCGACATCCATGGCAGAGAGCTACAATTCACATTACCCTTCAGATAAAGAGACAGGCTGGGGTGGTGGAGGCAACAAGGGAAGGTGATGCACTTCCTGCATCATACTGAAGCAATGTCGGGGTGTGGGAGAGAAACCAGCTCCACCCGACAATTGCTGTGATCCAAATTCCAAAGCGTATAAAGTCATTCCATTGTACTTAATGTACTTAATGTAAGGTATTGTAAATGTATTCATTTCTCAGACACTTTTTATCCAAAGCGACATTCGACAGAGATTTGAACCGGCAACATCTTATTCTGCATTCATATACTCTGGCCACTGAGCTACAGTATATACCCATCCTCGCAATAGTTACTATATCTGCTACTTTTACACGTTAACATAGTTTTCATGGGGCTTGCTAAGTATTATTAATGAGTTGCATCAGTGCAAATTGATCAGAGCCTTAGAGAAGATTATCAAAACTAAGTTGAGAGAGAAACTCTATTGATTCTCCTCGCTGGGCTTGACACTTAGCTTCTCCACTGGAATTTCATTAAGGACATTGGAGCCTTTCCTCAGTTGGCTTTGAGCAGTGTTTGCCATCTTCCACATAGAAGTTTTAATTACGAGAGCTACCCAGCAGCCAGAATCAATGGGCGAGAATCTCACTAAGAGGCGTAGGGTGTAGAACACCACAGAGCCAGTAAACAGATGGACTTGTAATTGTGGCCCAGGTTCACTGCAATGTCCTTTAACTGTAAACAGTACAAGGACTGACTGCCATCCACTTTTTAATGACTTTGGCCTAAAAACACAGAACTAAATAGGAAAGCAAGACTTTATTTTGTACATTTTGTCAAGTTAGCTGAGAGCCCTGATACTTGATTTGATTTGGCTTAGAATGGGGGTAGAGGAAGTGTAACCATGCCAAACTGTTTGTTTTAGCAATGTGTTTAAGCAATGATTGTCAGCAGTGATGGACAGCAAAAACAGTTTGCAACAATGAGTCAACAAACATTGTGGCATAATAAAAGTTCGGATTTTGTAAGTATGGCAGGTTAGACATTTTTTGTTTTTTATTAATATTTGTTCTAGTTCTTTCAGGGTTATTTTTTTGTCAAAGAATATAAATTACTATTTGCAGTGTCTATTGAAGGACAAGAACATTCGAAGGCTGGGCATTTTCGAGGGTTCCATTAGCTTTTGTGATCATCAAGGTCACTCTCCTTGAGCTTGCCCATCGTCTCAGTCTCTCCACTATCGCAGCAGCTAAAGCCTGATCTAAGTAAACAAGCCATGATTTCCTTCCTGAAAGCCACCAAACAACATGATTAGAACCAGTCACTCTGCACAAATTTCCATCCAGCACTACCTACCCAAAGAAAACAGCAGCAGTCAAGATAGATTCTCTTCAAGTTGCACTGTGGCCAACTCTATTGTGCCTCACTGAAATCTGAAAGAGCTGTTTGCATATCACAATGTAAATTCTAAACAGAGAGGTTTATGGAAATACTGAGATACAATGGCGTCAGTTGAATCTATAAGCTACTGACTGGGGTCCTGAAGCTCTCAGCAAGTCAGCCCTGCATGAGTTTTAAACCGTCTAAATATTCAATAATGTAATTTATTTGACAAGAATTTAGGTTTGGCAAGAGAAGTACAGTCCTCAAGTCACAATGCAACAACTCTACATCCATTCGAATGAGACACTCATAAGATAAAGAGGATGTTGTCATCCCCAGTGTATTGATTTATTGAATTATGAAAGAATGGTGTAAAGCAGGAGATGGCTGTCTCCACTGGATGTTAATTTCATCTCACTATAGGCTAACACAAATAATTAATTCAAGATTGAATTTAAATCTGATGAGTGGCTTCTCCCATGTGTCCAGTGGGCAACATCATCACCCATATAAAGTGGATATATTAGTAGAGGTTGATGAGTAAAGCCAAATAAAATGTTAGACATACACTGAAAGACTTTCATGAATTTTTCATTATTTTGCCTCCAGAGCTGTCTGTCTCAAATTTTTGCTCAGGGCAACATAGCAGTGAAACAATCTTAAAAAACAGTATTTTAAATAAAATGATTCACTGGCACTGTACAGTATAGGCTGAATACAGTTTTATACAGTTTTTGTGTAGCCTAATTCGGCATACACCAGACTCATCAGGCCACAAAACAAAATTATGTAAACATTGATTAGAACCAGCTTCATGAAGCGTTTCAGTTGGCCATTACATTTCTATTGATGAGTACTAAGTAGCTAATTCCAGTTTAACAATGAGACCATCCTCAACTGGTGCTATCAAAATAATGAACTTCCCATTTATTCCACAACACATCCATCACTCTCACAGAGGCGATAAATAATACATTTAGTAATTAACAAGTCTGGGAAGGTTATTCCTCTGAATATCACACCATGTTGATTTCACACAATCCTGTAATGAATATAAGATATCAATCAAATGCTGTATTTTTCTTCAGGATCAAATTCTGTGACATTTAGACTACTGAAATAACTTATTTACGCACTTGCATACATTAGGCTCGTCTGTGTTTGAATATATTTCAAATTACTTTCTGTGTTTTAGCTGCTGGGCCTGTTAATGCCAAACACCACCATTGGGTTCATTGTCTACTCAGTGTGCTTTATGGATAATGAAACCAATCCGATATTGCTGAGCATGGTGTGTAGGAACGTGTGAGAGGCAGCTACATAAACACTATTGACATGCAGTGTACATACTTTTTTATGTTCTCGTCAAACTGTCTGGCTTAAAAGCCAGCTGCTCTAATTAGCTATGGATTCGGCTGTCGCCTTCCCTTATTATTTCACGTAATGTCGTTTGTTCACTCACCAAAACTAAACGTAATAACAGTAAGTGTTTAAACAGCTGCTACTTTCCTCCCCCAAAGTGATAGGGCTTGTTGAAAGGAAGCATACAAGGTGACATATCCCAGGAAAGGCTGGCAGTATCACAGTGTGTGTAGTCAAGGACTTTCCTAGCGTCAAACAGTCGAGTCAACTTCCGCTTTTTGTTAATCCGCCATTGACAGGATGTTGTCTGAAAGGACTAATGAAAGTGTTTTCATTCTGGGAATTGCTTTTCAAGCTGTTGTTCAAACTCTGTGTTAGCTGGTCTGAAAAACAAGATTATTGCAGCAAAGTTTAAGTTCCAACCAAACTGAAACAAGAAGAAGCTTTTCTTTACTCCTCCTTGTATGCAATTAAAATGTCACATCCACAAGTCAGTCAGAGGACGCCTTCCTGTGGTACAAGAGAGACACATGGAATTGTTTTGTTCTTTGCTCTGATACAGCTCATCTTACAGATTGCGATGGGAATGGTTTTCAATGGGACATTTTGGCAGCTTTCAACAGCTCATGAAGTGTCTTATAGAGCCTGTACACCTAACAGAAAAAAAACACTAGTAGGCTGTCTTAATGTCTTCTTGTTTGAAATGCGGAGCACTGAGGCAAGGTGCAAACGCTGCCGGCACGACAAGACTTATGACACTCTGTTAAACTGTCTTTGAACTTTTCTCTGAAGCCTGCAGTATTAAGCTTTTTTCCCTCCCCCTTTCTTTGTCTCTCTCTTTCTCCCCCTTTCCTTTCATACCCTCTAAGTTTATTTTTATGCAAGTACCTGTTACCAACCACTGCCACTGCCCTCGTACACTTTTCTGTGGTCCTTCTAATCATGTTTGGCATTTTCCATATTTGCTTTCTTAAAGCTGGTAGTAATAAGGTGCCTATCTAAACAGATTGTGCTTTGGCATCTCCAGGAATACAATAAGTGGGGTACTTTGAAAAATTTGGTAGGTTGGTAAAAAAGACTGCTGGTGGTTCATGTTTCTGTGAGACTACAGTGTCCTACAAGGTTTGGAAGGAACAGTCTCCATAAATCACCCCCCCCCCCCCCCTGATTTAGAGGCACCTGCAGACACACCTGGGCTCCAAACCCCACCACACACGCCAGACAGAAAAATGCCTCATTCAACCCCACCAAGTCTTAATCAGCTTCACTTGTTTCGCACAATTTTATTTTCTACCTGGTGTGCATTTTCCGCTTTATCCTAGCAGGTGCCACCCCTCCATCTCTCACTCAAACCCCTTGCATCAGTGCAAGCAACTCATCGCTTTTCTAGACTGAAGAGCTTTAATCAATCAGGAAGACCTCTAGACATCTCCACATGCGCGTTCTCATTCCAAGCCAGCCAGAGAAACTATATCCCAAGATCCCACTCCCTACTGGGAAAAGCTAGTGGAAAACATTAGCCCTGTGGTTAGAACAAGTGCCTGGAAGTCTAATTCAGACTGAGGGGAGCATGGGATCTTAAAGAGCAGAGAAACTCTCCCTTGCCAAATTGACTTATCAGCATGTTTGCAGGGATTCACACCAACAAGCCACAGAACTGGGAGCCTAGAGACTCTGTTGTTACATGCCTGATCCTAAAGAAACAAGATTCAACAACTGCAGATCAAAAATGGTGCACAAAGAGATTCAATTTTGGACTAAGATGCAGAGAGAAAAAGTAATATTTCATCTTTCTACTGTCAAAATTGTCCTTTGTGCTGGAGGACAAGCACAGTAGGCCATTGTAAAATCTACTTCATAAAATAAATAAATAAATAGGCCATAAAAATAAAGTTCTGATTATTTTAATGTATTTAGCATGACGATTGTGCCTTGGCTTGAGGTAAAACTCAATATGTTATTGGCGAGTGTCAAGTTGTAGAGACTTACTCTTAACGTATGCTGTCCTTGCAGGAAGTTGATTATGGTTTAGAGCTCATCTGTTCTGGAGTGATATTTAATTCTTTGTTTTCTGCCTGGAGCAAAAACCTACTTTTCTCTCTACTGATTCTATGGCACAAGGAAAGGCATGGCAAATGTAAATACATACGTTTTGTGATATCTCAACAAGCAGATGCATGACTATATCAATTACATGCACATGCCGACTACCGCTACCTTTAAACTTGTGTGATTTAACTTTGGATTCAATTTCACTGCGTATAATGAAAGGCAACTAAAATTGCTCAGCACGGCCTTGTGTCATTTCGGTTAATAAGGTGAGCATGTTATTTTGTAACTTTACACTAAGGACAGCTTGCATCTCCCCCACCTAATCTCTCTTTTTTTTCGCTCACTGGCCCCTTTGAGTGATGCATCCCTCAATCGCTGTGCATTATCTGGTTTCTATCTTGGTTTGTGAGAGGATCGAGACACACAGAAATCCCTGGAATTAGGGCCTAGATGCACAAACAGCTGAATCACACCCACTACCCCCACCCCCCACACACACACAAAAACATAATAGATGAGGTGAACCCCACCCCCCCAAAACTGCTTTCCTTTCCTTGCTTATAACATGTACTGTTAGTATACTTTGAAACTTCAAAATGTACTACACATAATGTACATTTCATCTGAATGACTAGACCTGCGCTTCAAACAGTGAGGTAGGGGAAGGTACATTTACACATCCATAAGACTTCCTCTCATCTAGCTAGCAAACAGTTCAGGAAAAAAGAGGAAACAGAGAATTTAAGAGTTAAGAGATGGTTAACTGTGGAGGGGGGATGAAGTTAAGTGGATGAAATATTCGTGTTAGAGAGAAAGGAAGAGGATAGGAAACTGGAGAGTTTAAAGGGAAGACAGCCAGTGGTAGAGTAATTAAGGCAACCTGGCATCACTGCTTGTCCTCAACACAAGAGGAAGTGGCCCTGAGTGCCAGGTCTCCAATGTGCCCGCTGAGCGGATGGCAATGGAGAGTGCCAGTGGGCTTCGGAAAGCAGTGTGTGTACATTGATGTGTTACAACCGCACAAACACACACACATGCTCACATTTACTTTGGACTCACATTTGCTTTGTAAGACTACAGTTTATCTTATGTATGGAAAGAAAATTGTGTGATAATGACTCATTCCCTCCATTTCTGTTCTGTCCATGATGTTTGTAGCGAACATTTGTAGTAATAAGATTGAATCAGATGATTTGACATGATGATAATGCTAACTGCTACACTAACGACAGCAAAATTAATCTACCATCTTATGTGTAGGTTTCTGAGTTATTGAGTGGTGGATTCTTGGCATGCATGTGGAACTGCAATGTTTCAGGACAGTTTAACCCGGGCCTGCCATGTTAAAGATTGATGCCTTTTAATCTCCAAACATGAATCTTTCATTAAATACCATCCCTGCCAAAAGACCTCAGTTAAAAAATCGTTTTAATTTATTACATCTCCAAAGTGATCATTCTTTGGCATGTTATGGTAACGTTGTGATGGAAGTCCTTAATTTATGACTTATGAAGATCCAATTGTAAGATCATGTGCTGTATGCAGAGACAAATAAATAATCAATTTATCATCTGGAAAGTATTTTGCTGTATCTAATGTACTGTAATGTTGCACCATTTATTCTTAATTTGTATAATATATGATAACACTAATATGTATATATATAACGTATATACATTGTTTATATAAAAATATATTTAACAAGGGACCAGTCAAATAACACATTTGTTAAATGTTTCCCACCCACATGGTCAAGCCAGTTGCATCAACTTCCGGGTAAGTTGTGTGACCAAGATACCAAATTCGTAAAACTCTGCCTGCTGCATTTATCATGTGACCATGGATAATTATAGTGGCTTTTGGGCTGTAGTGCAGTTATCGCTGGCGGTGCACATTAGTGCCTTGCTTTTTGCCAATGCCTGTTGGCGGCAAATGCTAGTGCAGTACCCATTCTCACAAGATACATGGCTCCATCTCTTAGGGCAGCTCAATGTGTTATATAAGCAAAGCCTAGTTCAGGCATGGCATTAACTACACCTGTGTTAGACTGCTTCAAACCCTGGCCCACGTCCAATAAGGCGGCATTATAAGGCCGCACGGATTCACACACACGCCCTCCCGGTTGTTGTATTATTGTGCTACTGCCGCCCTCCACCATCCCAATCTCTCCTGTGTTGTTTTGATGTACTATCCATCAGGGGGGATTATTTCTCTATTCGCTCCTGGCCTCATATTCTATGTATGTTGCTCGCTAATGCTAGAGGCAGGGAGTGCTTCCCCTAGATACATCCACTATGACAAAGTCAAACCTATTTCCACGTCTATGGTTATCAGTAAATGCTCAAATCTAATACGTGAGTGTCTTGACTGAATTGTATTAATTGCGAGATCCATGACTCCATCGCTTAGTATAGCGGGAAACTCATATCTATATTTATTTGTCTCAAACTGCTCATCCAAACAATGTTCACATCATTGGGTCCTGAGCATTGCACCTGACCACTTTCAGCTTCATCCAGTGCCTGGTTTTCAAGATAAACAAGCCACAGACACACAGACATAGATAAATATACCACGATGGGTTACAGTAGGTTGTTTATTACCTAGAGGTTAGATTGGTTTGGTCATCGGAGACATTATGGTACTAATAGGTTATGTTTATTTTTGTCTTCATTTACTGTGCAATGTGCTTTTCTTAAAGGTCAGATGCAGGTGTCAATAAGAAATAACCAGGGTACATAAAGTATGGCTGTCTTGTGCTTTGATCTCAAAAAAGAATGTTCATGCTCGAATGGAATCCATCCCCACCTGTTACACTTACTATGAACTCATAGTACTCATAATAATACAATTTTGCTTTATGTTTCTTAGTAACTGAAATCAAATTGAAGAGAATTTTCATTCAGCAGATTCATATCAGCTCTAAAGATGGACAAAGTACTGTCCTCATGGGTGCTATAGAGACAGCACTGATGAAGAAAGTGTTTTGTCCGTCTCTTCATTAATGGAGTGAACTCAAGTTCAGTTGAGTTCTGGATTTTAACAAGTATTATCAATACTTACAATAAATGACAACACCAGGCTTAGGTCTCAATCATTTCTCTCCCCGCTCTGAAGGCCAGAGGACCATCTTTTATAGGACACAAGAATGTAAACATAGATAGTGACAGTCAGGCAGTATGATGTTACAACAGTCTAAAAAAAGAGATTCTCAGCTCCCAGCCCATGACCACTCTTAGGGCAGAGAGAGATCATAGGTGGACCTCTCCCCATCGTCATTACAAGAGACGTTTACACAGTACTTTCTCCTGACCCCGAACATCTATTCAACCTGACAATTAGACACAATTTACTCTTATCAATAGCAAAGTCACATGAGAACATACTAACTAGCATCCAATGACTAGTTCTATTGATTAGTGAAAGTTCTATTGATTAGTGAATAATGTAAGTACACAGGAAATCCCAATTTCCTCCACAGCACCTACATTTGGATCATGGGCCCCCTAAAGCTCCTCATTATGAAGCTTGAAGCTGAGTTTGTTATAAAACATGTAATTCTTCATAAAACCATGCAACCACTTCTCATTGATGCAGCTCTACTGGTAGAAATCTGACATGAAAACAATAGGCTGATATGTAAATATAATTATGTGCATGTTAAAGTAATGGTACAAAGGCTTATTATAGTTTCATGCAAAAAAGATTTGCAGCAGATACAGTGGATATTGTCAACGAGACAAAGGTAATGCTTGGTTTTTTTTCCAGGTATAACATTTCTAACATTTGGTCGAAACAAACACATAAATAACAAGACTTGATGGAAATTAATTGTCCAGCTGACCTTGTATATATTGTCCAGACGAATAATCTGTGTAAACATCATGACAATGCCACATTTTAAATGAAATGGTTTGCTTTGGAGATACTCTACATGAGGGGTGTCATATTTCTTTCTTTTTTACAATTCTCCATCATTTATCATCGAAAGTTTCACCCAGGGTGTTGCTGGATGTCTCCTTGGAAATAATAGGCTCTCTAGATAAATGGTACTTTACAGTTATTCACTGCAGTGAAATACAATTACTTAAAGTAGGGAACATGCATTACAGATTCATGGTTGGGCTATTTGTTACAAGCACACTTAGGGTTTTAATGGAGCATGATGGAATTGACATCATTGGGAAACACTAATCAAATATGTATGGTCTGCACTTAGAAACCTTGTACATAAAAGTGTATTGAAAAGTTAACAGTGTCTTATACTGTGTAGGCTGTGCTGCTGTTAATCAGTGAATCAGTTGTTACAGGCTACTGCCTTCTATCTTTCACCATTGGAGGACAAATGTATGGATTACTTATTTGGTAATCACACACACCAACATACACACAGTCAGCAGCCACAAACTGGAACACACACATCCCACAGCGTGACATTTTTCATTAAAAAACACATTCACATGTACAAGCAAGAATGTACACATATTGTATGTACTATAGATGTATTTAATGTGCACATAAACACACACACACACACAAAAGGCATCAGAAAACCTACAAACAAAAGCGAAGTACTATTTACATGTAAGAATGCCTTTCTCGCGCTCTGAACAACACACTAGCAAGCCAGACATGTTTGTTGGCACAAAGTCAATATCTACGCTGAACCTGTTTTCACTAGAGGCCGAACTCATACATTTGAAGTTACAGTTACAGTTTGGCTCGGACAAAAGGGATATAGGGCCTTAAAACAGAGCGCTTTCGGTTCCATATCTCCATTCATCGTGTATTTCCCTTCACTGGAAAGCTAGTGTGTTTCCCATGGAAAAAATAGTTTTGGGAAACATTACATTTAGCAGACGCTCTTATCCAGAGCGACTTACAGTAAGTACAGGGACATTCCCCCCGAGGCAAGTAGGGTGAAGTGCCTTGCCCAAGGACGCAACGTCAGTTGTCATGACCGGGAATCGAACTGGCAACCTTTGGATTACTAGCCCGATTTCCTCACCGCTCAGCCACCTGACACCTGAAACATCGCAAATTAAAATTCTCCACCTCCACCCAGGCAGTTAAACAAAATGGATATAATGTTATTCTACACATAGCGATTGAAGTGACAGATGCCTGAATAGTGTGACCCTTGTGTAATTAGTTGCTCATTGTTATTCAGCATTCAAACCTCCTGGTACAATATGTGTTAATTGCATATTAAACAATGAGACTTATGGATGGCAATTTGGGGTTGAGGTGATGGGGCTCGTGGTAATGGAAAATGGTAAGAAGAAATAGAGAGGAATGTGGAGGGGGAAAGCCCATTATTCATCACCTGAAAATGTTTTTTTCTTCCGAAACTAGTTTCAGTTAATGCCTTAATAAAAGCCATCATATTGGTGAAACATATTTAGGATGGATGTTTCTGTAGTGCTGTTCAATGAATGGTGTATTTTCTCATTGGGTGTGCTTTGCCTTCGGCAAGGGCACAACCTTTGTTCTCTCACATATATATTTATTTATTGTGAGAATGCTGTTAAGCATTCTCACTATTGTTTTCCTGTTTCTCTTTATTATTATTATATCAACTTCTTAGTTCTTCCGCCGTTTTTTGGCCTTTAACTAGTTCTGCATACTTTCACCGATTCCTACAATTTTTGCATCATTTAGTCATTTAGCAGACGCTCTTATCCAGAGCATCAAAACGTTCAGCTCCTTCAGGAGATGTTGGCTATGACTTTTGGTATTTCTCACTTTTATACTTTTTAAGACATTAAGGTTTTTGTGCAAATTATTCTCCCATTAAAAGTAATGGTAAATCCTTTCAAATCATTAAAAAGCTTCCTCCTCTTTCAAACGTAACTACTTCAGTATACTTTCAGCTAGAGACACCATTCAACCTTTAAAATGTTCAGAAGACGTTCAGCTATTCCCAAATGATTCAGCTTTTTCAAATATTCAGCCAATTTTGAATTATGACAGTTTGAAATACATTAAAATGTTTGCTCCTTCTTGATTTTTATGAATGAGCAGCCAGCAGAGTGGCTGCTCTTTTTCTGATATTCAACTAAATTGTCAAACAAATTCCTCTAACGTTCATATAGTTTAACTTACAGAAACAAGTTATACCTTAAAATGTAGGAAAAATTGTCCTCTTTCAGCCAATGTAACTACTAAAGAGCTCACATTTACAGATTTTCAGCTATGAGCCTTGAAGCGAGAGCAGCCTTTCAAATTCTCTCACTAACTTAAATGGAGAGGTGGGTAAAATTCGTCAGAGAAAGCAAAAGAAACAAGATTTTGAAACTGCCGGTAGAGTCGTATTTCTGACCGCACAGAAATATAAAGAATATCTCTGGTTTCGGCAGAGTCTTGGGTCTCGGAAAATATCCTTATTTTTTGGATTGGACGTACAGTTTTGAGTCTAGGTTAACTTGTTTGAGGTGTGGATTCTAGCTACATTTCTGTTATTCTATACCCTCAGCGCGTTAGCAATCATAGCTGCACCATCACAGACACGCACCACTTAGTCTCTCACACAGGTGATTGGTGCGTTTACTTGACCATGAGAAACCCGATTACTAGCAATTGTCGGTTTATGCCAATTATAGATTACTCCGTTTAGATGTGTAATTGGGTGTGCTCAAGCCTTCGGCGAGAGCACAACCTTTGTTCTCTCACATATTATTATTATTTCTTTTTGCCCCCCTAAAACTTAGTCAATATTTGGCCTACATAGACAACGTAGGTGTCAAAAGTTTCGTCTTGGTAGCGATTCAGTTGCTTCTATTGGAATTTACGTTCCGTTGCATGGTTTAGGCTTAAGTTAAGTTTTTGTGGCGAAAAGTGAAGCTAACGGTGGCTAATTTGCTAGCCACAGTCACTGACATTACTAACGTCACTGCGTCACTAACGTCACGAAAACACGCGTGACTACCTTCGGCAGAACATTCGTTTCGCATCTGTTAACTTGGGGGATAGCTAGGCTAACTATAGCTTTACTGCAAGGCAGCTGCAGAAACGCCACAAGAGGCCAGGGTGATAACTATTTACTAATTTTACTTTGTGATATGACACACAATTGTGATGTGTAATGTACAATATAAGCTGATATTATTAAGGAAGTACATCTACTTTCGGAAACAGTAGTCTACTATTTCACTGAAGTATTAGCATCATGACATTAGCCTGTGTTGCCCGGGCAACACATACTACAGTGGTCTATGATGTATCTGTTTTCAATCGTTAAAATAAACATTCCTCACATATACATTTTCGTTGTATGATTTATTCTGACATTAGTAAACGATTTGTTGGTGAAATTACCATTACCCGTGGTTTCAAACCAGTGTAGCTCACTGCAACGCTGTAGCCTACCCGAGACACTAGTGTGAGTAGCTAACAAAAACTCCTCAGCTGTTTAAGTCAAACTGCGACAGAACATGTTCGGCACTCCCCTTACTCAAAAGTCTTTCAATAGGGAAACTATCTGACTACTAACCTGAACTTCATTGCCACAGCCTAAACTTTGTCAATCTGTTCATGAAAATAATTAATTTCAGCCTAAACCGTACAACAGAACGTTAAATCCAATTCAACCAACGCAATCGCTACCAAGACGAATACAGCAGTAGTCTAGTACTGTACCGTAGTAGTAGAATTTACCGGGGCAGCTTCACCACACAGGGCTATATCGCATTTTGCGTTGTTACTGACAATGATCGCTACCAGTGAGCTTTTTATGAATGAGCGATTTTCCACTAAATAAATGTCAAGCTTATTTACGTTTTGGGGGGCATATTTTCAGTTAGCAGATGGTACTGTTTGAATCGCGATTCCATCTTCTACTGCCGGGTAACGTCGTAGAATAATCTTCAAAGGGGGTTCTTTATTAATGAATGAATGCAATGAGTAGGCTAAATGCCTGAAAATATCATGAGAAGGGGAAAAACGTAAAATGACGTTTAAGTCATAGAGATTAGGTCAATTTTTACACCGGTCTGCCCAATTTATTCGTTTTGTTTCAACGATGAGGCTGCCTCTTGCAGGGGAAATGAGAAGACATCTATTTCATTCTACACTTCACTCGTATTTTCAGTTGTAAATGAGCAGCAAAAAAAAATGCTTTTAAATCTATGTCATCTTTATAAATAATAGGTATGCATTTTTATATAAAATATACAGAAATATCAGTTGTAAAAATTGAATTAAAATCCCTGTACAACCGACGCAAGCAAGCACACCCTACAATTTCCCCAGACATTGTACCCTCTCTAGTTTTACTTTGTGATGTGAAACACAATTATGAAATGTAATGTACAATATTAGCTGATATTATTAAGGAAGTAGGCCCACATCTACTTTTGGAAACGGTAGTCTACTATTTCACTGAAGCATTAGCATCATGACATTAGCCTCTGTTGCCCGGGCAACACATACTACAGTGGTCTATGATGCATCTGTTTTCAATCTTTAAAATAAACATTCCTCACAAATACATTTTCGTTGTAGGATTTATTATGACATTACATTACAAGTAAACGATTTGTGGGTGAAATTATCATTACCTGTGGTTTCAAACCAGTGTTGCTCACTTCAACGCTGTAGCCTACGCGAGACACTACAAAAACATCTACACAGCTGTAGGAAGTCAAACGCCGACAGAACATGTTCGGCACTCCCCTTACTTAAATCAAAAGTCTAACTGCTAACCTTAACTTCATTGCCACAGCCTAAATTTTGTCAATCTGTTCATGAAAATAATTAATTTCAGCCTAAACCGTACAACGGAACGTTAAATCCAATTCAACCAACGCAATCGCTACCAAGACGAACACAGCAGTAGTCTAGTACTGTACTGTAGTAGTACAATTTACCGGGGCAGCTTCTCCACACAGGGATAGCGCACTTTGCGTTGTTACTTTTGTTACTTAATGATCGCTACCAGTGAGCTTTTCATGAAAGCGATTTTCCACTAAATAAATGTCAAGCTTATTTACGTTTTTGGGGGCATATTTTCAGTTAGAAGATGGTACTGTTTGAATCGCGATTCAATCTTCTACTGCCGGTAACGTCGTAGAATAATCTTCAAAGGGGGTTCTTTATTCATGAATGAATGCAATGAGTAGGCTAAATGCATGCAAATATCACGAGAAGGGAAAAACTTAAAAGGACGTTTACGTCATAGAGATTAGGTCACTTTTTACACCGGTCTGCCAAATTTATTTGTTTATATTCAACGATGAGGATGCCTTTTGCAGGGGAAATGAGAAGATCTATTTCATTCTACACTTCACTCGTATTTTCAGTTGTAAATGAGCAGCAAAAAAAATGCTTTTAAATCGATGTAATCTTTATAAATAATAAGTATGCATTTTTATATAAAATATACAGAAATATCAGTTTTAAAAATGTCATTCAAAAACGGACCCCTGTGCAACCGACGCAAGCAAGCACACCCTACAATTTCCCCAGAAATTGTACCCTCTCTAGTTATCTGTCTGTCTTTTGTTCTTTCATGTGTCTGTGTTGATAGAAGGCCTCATTGG
This sequence comes from Osmerus mordax, assembly GCF_038355195.1. Classification (NCBI taxonomy): domain Eukaryota; kingdom Metazoa; phylum Chordata; class Actinopteri; order Osmeriformes; family Osmeridae; genus Osmerus; species Osmerus mordax. The sequence goes on from NC_090064.1 coordinate 5,462,140, forward strand.
AAAGACGGAAGAATATTGTCTGTCATGTACCATGCCACTCAGCTGGGGAAAGAGGAACGTGGCATTTTAGTGAATTACATATTTAACCATCTCCCAAGACAATGCCGGCTAATAATGAGCAATTCTGTATCTGTCAAGACAGCCTTGTATCCTGTGCTCTTTCGTGAGCTGTGTTCCAACCAAGCGTTATTGTTTGGTGATGAAAATAGCCTAGCGTAATTGTGTCTAATGGCGGTTTAATGGAGAGTGTCACAGAACAATCAATCTGTGTGGCGCAGATATGAGGCAATTCTATAATGGTTTCAGATTTTGCCGCAGATAGGAAGACATGTCGGGTTTCAACTGCATTATCTCATCATTATCATTATAGTTATCAACATGGTACATTACGAGAGATTAGAGAGAATGTTTTTCTTAGCATCAGATTGAATCTGCATTGAATGGTTTGATCTGGAAAGTCAGGGACAAACACCCTGTGCTATTTCATTCAGGGCTACTACTTGTCCTTCCTCTGTCTGTCATCCTTAGAGACTGAGCACTTTTACCCAGCATGAGGTTCGCTGTCAAGTGGGAGGAAGGAGAGAGGTGAAGGAGAGAAAAGAGAGAGAGAATAACAGAGAGAGATTGGGAGAATTGTTTCAAGAGGTTGTGTGTGTGTGTGTGTGTGTGCGTGCGTGTCCTCGTATTTGTGTGCGTTTGCGTGAATGTGCGTGTGTACGCATCCATTTGTGTATGTGTGTGTTTGTCACCTCCCACTGTTCCTGCGAGAGGTCTGAGTCACTCGTCCTGACCCAAATGTCAGCCCTCTTCGCACTGCTAGACGTCCACAAGGACCTTTGGGCCGGCAAAAGGGGGAGGGAGAGAGGCAGAGAGGAAAGGAGGAGTGGGAGGAAAAAGTAACTTCAAGGCCAGGGCACTGAGGGTTTTTTTTTTTTACTTGATGTAAAAAGACATTTCCATTTACTTCTAAAAGCATTTGCACCATTGCAGACAAACACAAAGTGACGCGTGTGCCACACCAATGTTAACTCTGAGCGCTCCCTGTGTGGAAGCCCCTCCCCTTCCATCCAACCTCATCTTTTGTCAAAATCAGTAGATTTTTTCTGAAACTGATCCACCCACTGATTATTGCACTATATCAATACACTACCATATCAATAAAGCTAGAGAGAATGCTAACATTGTGTCTAAATATCTTCTCTAAGTCCCAATATTTACTTCCTTTCCCCCTTTTTCCATTTAGCCTTCACTCTAAAATGAATCGGTTTCCTTAAATACCCTCTCTTTTCCTCTCTACATATCAGATGACTTCATTATATTGAACTGCACCAAATACAACTCCTGGGGTTAGTATTGGCAGATAATAAGAAGACCATAGTTCCCAATTGATTTTAGTCCCCTGAAGGACCCCCCTGTAAGCAGTCATCATGAAGACAGCAAAATTGTTTAGAGTAGCTTAGATGGACCTCAAGAAGATTTTCCGTTCGTTGCAAGTTGAAGTCCCCTAAGCGTGGAGATCAATAGTGCCTTGTTGCAGTTGTTGGGAGGGAGAGACGGTTTGGCCAAGCTTTGCAGTAAGGCTGCACTTTAGTGTACATATCAGCCAGCAGCTGCAGGGGATTTTCTGTCTTTCTTTAAATGAAAAGAGGCAGTAGTGTTTGGATGAATGGTGAAGCTGGTAGTGTTTGTGTTGGTTTTGAGAACAATCTGCAGTTGATATTGTTGTTGTGCAAAACATGAGCTTTGTGGGGTTTTTTACGATTTGGAACTGCTCACGAGTTGTTGCCAGTTCAGGATCTAATTTATATTTCTCTTATACCAAACCTTTTTGATTTGTATTCACAAACAGCTGTTAAGTAAAAGATGCAATACCCCTGTGTATTGTGTGATGAAATATATGCATAGGAATGAGCTTGTTTGACATCTTCCTGCATATAATATGAATATGAAGTTGTGGCTTATGCCCAGTCAGTCACCATGTCAGTCAGACAGCCAGCCAGCATCTTTTCCCCATGTAAGTCGTTATTTTCATCAGTCAGTCAAGGACGATGTGTCTATGTAAGGCTACAACTAATGTCACCGTCACCTGAAGCATGATGACCTGGACTAGATTATACCCTTGTTGAGGTTATGATGACCTGGGTCATTTTTTTTAACCCTTACAAGCCAAGGTTTCTGCCAGGCATAGAGTGGCCCCAGACACAAGTGCCAACTCTCCAAACAATCAAGCCTGATTTGCAACAGGCTTTTAAATGCTTAATGAGTCTTTGGCATTTGATTTACATTACGCCTGGGAGTTGAGCAAGAATGATAATCATTCTGAAATATGCTCTCCCATAATTGAGCTTTGTTTCATGTTTGATTGTAATGTCTCTTGACCTTTACACGTTTAAGTTAAACTCATTGGTAAGGAGAGTATAAGGAATCGCTTTCGAAAATCCTCAATCACAGCAATGTGACTCAAGATCAAGTGACAAAGTAGCCACGATTGTTCAAGTGGGTATATAATTCAGGATGGGGTTTATTCAATTTAAAACACTTACTGTGTACAATGATTTTACATTAATCTGATAAAATCACCTTCAATTCGTCTTCAAAATTCATTCATCAACATCCTATCTATTTCTAAGTGCTTTGGACAGATTGATAATAGGCCTACATTAAGTAATTAGACAAAGTCTGTGTGTGAAAATAAGGGACTCTATGTCTATGAGCGGTGACAGCGGTCCTCGGGTACTTCTTAATTTTTGTGGTGGGAATTAAGCTCCTGTCGTGGTCAGGATACAGGAACTGACATCCCCCACCATGCTATTTTGTCCTTGTCATCCCTTGTAGTTTTTAGTTGTCCTAGTGGGCAGCCAGCCCCCCCTCCTTTATCGTGTAGCAGAGCTGTGTTTAGGGTAGGTCACCCTTGAGGGTGGAGTCTTTATTTAATTGCAGTGCCCCCTTCTATTTACCAGTGTGTTTCTTTTGTAGTTTCTTCTCTCCACTAGGAGATCACCGCAGTTGCAGTGCCTTTGTAGTGTCATTCCCCCCCACCAGTGTTGTAGCGTGTTTTTCTGTGGGGATACTTAAAAAACAGGCTCTGTCAGTCAGGGGGCCTCACTGACTCAGTCAGGGGGCCTCACTGACTCCACACTAGACTCTTGGGGTGATTGGTGAGGCCTGACCTATGGGAAGTAGGGCAGAAAAACTGAAGATACTTGTTAATTTAATCAATAAAGTATATTTTTGTATATTGAACTCTCTGGGTCTTCTATGTTGCCTTGTGCTGGGATCCAAACCCTGCATGGGTGGAGCACTTTGTTCCTGAGCAGAGCGCATATCATCGTCAGGTTTGCCAACTGATCGGGTCTAGGATAAATTTCTCTCCATCTTGTCCTGTCTGCATAAAATAAAATAACCTTGCCTTCCAGAGAAGTTGCATCTTAAACAGTGCTGATGCACCCCCCCCCCTCACCCCCACCCCCCAACCTTTCTCACCGCCTCTCTCTTTACTTGTGGGGTCTTACAATGCCAGGGATTTACATTAAATACAGTTAGGTGGTCAATGCTGATCCAGGACTGTTTTAAATGCTAAATAAGGGTCAGAGGCCAGCAAATGACCTACACTCTGAATACTGGCTGGTGTGTAATGATCCACCAGACCTGGGGCCAAATGTATGAAGACTCTTAGGAATGGGTGCAGAAACATGTGTACCTACGGTGTTTCTACACAATTTCAGATTTATGAAAACACACATGGCATGAGAATGTGCGTACTTCTGCGCACTTTGGAACCAGGGAAATGCGTACACTATGTTTATAGATGTGATACGGAGACACAGAGTAACCGAAGGTGGAGATAAATTGCATGCATTACAATTTGCTGTTTTTCTTGATCTACAATGGGAGGAAATTCCTATAGGCTATCTATAAATTATGCCAATGATCTCGCTTTAGCCTATTTAGTCAGAAAGAAAATGTGTGAATTTGGGCCTCAAATGAATTATGTCAAATGTGATATATATTTGTCTTATAGCCAACTATCGGTGTGCAATTGCTGGGCCCTGTGTTGGAATGCCCAACAAAAGTCAAGCAAATCGACTGTAAAAGTTCTTTGCAACTGGGACTTTTCAGAGGGAGGGGATAAACCAATCCTCCCTCAGTCGTGTGATGCCCGAGGTGTGGGATCCGCTTGTCCCCAATGTACATCATTCCCTTACTCTTTCCCAAATAATCAGGGCTACTCACTGCACCCATGTTAGGATGGAATTTTTATTTTCTTCATCAACGTTCAAATAACTGCTAGCCTAAGGCCACCAAACATTATCCTCCTATTTCAACAATTAAGATCTCCATTTCACATTCAGTAAAGTTGATCTTTTTCATAGTTTTTTTGTTGCCTTAACTAGGGTGACCAGACGACCCTCTTTTACCCGGACATGTCCTCTTTTCGAGACCTAAAAAATTGACATTCTAATGTAAACATATTTGAATGACAATGTGTTGCAGCAAATTAGAAAGACCGATACAGTAGGGAGGGAGGATGAGAGATAGGTGGGAGGATAAGCAGTAGAGAAAGTGAGTTAGAAAGGCAGATATTCAGGGACATAGAGCGATAGGAGGGGTAGAAAGAGAAAAAAGAGAGAGGATTGGTATGTTGTTTTTGCTAAGGTGTAGCATTTTTTAAGTTTAACATTTATGATATGTGCATATGAAATGTGTTGACCTTATGTTCCCTTATCAAAGGACAGTGAGTTGCATGTTCTTAACAGCAGTGGGTTTCTTTGTCCCTTATTTTCACTGAAATACAGAGATGTAGCCACCTCCTCTTGTTTTGTTTTGCGCAGTCACTCCAATGATGGGAACATTTTATCCCTGTCTGAAAAGTCTTTAAAGGTTACATTAACTGTTCCTTGTGTCCCCAAACAACCTTTACTTTCTGTCTGTCTTGCAACCTTAGGCCAGACAAACTTCTTCTTCCTTAATTCTCTCCCCCACCCCTAAATCCCTGGGCCACCACAAGCCATCTATAGTAGTGAAAGAGAGGTAAAAAAAATTGCAAGTCGAAAAGAAACAACAAACTTGCGGTAATTAACCATCAAGGCTGCGGAAAAGGGAACTGCTAATCCTCACGACCCGGCCGATTCCACCATTCCAAAAGCATTTACACTTTCATTAAAGAGCTCAGTCAAGCAGAACAAAATCATTTAATGGGGGGGCCCTGTGTAAACACTGAGGGTGAACCTGAGGCTGCTCATGCCTTTCCTTGTTTAGCCTCAACGTAGCCAGCTAGGATAATTAGCACTGGCTGAAACCATTCATAGTTATGAAACCTGATGCAGGAAATGCTATTTGATTAAATAATGTTTATTGAGGGTGTTTGTGTTATTTGTGGTAATGACATTTTGTGGAATACCATTAGTTAACATTAATGGTCATGGCAAAATACAAAGCTATGAAACTTAAAAGCAGCTGCATTTGCATTACATTTTATTTAGCAGACACTCTTATCCAAAGCGACTTACAGTAAGTACAGGGACATTCTGCCCAAGGCAAGTAAGGTGAAGTGCCTTGCCCAAGGACACAACGTCATTTTGCACGGCCGGGAATCGAACTGGCAACCTTCAGATTACTAGCCCACTTCCATAACCGCTCAGCCACCTAACTCCCTGAAAGACGCATTGAAAGACGTCCTTCACCGGTTGAGTTACAGGCTCAATAAAATAATGATAAAGTAATGTATTCCTTTAGCAGACACCTTTATCCAAAGTAATGTATGGCAAAGAAGGATTTATACCTGTAACCTCTTGATCAGCAGCCACTGAGCTATAGCCTCCATAAAGATAATTAAAATAATTTAAAAAAAACGTTTTTATGTGGAGAAAGGCAAACAAAATCCATATTTATGAAAATCAATGCCATTATACATTGAGAATGAGCAACTGAGGTTGGCAGTGCGTCATTGCCTGCAACCAAGAGCAACATATGAAATTAACATAACAAATCGTTATGCATATATGCTTATAGCTATGTGAACAAACTGAGCTTTTAAATTATACATGGCACATGTTTGGAGTCTACTCATCATGTCAGCTGGTATTGCAAGGTTGTCAACGAGAGTGGAAGAAAATACATTTTCTTTATATTTTCTTTCAGTTATATATACATTTTTATAATGATGATATCTACGATTTAATCCATTTGGTTGACTGTAATGCAACTTGGTTGACTCTCTTAGTTTACCCAGCATCTTATTGTTTTATTGACATTTCTTGAGGTATTTTTTTTCTAACTATTCTGTTTTGAGGACAAGGCGTCTGGGAAGTGTGTGGGCAATTGATGTGCAGGAAGCTGAGGTAAAGAATGCTTTTACCCAATTCTCAGCTCTCAAAAGTAAAATAAGGGTTGTCTTGTATATTGTAAAATTGGCAGCACTGGTTCTCTGCTGCATTGGATATGTTATGTTAGTTTTACAGCAAAACAATGACACACACAACATATGTTATGCTTACTAACTGTTATCTCTGTTTTCTTGCCAAAATCTAAAATCAACTCATAGGTACAGACAATGATCCTTGCATAAATTACTCTTGCAATCCTTAATGTGTAGGAAGCCTACATTGGCACAGATTTAACTAGGGACAGGCAAGACTTGTTCCCCTTCATTCAATTTCAATTCAATTAAAATGGAATTCAACTCAATTCTACAACGGTAAGCGAGGACATTCCATTAAATCTTTTGGGGGAGATGAAGTCCCCTCTATGTTCCAGGGTACACCGCTAGAATGTACCACTTTTATCTTTTTTCCCCCCATTCAGAACACTCCAGAAAACATAGGAGTGTTTAGCCTTGGCACATATTGGTAACAAAGGTGAGAAAATTGGCGGTACAAATGATCTGATTTGAACAAACTGTAATTGACACTGTTATTTTAGATTAAAACTTTGTATAAACTATGTGAGAATTAAAGATGGGGGAGGTTCCAGTGTAAGTGGATGTTCACATCTTGGTTTGGTAACACCAAAACAGTACAGAATGGTTGGTAACAGTACAGAATTCTGTACAAATTACCTTGTCTTGTGGAATTTTGCCGAGACACCATAAACATATGCTTTTGCCCATTATCAGCAAATAACAGGTGTACTTGTGTTGATCCATACAGCTCAAATGTATGGAATTACCAGAATAAGAACTGACAACTCATGTCAATTAAAATCCTCCTCGTTCTGATGTGGCCTTTGGTTGCAGCTGCTAATTATCGGGTGTCCTTGCGGCGGAATGCCTGCATCCTTATCCCTCTCGCACAGGTACACAAACAATCAATACTTGCCAAGTGCCTGCTCACTTTTTAATTAGGCTGCTTTCAGACGCATCCCGTCTGAAATACACTGTTTCCTGCCCACGTCAAAGAACAAGTGACGAGCAAGATTGCACCACACACCTCAATGTGCAGAACATTCATCTGGAACACCAAGCAGGGGGCTTTGAAAATGATATAATCAGCTCCCTGTTCTCAACTTTTCGTCCTCGCCGATATCCCTTCACAGATAAATGAAAGTAAATACTGCAAACAGTATGTCTTTGACCTCTTTCCCCTTGTTTCATTTCATAAGAACCATTTGGAGAGGGATATTTCTCCCTATAGTTCTGGTGCGTTCTGGTGCTATGGTAGTCCTACTTGTCACATCCCACCATCGCTTACTCACTGAGATACAGGCCATTGAATAGTAATGAAACGGTAGGTCATTTAGCAAGCTGCCAGTTATTTTCAAGTGAACATTGCTGGACATTGGATGGTAGGAATGGAAAAGCACTGGAATTTCACTCATGCAATCAATCAGTAGCCTGTTAACAAGAATAACAATATGAAACCAGTTTTTGTCATTGCGATGTTATTTTATTATCTCTGTGCTCTACTGAATCTGTTATGTAAACATTTAAGAGTAACTATACAGCCCAATTTCAGCCATTGTCTGACGATTTCATATTAAAATACATGAATCAAAACTTTCTGGTGAAATGTTGTGGGTGGGTATTTTGAATACATATTCGTTGTGGGGCTTCCTGAAACAATTGAAGTGATACATGACCAATTATCATACACAACCCATTCCTGTGATGCCAAAACAGTATCCCAAAAGGTTACCTCTTTGTTACAAATTTATTTAAAAACAAGTCACCATCAAATATTCAAAAATTAGCCCTTTTGCAAAAGAAGTGGAAATCAAGACCAGAATTGATGTGTTAAGATGTGTGAGAATGTTTAACCCCCCAAAAAGGTTTGGGTGTGTAGTTTCTCTGTAACGATAATTATACACAATTTCTGTAGAAATTATTTTATATTATTTATATATATATTTTAAATAAGTATGCATAGGGTCTATTATTATGTATGAAGATTGCATAGATTACAAATCATACTAAATGATTATTGCTGCTCATTTACACTTCACAATAGTAAGAGTGAAATGTAGAATGAAACAGGTTTCTCTTCTCATGTCCCTTATTGCAAGAGGGAATGGTGATTGGGTGTGTGTGTGTTTGTGTGGTGTTGTGTCGTGTCATTGTTTAAGGTGTGAGTATACTGCCTGTTTCCCGGTTTTGCAAAATAATACCCTTTGTCTTTTGAACCCTGTCTGCTGGCTCTCCTGCATTTGGGTCCCATCTCTGCACTCATCCTTAACAGATAGGCTATGTGGCAGCCTCACAAAGTTGAAACAATTGCATCAAAACGACAAGACTTATGATCATCAATTGATACCCCTCTCATGGTTAATTGCTTAAATAATCTATCAGTCTCACCACAATACTATCTCAACAGCGCAAATAGAGGAAAACAAAGAGCTACTAAACTGATGTTGTACTATAGGTAATCGCGCACAGGTTTGTGACGATTGTGACTGTGGCTAGCTCGTTAGCCACCGTTAGCTTCACTTTTCTCAACAAAAACAAAAATTATGCCTAAACTGGGCAACGGATATTTCCAGCAGATACAAGCAACACAATTATGACCAAGACAAACATTTTGACACCGTCATTTTCTATGTAGTGCAAAATAATAAATAATAATATATATGAGAAAGAATATAAGTTGTGTCTTGGAAAGGCAGCACACCCAAATATATATGCGAGACAATATAGGTTGTGCCTTGCCAAAGGCACCGATTAAAAGCATACCATATTCCGATTTCAAGTTTACCAAACTACATGTTGAAACATGACCATGGTGCATGTTACATTGAAGGAGCTGGGAATTTTAGTGTTTAAGTAAATTTACGGTTATCATGTACATATTTAGCACAAGTGAGCCAATATAATAATTATTATAATAATATAATAATAAAAACAAGCTAGACTGACCTTTTGTATGCTAATACAAATGTACTGAACTGCCCTGCAAAGATGGGTGTTATACTGTACATTCCATACATTTGTCTTCTATTTACAAATAATTTCTGAAAGCCTCTTCAACACAAATAACCAGTTAACACAGAATAATCATTTAGTTGGATGACAAAAAAGGTTGTGTGCAAAGGAAAGAGATAGAGAGGGAAAGGGCAGGAGAAAGAGAAAGCAAAAGGGCACAAGGCACAGAGAGGCTGTGTGTGGTATGAGGTCTCCGTGGTAGTGCTGATGTTCTGGGCTGTAAGAGAGAGGATGGAGCTGGTCCAGATGTCCACCAGCTGCAGCAGGTCAACCACTGTGTCTCCTGGGCTTCCACAGCCCATCTGGGGCCAAAAGCAGGGAGACCAGTGGAGAGACAGGGTACGAAGGAATGAGATGACCCAGAGGCCAAGGCTGAAAGGAGGATGCTTGCATGCCTCCACACACCCACATTCACACATTTAGATGCACTCCCTGTTGTCTACTCAAAAAATACACACTCACATGCAATCAATTTAAACATATACACAAACACCAACACATATACACCACACACACACAGTTGTCCACAGTATGATATATTGAGTGTTATTAGCCTTGCCTCGTGCTAACCTTTCAAGTCCCCTATACTCAAAGTCAACAGCCGTCCCATACTCTATTTCAGCCTGCAGGTCAAGTTACTTTAATTAGCATGTTGCTTTAGACCTTCACCCTAACTGAATCTCCATAGTGACCTCAGGCTTCTACATGCATCTGGACTCAGCCCAGGTCAGATACCCATTCCCACGTCCCCATCTCCTCCACCCTCCAACCCCTGCCCACCTTGCTCCCTGACCCCAGCCCTGCTCCAGGCCGCTCCACAACCTCTCTGGGCACCTGTCCCAGCCACGCACCCTCTGTTCCACATGGAGGCTGGCTGGTTATCAGCTTCACCCCATTGGCAGAGACGATCAGTACCCAGGGAGATCATGCCACAACCGATTACCTGGAAGTAGTGTGGATGCCGTGTTGCGTCAGAGTAAGGGGAATCATCCATTTGAAAGCAATAAGAGAACAACTGCAAATACCATAGGCTGTTATTATCTTTTATGAGTCTGAATGACCTCGTTCCAGGTCACTGAGGGAGCTATATTTTGAATCTGGTCTTTTGTATTTGTCATACAGAGAATGGATACGACTTCAGCACAGTGATTTGTCAGAACTCCTCAGTGCTCACCACTGGGTATCACACCTTCATTCACTATTTGTATCTACAAGAAAAAACAACACATAAATTCACAACTCCACTGCCATCTTGGCCGCTCTCGGGGCCGTCTCAGCCCTGTTTTTGACCACGTTCTGACACAGCTTCACACTTGTTTTAGTCAAGGTCCATTGACTTTATTTGCCCAGGGACCTTGTCCGTGGAAGGTATAACCTTGCGCATATTATACAGGCTGACACACAGCTCACTGCATACCTTGGAGGAAGAGAAAAGAGTGTACTGAAGTGAATCAAAAGTAGGGAGATATCAAATCTTGTTAGGTGATAAAAACGGATTAAACTTAAATCATAATGTCACTGTTGTTCGTGTTCATCCCTGTCATGTAAGCCAGAATAGACAATGGGGAGAAATAGAGAATAAGAATATGATTTAAACAAAGTGGGGCTGAACAAATGTCATTTAAGTCAAGCCTCAAAGTTTTCCCTTGGAGTTAGAACTACAAGAGATTACATTTCTATGCATCTACAGCACTTCCATCAGATGAACCAAAAGGTCAGTTCTGGCTCCATGCAAATAATATCTGAGGCCCTGCTCAATAAAACAAATGTCAGAATGTTGAGTACACTGGCATTTTGGTATCATCAACTTTGTATGTTTGGTGAGTGGACAAGCAATCAGGTGGTGTCTGCTGTCAATTTAAAAGTGACAGTAGACCTCACACCAGGATTGAGAATTGGTTTGTGAAAACTATCCGACTGTACCCAATCATGCATTTATTGTGGTTCAGACTTAAGTAAACTGCTAGTCTTCTATGATTAATTTCACAGGAATAATGAGAAGCAAAAATAGGTTGCGTGAAGATCATTTAATTATAAATATCTGTTTGTAATTGTGCATCAGTGTCTCTGAGTGTGGGTGTGTCATTTTAATAACTATACAAACATATTTGTATTTTCAACTGGATGAAAATAGCCCCCACTTACCAACCCAGTAAAAAATAAGCCTGTAAATTGTCACTGTGTGATACAAAATCCTACAGTGCAGTCTGTTGAACAGACAAGCCATTAGGTATTGTAAACCCAGTGTGTGTATGTGTGTCACCAATTCTCCTGGTTGTAGAATACATTATAAAACATGACCTCTGCAAGCATCTGAAGTCCAAGCCTGGTCACTATGGCCATTAAGCTGTTAACAAGCGCAATTCTTTCATTTGTTTCCTTCTCTCCCTGTGCTTGGTTATAAACATGCTATTAGAGGCTCTGTCTGCCTGTGTCTTGGCATGACTATGGGTCAATACCCCTGAGCTGACAGCTCTCACATCTCAGATGCTAATGAAGGGGGAAATTAAAAAGCTTGGTTGGACAACAATATATTGTCTCCTCTAACAAGGTTTTCATTTTTTTTGCTCTTCTTTACCCTGCCGACCGTTTTTCCTGTTCCGCACACTCAGACACATGCTCATGCACACATACATACATGTTTGCAGAAACAAACACACACACACACTGTAACAGACCTTCACCACAATAACGTAATCTTTCGGTGACCCTTTGCTCCTTTCATTGACACATACTATATAGTCTTTACACACACATACAAGCACACCTCCCCCTTCTTTGGTCCCATCAATTGAATCTTAGACAGTACTCTGACAAGTTGCCTCATAGTTATTGACTGAGTGGTGACTTGAATAAATATCTCTGTGTGTGCAGTGTGTTTAATGTGACCACTCACTAGTTCTGCCAGGGGCCTTTTGCACAAAAGGGGAAAAAAACAAAATTTGCATCCTGTTGACCCCTCGTCATAAAATATTTACCAGGAGACTTTACAGTTCACATACTTGCACAACAAGCTCCCTCTCACTCAGCAGCCTTGAGAGGTGCCTGATACTTCAATATCGAGGTCCTCCAGGCCTCACCCAAGGTCAAACCCAGTGTGTCAGTTTTTAAATGTCACACTCCACATTTTTTTCACCAACCGCTACCAGAAACTTGTCCTAGTTTTCTCATGGGGCCACTTAGGAGACACAGGGCCGCTGAAAACATTCTCTTTTCATGAACTGTTATCGTTTTATTGGTGTCAAAACTAAGTGCAGATATTTTGTCTGTGTTTCCAGCATGTTGGGAAGTAGTAGCTATATAAATGGGACACACTTTCCATCAAGAAAGTGTGACAGTGCTGTCGATATCACCGACTCACCCTGACCATTAATGAGCCTTCTCACTGTTTTAAAAGATGTTGAGGGGCCTTTTCACCTCTTTGATTGGTAGCAGTGGGATGGCGAATTTGCCAAAGATACAAATAACATAGGTCTGAGAATACCTCTGTGACCTGCCACCGCTAGTGAAGTGTGTACGGGAAATAAAATGGGATGTGGGTCCCAACTTCAAGATTATGCTGTCTAACTAGCATACTGGAAAATACGATAAATCCCGATAATAGAATCCCAAATCTATGGGACACCTCTTCATCAGTTTTGGTTTCCTCTACAAAGAACCACATTATAAAAGCACTGTTGACTCCTGGCTGTGGGCAGCATGGTCAGCATGTGTATGGCGATTTGGAAACGTGTGTGGACATTTGTCTGGGTGCCTTAGTAGCTACACACAGAGAGGACAAATCTCTTTCAGCAATTTCCTGAAATGCAGGTTTAAAAGTTAAATTACATAACAGAATAATTACAAGAATAAAATACAGACATGTATATGTGTAAAATCAACAATATTTGCAGATTCATGCGTTTTTCTTAAAGGTTTTTATTTTATTTTCACCCCAAAACTACTTCCTTTAATCAACTCTTTTGGTTGACGTCTACTGCCGATCAGTGAGTACTAGTTAAACACGTTACCACAATAATTTTTTGCACATTGGCATAGGCAGCGTAGGTCAGATGGTAGGCAACAAAAGAGTATTAGGGCACAAACACACCAAAAAAACTCACATTTGCAATAGCTGCTATTACATATGTGCATGCAATTTCTGTAGACCAACTGATCAACCAACCAACAGACCGAGCGACAGGTGCCTGATAGTTTCAGCTAAAAAGTGCCTCTGAGTTTTGAAAATAAACTCAGAATTTTGTTTTGGATGGCCCTATTGAATTTACGCATTATGGCAAAAAGCAAGCAATGAACGAAGAGAAAAAAAAGTTTGAATGGGAAGTTCAGCTATAAAGCCCTGACAGATATTGTCCCAGAGGATGGTAGTAAGATGTTGAATCCCAAACAATTTGTTTGTGTTAGTAACTGTCCACATTCACAAATGTCAGTAGGCATTTGCAGATTCTCTTACACATGTACACATCTGAAAACGCACACACAAATTGAGGTACAGTTACACAACTCTCCACTCACATTTGAAACTTCAATAATGGCCCCATGAGTCCAAGTATATTTGCTCTATCACTTGTGAGCTACATATTTGTATTTTCATTGGCTTTGTTAAGCACCACTTAAGACGGCCCAGTGTCTCATAACATCAGAGAATAAGCGTCTCTGGCCTATGTTATTTGTCTATTTGTTTACAGTGGGTAACACATGTCTGGGTAGAGCAAGATGTGCTCTGAATTTATAGCATGTACGTCTTCATGGGGGAAAGAGAACATCAGCACATTAGGCTTTGTACGAGATGTTCTCTTGTGCTGCGATCTCCCTGCTGATGTTCTCCTTTTGATGTTCTCCACAACATTGTAGAATTTACAATTAGTCATTTATCAGACACTTTTATTCAAAGCGACTTACAGTAAGTACAGGGACATTCCCCCGAGGCAAGTAGGGTGAAGTGACTTGCCCAAGGACACAACGTAATTTGGCACGGCCGGGAATCGAACTGGCAACCTTCAGATCAGTAGCCCGATTCCCTAACCGCTCAGCCACCTGACTCCCATGTAGCACTGTGATGCCATGTCACCTTGGTGTCCCATAACCACAAAGTGTCCTCATCCACCGCCCACATACCCAAGCTGGGATGTTGCTTGGTGCGAGAAGCTGTGGCACTGATTGGTGTGAAGCACAGGCATCCTTTTGCTTTCCACGGTACAGCAGCTGTTAGCTGAATATTATGAAGTGTCAACCATGGCAGCTTCCAAGGCGATGAAGATATCAAGAGACTTAGCTGATGGTTCACAAACAGAGTGATGTTTAACAACGTTGAACTTGTGAGAAAAAGATCAGTCTCAATAATATATTTCTTTTTACCACTTCAAAGTCCAAAGACAGCGCTTTTAATTAGAACTTCTTGAACTGGTCTGAAACATTTTGAGGCATTCTTTGATTCGTGCCATTGAAGATTTTGAGAATCTTCTCTCTCTTCATTACTCTTGTTCTATTTCTCTCTTCTACACATCACAGCAATTAACACACTCAAACTACATGTTGACAACAAAGTTAAGAAGTTGAAATGTGGGTAGTATAGTGTTGTAATGCATGCCTTGTTTGGTGAGATTTTTGCGTCAACATCTTGTCAATGAGAACTTGTGAAAACTGTTTTAAGACGTGAATCCTTATGGGACTATGAACGTGAGCATCTTTATTTTAAGAAAAAACTGGAAACATGGCTGTTATCTCTTAAATAATTATGGTTTTAACGGTTTATGAACCTGTTTTGGGATATCCTGTATTTCAAATATAAAAGTGAGAAGTCCTTCAAAGGCAAGTGCAGTGCAAAACCTCTACAAAAAATGTGGTTGGCGTGTCTGGTCGATATTTGCCTCGAACTTCACATGTGATGTTAGGAGAATGGAGGAATATGTCTTGCTGATTCATTGTTTCATTTACATTTAGTCATTTAGCAGACGCTCTTATCCAGAGCAACTTACAGTAAGTACAGGGACATTCCCCAACGCCATGCATGGCTGGAAATGGAACCAGCAACCTTCTGATTACTAGCCCAATTCCCTAACCGCTCAGCCACCTGACCCCTATTTACTAACTAACAGGTATGAAAAACCGAGGCTTTAGTCTCAGAAACCTGCAACTTATGTTTCCAACCAATTGGAACAGCTTTATAACAATTGTGCCACAATGTCTCTGACATTTAACCTCAAGAATAGCTAAATCAGGTCAAATTGTGCCATAAAATTACCCTTTCTACATGTACCGAGCTCAGTTCTAAAGGTGAATTTCCAACTGTTCCAATTGTTCAAGGAGAATGTGAGACTGAAGGACTACTATTTCAATACCATAGCTGTGATTGGCACACAGCTGTTATTCTACATATTCTATCAGGGGTAATACAGTTGGCAATGCAACTTCATTGATTCTGGTTTCCTTCATCCGTTGACAGCAATTATCGTATAAAGCATCAACTGACTTTTGTTCTCTTGCTTAGATGTTTGAGATAAACCAGTGGCAGTGTTATGGAATCTTGCTTGTTTTTGGCCTCATCTGGTTAAAATGGAAACCAGACAATAGAGACAGGAATGTCGTGGGCCACAGAGACTTCCATCACTCATCTTCCATTCATACATGATTGAAAGGTCTCAGTCGGCCCGCAGCACTGCATCATTTATACAGAGCTCCTTCAAGATGCAAAGCACCACAATATGGTTAATGTTGACAAAGCACTGACTTGTGAGCAAGAAATTAAAGGAATAAAAAAAGGCTAAATAAAGCATGAGTTGATCCACTCTTGACTAAAGCTCACACATTTGTCTTTATTCCTCTTGCTCTCTCTTTTTCTCTCTGTCTCTCTCTCTCTCCTTGGATAATCTTTTAGATGGATTCCACTAAATTGTTATATTCTCCCACCGAACATCAATGGAAGGCACCCAGGGATTTGCGGGTGCTATTATGGAGACAAAATGGTTCACCAAAGCAGCTGCACTGGGAGGAACCGGGAAATAAGGATGATGCACAATGAAAAGCTATTTTTATACAAGCTTGTGTGGTGGTGTTTTTTTCTCCTTCTCTCCTCTCTTTTCCTTCATGTTCCTCTCCCTCTCCCAATGTTGGCTACGACACAGTAGTGGGCTAATTCGCTCTGCTGCCCCATGTGTGCTCCATATACACTTGGCATTCATGAAACATTCTGCCTCTTGCATTCTGAACAGATGCAGAAATAGCATGGACCATCCAAGGCCACCATCCACTCCTTTTCCAACTGTTCATTGGTCTCAGGCCTCCGCCCCCTCTCTGGATCTACGTCTGGGCTGGTGAATTGTAGGATCACAGCCTCAGTCTCTACCCAACACTGCCAGGCCACACACACACCCCTCTTCTTTCCTTGCTTCCGGAGTCATCCTGCAACCACCTCCACCGCAACCTGAAAGCCGAGTTGACATGCCTGCTCATCATTTAAAATGGGGGGCGGTGGTGGGTGTTTTTAAATATAAAGTGCATCAGCATTAGACCCAGGTGGTAGTGGTGGCGGTGTTGGGGGGAGGGGGCGGGGCTTTCATAGTGATTAATGACAGAGAGCAGAGTGAGTGCACAGTCACTACGGCTTCTCACCTATCCGTGTTTCCCCATCATTAACTCCAACCGAGCAGTGTGGGGGGAATGGTTCCCCCCCTCCCCCCACAAAAAAAAAACATGCTCGGAGCTCAAACCTATATAAACAATTGTCGCTGATATCCACAACGACCTCCCTCCAGCAGGGGGGAAACAGAAATCAGTTTCACTCTTGTGCTTTTTTCCCTCTCTCCCTGACATGAAACGCTTGCACCTGTCAGTCATGACAGAGCTGGGGCGGAAGTCTGCAAACATGTGACATGGTAGCTACTCTGATGTGAGACAACATGAAAAGTAACCCCAGATCCTGTTTGAGGCTAGCTAGCTATTCCCTGTAGTGTTTCAAATGGAAAATGGATTTCACATTGATATATGTTGCTGTTGTTGTTATTTTTGTGTCTGTGTTTTGTACCTTTTATTTTACTCCCCATTTTTGTATTTCCCATGACTGAGACCAGTGGTGAAAAGAAATCTGATCTCTTAGTGATTTACTTAATATGAGGCAATAGAGACATGCCAAGAAAGGTCTGAGAAACATTGTTAATTTGTAAATTTGTCTCAGCTAAACTTAAGATGTCTATAGAAACAATTTCCCGCCATAAAACAGATGGTTTCATGTTTCCAGGATAGTTGTTGAAAGCACACCAAAGAAACATACTGCCTTTTTTCTCTAATCCACAAACACAAGAACACATACACAGCCTGAACCCTCACAGCATGCTCAACTACACCCCAACCCTCTCAAATGGAAACACAAAAAATCCGGCCCTGACTCCACCTCCGCTCCCCACTCACTCACACACACACACCCATGCCCAGCGTGAGCAGTCGGCCACAGTTGTCCTTGGCTACACTGGGGTCCTGTCCTTCAGCACTGTGCAGCTCTGTGATAAGACTGCTGATGTCGGGTGGCCATGAGGTCAGGGATTAAAGCAAAGAATCTGCCAGAAAAGTGAGTGCAGGAGGAAAAAAGAGAGACACCAAGAAAAAGAGGATCTGATAGGAATGCGAAAAGCTTAATTTCAGAGCTGCAATTGTTCACATCTTGGCCTTCATTTATTTCAATTAATTTCTCATTGACATAACAGCTTAAATTGTTAAGGCATTTTGATGGCGAAACACTCTTGCTCATCGTCAGTGAAGTGCAATGTCAAGTATAGGTTTGAAGCCTGTCAGAGCATGTCTCTATCATTTTATCCTGGACAGAGGAGAAAAGAGTCTCAGTGATGGTTTATTAAGGCCGGAGATGAATCCCAAAATAAATACATCTGCATAAAGTAGGCTGAGTGTCACTTTATAATTAATGTCTCGTCGTCATAAATACAACGAGGGCCTTAATTACTCTGTCAAGCAATGGATAGGGCAGCCGCCAGCCAAGCTCAGACCGCCTGTGTGTGTGTGTGTTTGTTTATCTGTTCCAGAGATTCTGTACAGAGGCATTCAAACAAACACAAGATAAACCTCATCAAGCATGGAAAGTAGTTTCTGAGGAAAGTCGTTGTTTATTTCAATTTTTTTGAGGGGAAGGGAAAAAGGCCAAAAGTGGCTTATCGTCCATGGCACACATTCGGATTGTCTGTGATTGATTGCTCCAGTCTGGATTTTCAAGGACTCTGGAAAGGTGTGGGGGACAGGGCTGGATTGCTGACCTCCCAAGCCATTGATTAATGCTGTCTGTCGGGTGATTTGTACCTGCTCTAGTGAAGAGCGTGGAGAGGTTGGAGAACACAGGGTTCTTTTCCTTTTAATAAAACGAGTGTGGGCAGGGAGCACACTCTCCACCCTACCCCCCATTCCCCCCCATTCCCCCTCCATCCACTCAGGAAACAATTGTACACACGGCACTTGCTGACCAAGAGTGATTTAGGTGACAGGAACACTCAGTGCTATCCACCTCACTGCTCCGACATCCCAGACCACTGCTTCAGATGCCATGGCTACCTCTAATAAGTTGCCTGGAGGCAGGGCCCTTCTTGCTTACCCACTTGATCCATAAAATGAGAGAGAATTTTTTTTTGTAAAGTCATTGGATAAACAGAACCCTATGTATGTCCTCTGGGGAGCTTATCTCCACTGAGCTTGGAAAATGATAAAGAGGGCCCTCTTCCTGAAAAAACGAGCAGACATGGTTCTGTAATACGCCTGTGAGTGAAAACAGCTTGGGACAATATAAACAGGGCAGTTAGGGGCAAGCCAGACGTTTCATGTCTTCTTACACCCAAGGCCAGGGAGGAGTCTGGCCTGTACCCGGTCTGTCAGCAAACTCTTTTTTTTTGTTCTTTTTTTTTTGTTTGCTCTCTGTATCGAGCTGTCTGGTTGAAAGCAGGCTGTTTGTACAGGTTGATGCTGTGTTGTTCTCTTGGCAGTATCAGGGGGAAAAGAATGGTGGAGAAAATGACCAGTGAGCTCAAGGTTTTGATTGATGGATTGGTCTGTTGCATTACGACCCTCAGCTTCCCACCGACTTCCTGTCTGTGCGCCACATGATACTTGAGGAGGGTCAAAGGAAACAGAGAGGTACTACAGGAAGTACTATACTGGGATATGCTTGCTTTCCCTGTAAAGTTTGCTAATTGTGGAAGAAATGTCACACGACAGTAATGGCACATTATGAAATATAAAAGATGGTAGGTTATTTTTTGTGATAGTTTTATTTTACATTTTAAAGCAATCAACACTAAAATGACAAAAAAACTATATACGAGAGGAGAAAAAAAGAGGGTGGACAAGGCAACAGTGTTTATCCTTTAGTTGAATTAGCTGTCCTGTCGAGATATCAGGGGGGTATTCCAGGTAGCGGGTTTAACAAACTCTGAGCCTAACCCTGAACTCTGAGTTGAGTTACTTTAAAATTGGAAACTCTGAAAACTCGGTTCCAGAAAAGCTGATTTGAATTTGTTAATTCAACTCGGAGTACGTCAACTCTGAGTTAAGCGCGCTCATGAGAACTATTAAAAGCCAACATCAATGGAGCTCCGATACTGGGATCAACCATGGCACCCAGCAACAAAAAATCTTGTCCTACTTCACCACACTTCAGATGTAAGTTTTATTTTGTGTTCAATCTGAGCACATATTACGGAAAAAAGCAACACGGCTGTAGCAGCGTATACAATTGGCGTGGGAGACAAACTGCCAAGTCAATGCATACATTTGATGTAATAGCCAGTCCATACCGTTAATATTACAGAAGAAAAAGTGGGAGACTTAATAAAATAGCATGTTCAATGTTATATTAAATATAAAAACATACTACAAACAGGTAAGACATATTTTGCTTAAGCTATACGCTTGTGATTGTAGCCTCGAAGTCAATAAATAAAACAAAGTAAATATCAATTGGTGCCTATTTCAACTTGTAATAGCAGTTTCCCCCAACAGAATGCTTTTCAAATCAAATCAAAATGTATTTGTATAGCCCTTTTTACACGCAAGCATGTCGAGGGCTTCACATACGCCCATAGAACTGCCCCTCAACCAACCTAAACCCTCAAGGAAGACAAGGAAAAACTCCCAGAAAAACCCACTGCAGGAGAAAAAATTGAAGAAACCTTGGGAGGAGCAATTCAATGAGGGATCCCCTCATTGAATTGCTACAAAATACAGGAATTTTTGTATTTTGGCTATATTGACTATATTACGTAGATGGAAAAATGCAGTTCTGGTAATTTGCTTAATATTTTCATAAAAGGATGATGACGATGATGATTAAGATGACGAAGAGACATTGACTGCTGCCGCAGAAAATGGATTCAGAGAATTATGTATGGTAGCTACTGGTAGTTCTCTCCCCATGTACTTTTATTTACAGGCTTGTGTAGAATTGTCAGTTACACTGACATTATGAGAATAATGAATATAAAAAACGATTTGCACATTCTGATCCTGTTGAACAGAGCATGGATGCAGTATACAGTGATATGTTCATTTAATGGCAGGTGAATTCTGCATGTGGAACTGTGAAATGTAATGCAATCCCATGTATTCCCAGTTACAAGTAAATGAGTTGAAAACTGACCAAGAGATGGTGTAGGCCTACTTAGGGTAGAAGAATAAAGGATAATCTTGAAAAAGATTTACTGGAACACCAGTTACAGGAGGATGCATGTAACAGGTGATGTTAATTGTATAAACAATAATCTATATCAATATTAATTGTTGAATTTGCTGAATTTCTATTTTGACCAAGAGATGGTGTACTTAGGGCAGAAGAATAAAGGCTGATCTTGTAAGGCTATCAACCTGCCCCCACCTCTCATATGGTAACATCTGGAGTTACTGGATGGAGTCTCAACTTGATGGCTCTCACACATCATTGTGTAACTTACTGTGGCATTGCTAGTCATGTTGATAAGTAAGGGTCAAGATTGTGGTGTTATTAGTTGTTTTGGGTATAAAAAGAATTGTGAAGCATCTGTGGATTCTTGATCTCCTGAGACCTTCTCCTCAGCTCTGGCTTGTCCTACTCCTTCTTCCTCACCTCTTGCTTTCTATTTCTAGTTTACAATAATCATGGTAGAGTAGGTAAGAGTTAACCTTCATTCATTTCATTCATTTGCAATATGATTAAATTATTATATTATTTAACCTTACTTTGACCTTTCTTGCTCTGATTTAACCCATAGAGTCGAATAACTGTAATTCCATTGGTATTGGCATTATTTGGTTAATGTTAATACACTGTTCAGTTTCCCATCTTCCTTCAAACCATAGGGGAATTAGTTTCAGTTGTTTGGCCAATATTGACCCCCTACAATGTTGAAATAGATTTGCTGAAACACCAGTTACAGGATGGTACATGGTCACAGGTGAATCATGTAAATTATAGGAACAATAGCCAATAAACATACTCATTGTTAGATATCTATTTGTAGGCAATGAAGAAGACCAAATACAATTTCAAATATTTGTCTTTATTTCAGTGCCAAAAAGCATTTGGTCAGTTCTGAGTGCACGTCCACGGCGAGTAACATTAGCGATGTTGGCCTAAGGGCTGACAATGTTGCTAAAATACATTACAGATTGTGACGGGAAACGGTAACGTTAACCTAGGTATTCATCAGGGAATTAAAGCACATCGAATCGCAGTCTTAAAATCCTGTCCCGGCGTATAACTAATCGAATACAATTTTGTTCGAGATCGGTTGGCTGAACCAGGAAAGGATATCCCTAGTCTGCCAACGCTATCAGGCTCAGAAAGAGGGAGGGGATAGATAAAAACCCAGAGTTTGGCATGGAAAACCTTCTAGCGAGCAGATTAGTTTCACGGAGTAAGTTACCATGGAAACTTACCAAAAGGTTTCGTTACCTCTCTTTCTGGAACGGAAACCTCGGAGTAAGCCTCTTTTCAGGGTTAAACAACTCAAAGTTTTCACTAAATCTGCTACCTGGAATACCCCCCTGGAATACCCCCCAGTTCAGTGAGTTTCTCAATAAAATTTGATAATTGTTTTAGATTTACAGATGGTAGATTCTTAACTGATTTAAAACTCAATATTTCAAATGGGCAAAGTATCAATAGCTGTTGTGTCCATCAATTCAAATACCACAAGAAATCTTTCTGAAAATAAACATTGTTGATTCATAAAGAATCATAAATATAGTGTGTATATCATAGTTGATTTCACATGGGGGCACTCATTGTGAGTGGGCCGTTCACTCCATAAGGCAAATGGATTCAGGAAATAATTTGTCCTAAGATACATGTAGGACACAATTGGCCCCCAGCACAGGGGTCACTGAACCCCGTGTGGGTGTATGCAAGCATGTACACACATAACACACGTAAGCACGAACACACAGACACTTGCTTGAGTAAAGTACACTGCAGTCCCTCACCCAAAAACAAATGGCCCACGAAGATGAAAAATTAGCCATGGGAAGAGTATGAGTGTGCAGGGGACGAGGTTACCATCTATCCTGGTCCTGAAGTGATTCATCACAGGATGTAGGGGATTGTGAAAGGGTGTCCCAAAAAAACAGATGGAGATAAGATGTCCCATAAAGAATATATAACCTGTCAACATGTTTTGTTTTTCATTTGTGGTTTTGTTGGTTTGTTTATATGTATGTTTGCAACAGTGTATTATGTATGTTTGAAGATGGTTCAATGTGTCCGTGTGTGTGTTTCCCACACAGTAAATGGTCAAGGTTATCTGCTGTTCTACAGAGCTGTGTGTTGTTGGGCTTCTGATATCAGAATCAGAATCAGAATGGGATTTATTCGCCATGAAAGTTTGCACAGACAAGGAATTTGCTTTGGCAGGAAGGTGCATACAATAAACATATACCTAAAATTTAAATATGTGGACTATCTATACTAAGGGTACATAAACTAGCAGTACTAAGTGGGATTAGAATATAATTAAATATACAATAAAATAAAATATAAGTTGCCTTAAATTACAATATAAAAATACAAAAATACAAATATTACAAAAAATACAAATGTACAAGATACCATTATTGTAATGCAGTGCAAAAAGCAGTGTGTTTTAAGCAAGAAGTCATTAGAGTCAGTGTGGTCCCTTGGCCTTGTTGAAGAGGCCAACAGCGGAAGGGAAGAAACTGTTTTTGTGGCGTGAGGTATTGGTCCTGATGGACCGCAGCCTTCTGCCGGAGGGGAGTGACTGAAACAGGGAGTGTCCAGGGTGGGAGGAGTCGGCCACAATCTTCCTCACTCGCCTCAGGGTCCTCGAGGTGTGCAAGTCCTCGAGGGTAGGCAGATTGCAGCCAATCACCTTCTCAGCGGTGCGGATGATACGCTGCAGTCTGCTCTTGTCCTTGGCAGTGGCAGCAGCGTACCAGACGGTGATGGAGGAGGTGAGGATGGACTCAATGATGGCTGAGTAGAAGTGCACCATCATTGTCTTTGGCAGGTTGAACTTCTTCAGCTGCCGAAGGAAGTACATCCTCTGTTGTGCTTTCTTGATGAGGGAGCTGATGTTCAGTTCCCACTTGAGGTCCTGGGAGAGGATAGTGCCCAGGAAGCGGAAGGACTCCACAGTGTTGACTGGGGAGTCACACAGGGTGATGGGGGTGAGTGGGGCTGTGTTCCTCCTGAAGTCCACAACCATCTCCACTGTCTTAAGAGCATTGAGCTCTAAGTTGTTCTGGCTGCACCAGGTCACCAGGTTGGCCGCTTCCCACCTATAATCAGACTCGTCTCCACCAGAGATGAGCCCAATAAGGGTGGTGTCGTCCGCAAACTTCAGGAGTTTGACGGACGGATGACTGGAGGTGCAACTGTTGGTGTACAGGGAGAAGAGCAGAGGAGAAAGGCACATAATCAATATTATTATGCTGGTCATAAAGCCTGTGCTTTATAAGAATCCCTAATCAAAGTGCCACACGGGTTAAAACAATATCCTTATTCTGATAAGTTGGACTGAATAGGAGAAAGATTGGCTCAGGCGATTATGGAGTCAGACACAGACAGTTTGACACGTGATCGGATTCTTGATGGTTCACAACTGCTTTGGTAAAATGACAGTTTCTTTTTCAGACTGAACACAGACAACCTTCACCCTCCGGGACGCAAGTGCACACACACACACACACACTAATCCCCTGCCTGTTTGCCAGGCTCTTCCTGTAAGGAAAGAGTGTGCAGAAAATCCCAATGTGATGTTAAAGGCATAGATATATCTCCGTCACTCTGGTCCCTGAAGCCGTGAAATCACGATCGACCAGCACCTTTCCTGAATCCTGGAACCTATAGCATAGCCCTGTTTGCCTAACATCCCCTGCACACACTCACTCACTCACACATACGTCTGTTTTGTGAAATGTGTGTAAGGTGTGAATACCGTTACAACCACACACATACTCTCACAGACACATGTGATGTACTTTACCAGTCATACAGACAGTACATACACACAACCATAAGCATTATTCAGTCAGTCACACACACTCACACAAGCACACACACACACACAGTGTTCTGGATGACTTTGAAACACACTGAAGACTGAGACCATTCTGAACGTAGAATCTAAATGCATGATCACAACCTGCCTGTGGGCATAAGCTGCAGCCTGGCCATGCAATATTTCTGAGTACATCCCCGCCACTAGCTATGCATCTCAAATGAGGCGTGTGCCTTTGTGTGCCTTTGTTTCACCTCAGATAGAAACAACGCTGATAAAACATGTAGCTAAGGTGTCCAACTTCTTTGTTCACACACCAGAAGTCATCGGAGAAGTCCAAAAAACATCCATGGTTCTGGCCTAGGGGTACCTACATCTCTACATATTAACAGCTAATCACACATTTTTATTTAAGCAATTAAGGTGTAATTTAGATTATACTCATTGGATGGTGCTAGAAACATGCACAGCTCGATACGTCAACGGTATAACAAACCTCCGATCTCATTAGCCTCACCTTGAGTCAGCCAGAAGTGATTAATTGATTAAGCCCATTAGTAGACGAGCACGAAAAGTGCCATTAATTTTGCGGGGGACCCCTGTTTGATTGCACGCAAGCATGCCGTCCGAGAGCAGATGGCGAGGAATGATTCATTTTTCTATAACTGTAAATATTGACAGGTGTGCCCCTCGCCTCCCCCAGCTCTTGACAGGGAGACAGAGAGAGTGCATGCTAATTGGCTAGCTGTAGTTGAGGCAGACACCGGTAGGCCAACCGCTGCTCAGCCTTTCCATCCCTCACCTGACTGAAGAATCGAGGGTGGCTCTGTGCTAATGTTCAGGTCAGGTGTGTGTGTGTAATAGAAAATTACTATTCTTTAAGATGTCTATAATATTCTTTGTCCTAGAACAATTATTGCTGAGGTTTTAACTTCTGTAAAGCTAGAATAACCTTTTGGCCTAAGACAGTATTGCTAAAGTTTCCGCTTGCTGACAAACGTCTAACAAATTTGACTGTTTAACCCTGGTTGTTTTGTCCATACTCCAGGGATTCTTCCTCACAAGTTATTCTTTCTTGTCTCAAGCTATGTTTTTAATATTGAGCATCTGTATGAAGTTCTGCAACCTGTTTCCCTTTTTACTTTCTTGTTTATTGGAGAGTTCCTCCTTTGATAGACATGAAATATTGAACTAATTATGTAACTGACTGGAACTACTGTTTAAAAGAATGCTCAGATTATGACATTTTCAGTGAGCCTTTCTACTCCAGACATCATTTATGATACTGTTTTAGAACTGCGGCTCCTTGCTACAAGAATAAACAGATAAAGACAAATTCTTCTGACCCTCAGACTTTTAACGTTAGAAATTCCACCACGTGTTAAAGCCATACACTTGTCTACTATAACGAAATGCCCCAACCTTAATGTGTCATAGCATTTTTTAGGAACTAGTGTTTTTTAAACACTGTTGTTCAAGTCAGTTTCATGTTTTGTCCTCTAATGATATCATGTGTTTTTTTACTGTAGGTTTATATTTTGGGGGAAATTGGATATTAGAAATAGAAAAGATTAAAAAATAGAAAAACTAACGAGCCCAAGTCCCAACTCCTAGAGAAAGAGAGTGAAAGAGTGAAAGAGTGAGGGAGAGAGACAGAGATGGACAGAGAGAAATAGTTGGGTGATGGTCTAGGAGCACATGAGTACATAATGGGCCTGGCCTGGTTCCACTCATACATCCAGTCACAATGACACCACATGTCATTTCAATCAGGAAAGCAAGAGGACTCATTTCTGAGCGGCCTTGACATCAATTGCACTCTCTGCCACAGTAGCAATTTCAAATCGATTGCTTCAAACAGATCCCCCATGCCCCTTTAAAATTGCTACGATTTCAGACACAACACAGACGCTGTAAAGTGACACAGAGCGGCTTCTGAAACGAACAATAAAGTTTGGATTGCCTGACCCCATCTGTCAGTGAGCTATGCATTGGAACTTTTACTGCCACACGTAAAACAGAAGGAGAACAAATAATTAAATCATGTAACTTGACTATGTAGCTTTCAGGGGCGTCCTTGACTTTGTATAATTAGTAGAACATATTGAATGCTACAGGACTGTACTGCATGACAAGACTTGGTTTTAATGAATGTCAAACGCTCAGACAGAAAGTTGCAAATGCTATGTTTGTCAGTTGACAGGTTACATACTAGTAGCACAGCAAAGATGAACCCTGGGTGGAGAGAAGTCTTGTATTTTCTGTGAAAGGGGATTGTTTCGTCTGAAAACGTTGTTAGCTATACTTTCAAGTCATCTTTTAGTGCTGCCCTCCGGAGGAAACAACAGATGATGCTTGGATGAAGTGTCTTCAACGGAACAGTGAGAGTAATAGCCAATTTTTCTCTCTTTCTCTCTGTCCCTGTCTCTTTCCCTCTCTTTCCCACTTCTCTATCTCAGGGCCAGTGGGCCACCATACCTCCCATCCAAGTTCTTCATCCATGAAGACATGGGAAATGAAATCATCCCCTTGACGCTCCTGTTCTCTTCTAGTGTGTGTGTGTGTCTGAGAGAGAGAGAGCGCCAGAGAGAGAGAGAGAGAAAGAGAGAGACAGTGATTGGGAGAGACCAAGTAAAATCCCAATGACAGCTTGACACAGATAGGCTCTGTCTGAGAACACTCATGGGCGCAGGGCCATAGTTGAGCCAGTTCTCCCCGACACCAGGAAGTCCCTGTGCACCTTATCCACCCAGCCCAGTCAAGAATCACACAAACACATTTGGTCATGCACACACACTCTCCTTTATTCTCTCTCTCCCACACACAAAGTTGATGGCTTTATAGAAATCCTCACATGGTTGTTTGATCAAGTAGGCCACTAGTGAGCGGCCCATGCAGATTGGGATGCAGAGCACTTGTAAATCACTCTAGGGTAACCTTGTGTGGAGGGGGGGTGTAAACAAAGAAGGGGGACAAGGGGAGGAAAGAAAAAGATGTGAAACTGAGTTTGGGCTGGCTTCTTGGCTGAGTGGCTGGCTGCTCTATCTTAATGAGCACCTTGTAAATCAACTCCAAATTCAGTTTGGGCCTCCAACAGATCCACTTCATCATGGCTTTCCTTCCATTATTTAGAAACATCAAAACGATATGCTGCAGCAGATGTTTTTTTTAAGATGAAGTAGAACATGGAGAGAAGGCAAATGTCCATATCTAACCATATTTGAAAGGAAAGGTAAAACACAGAGGGCCTCATGTACTAACGCTTTTGCGCCCACTTCAGGCGTTTTTGTTTCGCAACGTGCGCGTAAAGGTATGTACAAACATGCCGCACTGAGGTAAAAGCGCAGACTGCCTGTCCCGGGAACTGAAAATGGCAAATTGCGCGTTTCCGTGTCATGCATATGCATTCACGGGAGGGTCAGGGGAAAGTGGGAGTTTCCCATAAAGAGATGGGAGGGGATTCGTAAAGTGCGCCTAATTTTGTATTCTGCGGTATGTACAAAAACCTCTTGTGAAAGCGCACCACTATTTTGCAGTGCAAATTCTCCGCCTGTTAAAAGCAGGCATAAACCAGGATGCGCATATGCCTCCTGGTAAAATACCACCAGTAACCCGAGCAAGACGAAGACATAGGCTAAAGGATTTTTGCCACAAGGATCACACTTGAGTTGAGTGAACACGAAATCATTACGCGTTACAGATTAAGCAGCCATGCAATACTACGTTATATTAAGTTACTGGAAGAAATCAAAGATTACATTGAATCTCCGACTCAGCGTTCACATTCCGTTCCAGCAGTTGTTAAACTCCTCGCTACATTATTGGCATCAGGATCACTTTAAACAGTCATCGCTCTTTTGACTTTGGTGGCTGATCCATGATAGAAAGAGACAAGGAGGCCCATTCAATTGCGCATTTAAATTCTTGTAATTTACGGTATAGTGGGCGGAGAAAGGCGCTGATTACCGCATGAACTACAAGTTTCGTAAATACGACGTTAATCTGCGGGTTGGCCATATGGCGCTAATAACGCTACGTTTGCAAATGTACGTAGGCTACATGAGGCCCAGAGTCAGGGGCCCAGAATTTGTTAATCCGGCCCTGCCCAGAGTATGTGATGCAACTTCCCACTTTTTTTCTTGACATAATTTGCCAGAAAGTTTGGAATTGACCTTCTGCTTCTGACAAACTTTATTTTGAAAAGTGATTGGCCACAGGCTCTTCTTCTCTTATCTGAAAAAAATGGAACGTACAGGATAAAGTCTTTGTCAGCACTTGAAGCAGAGACATTCCCATCACACACACACCTCCCAAAGTCAGTAGATTACAGAATCTGCAGAGTTGCATTATGATTGCTAATGGGAT
Source organism: Osmerus mordax (assembly GCF_038355195.1). Classification (NCBI taxonomy): domain Eukaryota; kingdom Metazoa; phylum Chordata; class Actinopteri; order Osmeriformes; family Osmeridae; genus Osmerus; species Osmerus mordax. The sequence goes on from NC_090064.1 coordinate 5,491,399, forward strand.
CTTTATTTATACAATAATTGTCTTGACTAATACTTGCATTCTCAATGTCAAGTAACAACTGTGGGCTACAGTATATGTATTATGAATCCTTCATGTAATGAATTGAAAGCACTTGTAGCGGGGTTTGCTCGTTTAAGAATAACCATACCTGATCTATCATTAGTTATTTAATTAGAGGGCTCACCACCTTCCTATTGAGTTAGGACATCAAGGAAACCTAGGTTTAATATGTAATAATCAGTTTTCTGAGGAATTAATTTGTAGAGCAGATCAAATAACGTGAGGGAATAGATTCCGCCAGTTAAAAAAATATACACAATGATTTATTTAAGTAAATGGAAATATAATGAACAGTACTGTATATATTTGTTATTGGTTTTAGTAAGAGTTTGATGGGCTAACAAATGAAACAAAATCAGACAAACAGTGGATCTTGTGACGGCCCTCCCCTTTCCTGCGAGCCCTTCTGATTGGGTTGATTGGACGCACTTGGACCCAGGCTTCAAGTACCTGCTCCAGGGATGGGGGAGGGCGGCCTGAGCTGACCCCCAGTTTGATAACGTGTACTCTTTGTCTTCCACCATGGGAAAAACATTAGACTATTGCTAGCCGTCCACTTTTGACTACGTCTCTCTTCCAATTGCATCCGTGAGCCAGATGTAACATGGGGGCTCGTCCAGAATCATGATACGGTTTTGCAACAGACGTTTCCGTTAGGTTGTTTCCGCGTGACGGGCTGTCACAAGGAGTGGTTCACGAGTTCAGTAATCACACCATAGATAGAATAGATAGCTTTTATTGAAGCAGAGCTGGTAGCAGAGCCAAGCCCGATGGTGGAGGAGGCTGGTTGCAGAGCCAAGCCTGGAGCGGTTGGTGGAGGCCGGTAGCAGAGCCGGGCCTGGTGTCCGGGCATGGACTCGGGGTGTGGCGGAGTCCTAATGGGTCACGGCCGAGCAGCAGCTCAAGCAGATCCCCTGGGAAGCCTGGACAGATGACAGGGAGAAGCAGAGAAGAAAGGGAAGGGTGGGAGGGTGACAACAACATGCTAGCACAGGGATCAGAGGAATGGAAGATACTTTATACAGAACTCTTAATTGACCAAGGGGAGTTTGGTCGCATTCTTCCGTGCTTTACTGGGCTGTTGCGTATTAGTTTGATTGGAGAAGGAGGAGTCTTGGTGTTCCACCTTCCTCCCGAACCTAATTCGTTCAGTGGGCTATGGTGCCTAAGTACCCGCTGCCAGTAACATGCGCAAAGATTAGGGGGAGCCAGTTAGCTAGATTAATGGGTAGTTAGTTAGGTGGGTAAGGGTGGTTGGTTGTGTGTTTGACTGTTGAGGTGACGCGGGCAGTATGACCGGCGTGGACGAGTTTGTGCGGGCTTCTTCCGAGGAGTTGCTGGAGGGCTGCACTAAGGATCAGCTGTTGGGGATTGCGCAGCACTATGAGATCGTTGTTAGTAGTGGTCGGTTGAAGGACCAGGTCAGGTCTGTTGTGGTGGCTGGACTGGTTGAGCTGGGAGTCCTCACCGACACCAGTTTTCCTGACAAGGAGGGTGTGGTACCACGGAAATCCCCAGGTTCTGCTCAGCTGGCGTCTGGGTTGACTTTCGAGCAACAGAAGGAGTTGTTGGAGTTGCAGTTGGAACGAGACAAGTGGGGAATGAAGCTCGAGCAGGAGCGGACGAGGGTCGAGTGTTATCGGCTAGATTTGATTGAGGACAAGCTTGGTAGTGATGCCATGGGGTCCTCTTTTTTTTCTGGTGAGACTTTCGATGTGGGCCGTGGCCTACGGTTGGTTCCGAAATTCAATGAGGAAGATCCAGATCCTTTTTTGTTGTTGTTCGAACGTGTAGCCGTTGCCCGTAGGTGGACCGATTCAGATCGCACCTTATTGTTGCAGTGCGTTTTGACGGGCAGAGCTCAGGAGGCTCTGTTGGCGTTGACGGTCGCTCAGAGTGGCGTCTACCGGTCTGTAAGGGATGCCGTACTGAAGGCGTATGAGTTGGTCCCGGAGGGTGTATCGTCAACGTTTTCAAACTCTAAAACGGGGGGATAGTCAGACCTATGTGGAGTTTGCTAGGGGGTTAATCACACAGTTTAATCGCTGGTATGCGGCGGTGGAGATAACCACTTTTGGAAAGTTACAGGAGCTGGTCATTTTGGAGCAGTTTAAAGAAACCCTGCCTGAACGTGTGGCCACCGACGTGTCGGAGCAGCGGGTGCGTACTGCGGTTGAAGCTGCCGTAGTGGCGGATGACTACATTCTTACACACCGCAGTCGTTTAGATCGTACCCGAGGTGATTGGGGTTTCCAGGAGATACCTTGTGATTATCGCCAGAGCAGGTCGCAGGCGAGTGACAGCCGGGCTGAGGCGGATCCAGGCCGGGTCAGCTCGGGGGCCGGGCATTGGAAAAACGAATGCCCTGTTCGTAGGGCGCGGGGAAAGTCATCGGGGCCTCGACAGGTTACGCTGTTGTCGATGGTAGGGCTGATGCCATTGCTGCTGTGCGGATTTTCACCACCCCGGCGGCACAGGCGTTTTTCTCTGATGGTGGGGTTGGCCGTGTTGTAGGGAGGGCACTGCCTGGGCGGTGTGACCCTGGTTTCATGCCTTTTGTTACGGAGGGGTATGTGTCTTTGGGGGGGGGGGGGGTGACGCCCAGGTGCCGGTTAGGATCCTCCGTGATACAGGGGCTTTGGATTCCTTCATACTGGAGTCTGTGTTGCCTTTCTCTTCCAAGTCAGACGCTGGTTGTTATGTGTTGATTCGGGGGATTGGGTTGCGAGTTTTTTCAGTCACTTTGGACCAGCTTGTGCTCTCCTCCGGTTTGGTGCACGGCATGGTGACTATGGGAGTCCGGCCTTGTTTGCCAGTTGATGTGGTGGAAGTGATCTTGGGGAACACCCTGGCTGGAAACCAGGTCTGGCCTGCTCTACCATCTTCCCTGGGGGTTACTTCTATGCCAAAAGGGGGGGGGGGGAGCCCATTGTGTGTGGGGACCCGGCGGTGTTTCCGGTCTGCGCGGTGACACGGGCCATGGGCCGTGCTAATGCTGGAGACGGTGAGGTTGATACATCACAGTCAGTTTCTTTCCCTGTGCCTGCTTTCCCTTTATCTGTTTCTCGCAGTGAGCTGGGGAGAGACCAGAAGGATGATCTTACACTGAAGGAGTTGTTTGACCAGGTTCTTCCCGTGGAGGACATGGAGAGTTCTGGCCAGGGGTACTTTATTCGGGAGGGGTTGTTGGTGAGAAAATGGCTGCCTCAAAGTGATCATTTTGTGGGAGAGGCTGTATTTCAGATTGTGATGCCGGTAAAGTTCAGGGAGGTTGTGTTGCAGGTTGCACATGATGACATAGCGGGACATTTAGGGGTTAGGAAAACCTACGATCGAGTATTGAGGTACTTTTTCTGGCCCCAGTTGAAGACCACAATTTCGGCCTATATAAAGACCTGCCATGTCTGCCAACTGACTGGTAAGCCTAACCAGACAGTTAGACCTGCCCAGCTGTATCCAATCCCTGCAGTCGGTCAACCTTTTGAACGATTGATCATCGACTGTGTTGGTCCCGTGCCTCGTTCCAAAACCGGTAGTACCTATTTGCTGACGATGATGTGTCAGTCCACCAGGTACCCTGCTGCGTACCCTCTACGTAACATCACCACTAGGTCGGTGGTGAAGGCGTTGACCCAGTTAATTTCCATTTTTGGCATCTCCAAGGTAATACAAAGCGATCAGGGTTCTAACTTCACCTCTGGCATGTTTACTGCCATCCTAAAGCTGCTCAGAGTTAAACACTCGTTGTCTAGCGCCTACCATCCACAGAGTCAGGGGGCCCTGGAGCGTTTCCATTCTACCCTGAAGTTGTTACTGCGAGCGTACTGCTAGGAAATGGATCGCGACTGGGAAGAAGGTTAGCCATGGTTGTTGTTGGCAGCTAGGGAAGTGACGCAGGAGAGTACGGGTTTTAGTCCAAACGATTTGGTATTCAGCCATGCCGTTCGTGGTCCCCTGGCTGTGTTACAAGATGATTTGAAGGCCTCTGCGCCTCCAGTGAACCTGCTGGATTTTGTAAATGGTTTTCGGCGGAGGTTGTATGAAGCTGGGAAGATGGCCTAGGTGAATCTTGAAGCCTGTCAAACTAAGATGAAGCATCTGTTCGACCGCCGTGCTGAACGCCGGGAGTTTAGCCCCGGTGATCAGGTACTTGCATTGTTGCCGGTTGTAGGGTCTCCTTTCCAAGCCAGGTTTACTGGTCCGTACTCTGTGGTTCGCAAGGTTTCGGATCCGAACTACCTGATCGCTACACCTTCTTGGAAAAGGTCAATCCAGTTGTGTCATGTCAACCTGTTAAAACCTTATTACGTCCGTTCCCCTCCTTTAGACTCCATACCAGAGGTGAAACCCGTGGCTTTGGCTGTGGGGGTGGCCGACTCTCCTCCTTTCCTGGCAGGGGGGGTTGAGGAGGAGTTGTCCTCACCGTATGACTGTGTGCTCAGAGGGAGACTAAGGAACTCTGAGTCCCTGGTTACCTTGGAGACCGCTTTGGGCCATTTGTCGGCAGTCCAGTGTAGGGAGTTGGCTGGGATGATACGGGGTTTCCCACAGCTGTTTGCGGATGCTCCATCTTGTACACACTTGATTCAACATCAACATCGAGGTGGGGGATGCTGCGCCAATCCGGCAAAGGTTTTATCGCGTGTCCCCGGACAAACGGGTGCAGTTGGATGCCGAGGTTCAATACATGCTTGACCACAACATAGCGGAGCTTTCTAGTATCAGCTGGGCCTCTCCCTGTTTGTTGGTTACAAAGCCTGTTCACACCTTTCGCCCATGTACAGACTACCTTAAGGTTAACGCCATTACTAAGGCTGATTCCTACCCTCGGCCTCGCATGGAGGACTGTGTTGACCAGGGGGGTATTCCAGAAAGCAGGTTATGCAACATAACCGGGTAAGTTAACCCACCAGCTGATTCACAATGTTGCAGAAACTTACTGGCAATGTTGCTACAACGCTGGGTGTCAGCTGGGGAGTTAACTTACCCGGGTATGTCACATAACCTGCTTTCTGGAATACCCCCCAGGTGGGCTCTGCAAGGTTTGTTAGTAAATTTGACCTCCTCAAAGGGCAGGTCCCTTTGATGGCTCGGGCACAGGATGTGGCTGCTTTTATCACTCCTTCAGGGTTGTACTCGTACACCGTTATGCCGTTTGGTCTGCGTAATGCCCCTGCAACCTTCCAGCGTCTGATGAACAGGGTCGTTTCCGGGCTGGTCGGTTGCGCGGTGTATTGGACGATGTTGTGATTTACAGTAACACCTGGAATGAACATTTGCAGCGGATTCAGGCTCTGTTTCTACGCTTAGCCTGGGAGAGGCTTACAGTGAACCTGGCCAAGTGTGAGTTTGCCCAGGCCACCGTGACTTACTTGGGGAAGGTGGTTGGCCAGGGCCAGGTGCGTCCCATACGAGCTAAGGTACTGGCCATTGACCAGTTTCCTTCTCCGGCCACCAAGAAGGAGCTGGCCAGGTTCCTAGGGATGGTGGGGTATTACCGAGGGTTTTGTGCTATCTTCTCCACCGTAGTGGAGCCCCTAACCCACCTGTTAAGCTAATTTGTGTGGTCCCCTGGTTGCCAGAGAGCTTTTGAGAAGGTTAAGTCTTTGCTCTGTTCTGCCCCAGTGTTGTCTGCTCCCCAACTGGACAGGCCGTTTGTCTTGTATGTGGATTCTAGCAAGGTGGGGGCGGGGGCGGTGCTTTTGCAGGCTGGTTCGGGAGGCATCGAGCGTCCAGTCAGTTTTTACTCCAGAAAGTTTAATTCTTACCAGTTGAATTACTTATTAATCGAGAAGGAGGCATTGGCGTTGATCTGGGCGTTGCAGCATTTCGAGGTTTATGTTGGGACGGGTCCTTTGGTTGTCTACACTGACCACAACCCACTTACCTTTTTACATTCCTTGCAGAACCCGAACCAGCGGTTGATGAGGTGGTGTCTGTTTTTGCAGCCTTATCATCTGGATGTCCGCCATGTGAGGGGCTGTTAGAATGTGTTGGCTGATGCGCTGTCCCGCGTGCCTTGTGCCTAGGTGACCATGCCGTTTCTGTCTGTTTTGTCCTTTCTGCTCCTGTGTTTTAGGACATGCAGTAGGGGTGCTGTGGTGAGAGCCATGCGGTTGGATTGGGCCTGGATGGACTAGGGGCTGTACTTGGGCCAACTGACTGGGACCCTGGGGGGTCCTTCTTAAGGGGGGAGGGGTGTGACGGCCCTCTCCTTTCCTGCGAGCCCTGCTGATTGGGTTGATTGGACGCACCTGGACCCAGGCTTCAAGTACCTGCTCCAGGGATGGGGGAGGGCAGATGTAACAATCTGATGAAAAGAGCGGGAGACGGAAGGAGAATCGGGCCATGTCTAATTACGGGAACGGTCTAGTGGTAAACGAACGGGAGTTAGTTTTACGTGTAGTCTAATCAAACACACACAATATCAATAACTTCATGCCAATGTTACAAGTAAGAAATATAGATAGTTGCATTTAAGTTCGCCGGTGTGTTGAAGTGGTGGGTAAAAGGGGGGTCTGTTTAAGTCTTGGCTGTGGTAAAATAATCCAATCCAATCAAATGGTTCTTTTGTAAAAGTATTTATTTAATCCACGGTGAGACGGTGAGACGGTGAGTTTGGTTATCTCTGTAATGTCGCAATTTGAATTGAGTTGGGTTACTCCTGCAGAATCATCCAGAAAGTGTTGCAATCACTAATCTTGTTGAACCTCAAGACCTTGGCGAGATCCTTTTGACTGCCTATAGATCCCTTTGTTTGATCCAGAGTTTTTCTAGAGTAAGGAGAGGCTGAAAAGGGTGGGCCATTTGGCTGGCTTTTTTCCCTCCCATGGGGAGAAGGAGACACCAGGTCTTGTATAAACCCTTTGAAGCTCATCCAGAAAGATAGTGGCATTGTATGAGGCGTCATAATGCAAAGTCGGGGGTTGCTAATGTGGTCGGCAGTAACGTGTCTCACTGAGGTGATCAGATTATGACCGTGTTGAGGGTTTGACTACACACTGATTAGTTATGATAGTAGTCATTCCTCCACCACATTCCTTGATTGGGACAATCATGGAGATCTCCTGAGACCAAAATATTTATGTGTTTTGCTAAAAGCCATACATAATAGACACTAGAGGTGGATGTGAACTCTCTTTGGTGTATGCTGAAGACTCCTGCAGCATTGTATCAGTAGCCATTCCACCTTGCAAGCTAATGAGGAGTACTGCAAGTGTGTGTATGTTTGCGGGCGGGCGGGCAGGCGTGCGTGCGTACATGTGAATCGAGTGCATGCACGTTTTCATTTGAGGCATGTGGCACCATAGCGTGGAGGCGATAAGAGATGAGCTTTGCTGCTTTTTAATTAGATGCCCAGTGGACTTAACCCCGCCTCATCAGTCGGCGCCAACAAGGGGCTGCGATTAATTGGCTCCTCCGTGCTGTCATGGATCTTCATTTTGCTCGGGACGCCTCGGGTTCGCCTCTGAGTTAAAAACACATTTGGTTGCGCAAATATTGACCCTGTATTCTTCTCTTACGGCGCCCACTTAAATAGCCTTGCTGTTCCAAGTTTCCCGATCGTTGCTACACAGCAGTCACACTCATCCTCTCTGTAAAATGAATAACTGCTTCTAAAACGCTTGTCTCTCTCTTCCTCACTTTGTTGTACCAGTCTCTTTCTCTCTTATATCTCTCTCGTATCTCTTTCTACGTTCTAGTTTGGGTCTTGTACATTTAGTCATTTAGCAGACGCTCTTATCCAGAGCGATTGTACTGAGGGTGAACTGTTATGTCCTCATGTGCCTCCCAGTGCTGCCACTGTGGAGTGTGGGATGTTGGAAGGGGCTGCAACTGAGGAGATATGTTTTTTTTATGTAAGGATCAGCCATGGAGAGATGGCTCATCTGCCTCAGACGTGTGGAGGGGAGGAATCAGTCATCACGGTGAGAGGTCCATCTCATCTCCCCCACTGAGCTGTCTTCCAGAGATTAATGGTGGAAGGAACATGGTTGAGACTACGTGCATGACACATTTGTACAATAGTAGTGTGAAAAATGGTAATAGGCCCTCACTTACACATGCGTGTCTGCTGTTCTTCGGACAGCTAAATTGACAGTTTTAAATTATATCAACTCTGATGGTTAATTTTCAAACTAGCTCCGGTAACATATGGTTTCACTTCATCTCTCGCTGTGGTGTTTGCATGCCAAAAATGTACACTGCACAAAGCTGGTTGCATTACCTATGGGTCTGTTAATATATTGTATTCATTAAAGTGCTAATTCATTTTGACACCCATGTGCAGTGTTAAACTGCAATTGTAGTTTTCTAATCAGCACTCTTGAGTGTTAACTGATGTTTACTCACTAATCAGTTGGACATCCACAAAATCATTCTAGAAAATAACAGTAAACCCATTGTGGCAACCACTGAGTGAGACCTGGGGGATCACCGTTATGATTTAAAAGACTTGCAGACAAATAAGCGGTTCAACAACGAGGCATGCATTTATTAAAAAAGGAGAACATAAACAAAACTAACTGAAGTTCTTCCTTCTTCGATGGGATTGTTGTGGGTCGCTCTCTCTTCATTGGGCGCACTCCTTCTAGCTGGAAGACAGAGCCTGGTTAACTCAATTGCAAGCCCCCATCCCTAGCTCCCTAGCTTGAAGCAAAGGCCCCGATGGATCTTGGTGGTGTTGCATTTCAGTTTTGGTCTACTTAATAATAGGTCTATGCTTGAATGTTTAGTCTTTGTCCGGGACTGGTGTGCTGACATCTTTTGCTACCTTCTCAAATGTTGCTACCATAGGGCAAAATATATAATGTATAACCAAAACCTTACTGTGCACAAGCTCAGTAACTACTGGTAGCATAAATCACACAATTGTAATAAGAAAATGCACATTTGAACTTTGACCCTCTATCTCATTACATTCATGACAGATCATGGCATAAAATGTTAATATTTGTTGAGAAAATGGCTGCACAACAACATTTCTTACATTGGGAGACACAAAAACACTGGGGAGCTGACCAGAGACAGTGTCAGAGGGCAACCAGGAGAGATCTTCTGTCGTTCATTCGATGTGGTCTTCCGCTGTACAGAGGATTGTGGGTCAGAATAACCAGAAAAGCATGTTGGCTTGCATACTGCAAAATGCAACCAAATGCAATAGGACAGCCTGGTATTCTTGGCATACTGCATTTGACATACCATGTGTTGGGACAAACTAAATATTTTCCTGGCATGCTAAAGGATATGGAAGTATGGGTATTGGGACACACAGTGGCTGTCACCCACTCTGGACACCAAACTCTCCTTCCTTGTCAGCAGAATGATTGGACACAGGACTGTGTTTGGCCCAGCAGCTGTCTGGGGAAATGGAAAAGTCGCCACCCACAATCTGTCCACCATCACCGCAACCTCCAGACCAACGGAGCAGTCCCCTGCAGAGCAAGCCTAGCAGGACCACAGACGTTCTGTAATAGCCCACTGACCACACAGTATCAAGGCCAACTGGTTGGCTAGGTCCAGCCATGCACTGGCATGAACATCATCTCTTTCATCTCATTTAACACTGTATGGCCTGTACACAGACTTGAATTGCTTAGACAATCTTCCATTGTATATTACCCTTCATTGACGTGAAGGGCAAAGAAGGTATTTCCAAGCCAATATTAACATCTAGCACTCTGTTGGGAACATTTAATGTATTACAGTATCTGTGTTTGGACCCCTCTGTATGGTATCTACAGCATTTCTTGCAAATAGTATGTGAACTGTGAGTCAAATGATCTGTAAGCCATTAACCTCCCACATGTGACATCATGTACACCTATAACATCCTTCATTAGGCAAACAAAGTCCTTTGAGCAACTTGAGTACTCAATACTTTGAGTTTGATATTTATTTTTCAAAGAACAGGCAACTCTTACTGCATAATCTGCTGTACACTCCTGTACTGGCAACATAGTATATAATCTTAACAACCCTTGGCATTTATCAGTAGACTCCTTCCAAAACAGGAAGTGATTGATTTTGAGCCAACATGCATATTTTTACCTTGGTGTTGTCTCTGAGTCTGCATGTTACCATCACAATCAAGAAAGGAAATTCACGGTGGATTTATATTGGACTTGTTTTTTAAACTCACCCTCTTGCCAATCACAATATTGTGATATCATCCTTAAATAATACTAAACAGTAATTAAGTAAATAAGTAGTCAAAGTTGTGAGGAGATGTTATTATGGGTAATTGGAGTAGTATGATAGTAAACACACTAGTCCAAGAAAGAATCTAGTAATAATATCTCGGCTCATGATTGACTTTGACTCACGTACTGTAGCATGGTGAAGATGTGACTAATTCATGTAGTATGGTGAAGATGTGAGTAATTTATGTAGCATAGTGAACATGTGACTAATTCATGTAGTATGGTGAAGATGTGACTAATGTAAGGTTGTATTTTTTCTGGGATTTAGTTTTTCCTTTTATTGTACACTTTTTCTTTACTGATCTAGGTTAGTGTTTTTCTGGGTTACATTCTGGGTTCTACATTTCTATGTTGGTTTTGGTCAATGGTTTTCACCTGCTCCTATTTTGCCAGTTCAGTTCAGTTCTCCTTTTTGTTAATGTACTTTGGAACTAAAATAGATACCAAGGAACCATCCTCCTGCCCGTGTTGTGTTCAACTAATACATGTAGCATGGTGAAGAAAAAGAAAAATATTGTGTTTTAACCATTTTCCTGGTCATCCCCACAGTGGTAGTCTAAAAGGGCTTTTAGTCTCATTCATTTGACCATTTCCATGACTATGCCGCTCCAGGTAATGGCTGCCTAAATGTCCATTAGCTCAGCGCATTTATCAGTGCTTTATTGTAGCATAGTCACAACCCAAGAAGACTTAGTCATATATATTTTTCGGCAATTTCAAGCATCAGGTGTGCTGTAAACCATAACCAATTTGACAGTATGTGCTTAAAAACTACATTATAAAGGAAGCTAAGGGATTTGAATCTCATCTGAAAGATAATTATTTTTTATTATCATTCCACTTTTCTCCACAGGATTTCACCTTGCCAGACAGAGCAGAGGAGATGCCATGCTTACAACCGTAGAAGAAAGGCAAATAATAGAGTAATTGTCAGAGCCACTGTTCTGAGACTCTGGTGCCTCATATATTTCCCTGAATCCTATTGTAGGGGCCACAGGTGCTGTGGTTCTCTCATGAAAAAAATAACACAAAAATCAAAGATAACTCAAGATAGACACCCGCCTTCTCTCAGAAACCACACCTTTTCATTTGTTGTGAGAATATATGAGGATGTTTTGACATTATGGAAGGGTTTTCAGTTGGTGCTGGGTTTTCTCTTTTAGAATGGGAGAGAAAAGGTTTCATTAAAAAAATATATAAGCAATTCAGCTGGGCAAACAGCGGGGTCAGAGACAGACCCCCCAGGAGTACAGAAGCCAAGAGAGTTCCAGCTGGCTTCAGCAGCCCCCTCTTCAAAGCTTATTTTTTACAAAGCTCCACAGCCAGACACTCACTTCCACAAACCCCACATATGGACCCAGAATCCATCATTCACCAGACCTGGCTCTTTTTCTACTTGAATACAGTGACTACAGACACATCCTGAATGGGGTGCACTTGACATTACCTGGTACAATACAACCAATGGAAATGACCCAATATTACAAACTCCAAACACTTCTGCAAGCGAGAAATTACAGCTAAAAGCTGTCAAGTTGCCCCCACGAGGCAGCTGGCGGAGAAGGAGGGGAACAGCGCTGAGCTGGCTGTCGCCGAGGACGACGTGTGCTCTGGTTCTCCCTTTGTCGAGCTGTCATGAGAGGATGTAGCCTATCTGCTCCCTCGTTTGTTTATGCCAGTGCCTAGCGATGAGAGCCCCAGCCGAGCACTGTGGTGATACAGCTGGCCCTGTATCTCTGACACACACACACATACACAACACACACACACATGCATACTGTATGTGGACACACAACTACACAGCTGCTCACTGGTCACTTTAGCAACAACAAACACACACATATACATACACACACAAAGACAATCCTACATATGTGCAAATAGATAACAGCTACACAGCAACTCTGTGGCTTTGATATCACTAACACACAACACAAAAACACTGACACAAGCAAACAAAATATGTGCACACAGAGATTCTAATACAACATGCAAATACAAGGCTGCTACCAGATCGTGGACACACACACACACATTCACACACAGACACACAAACAAACAAACACACTCACATGACAGTCAGAAAAGTCAGATAGACAGAATCAAGCCAGTGTGCTTCTTTGGTTTGGCCTATGTGCTTCCGTCTGGCTGCAGCAAGTGGGTCTGGAGGACAGACATTAGACACACAGTGCCAGCCTGGGAACAGGTACAGAGGAGCAGGCCAGACACCCAAAGGGGGGCCAGTCTCCACTCTACAGACACACACGCGCACACTGACACACACACACACACACACACTGACATATATACACACACACAGTTTCAGACCAGCACCATCCACACATATACAGGTTTCTTTCAGACACAGGCACACAGATTCAATTCACCCTTACATGCATGGACACCCACGCATACACACTGAGTCCCATTCAATAGCCAAGCTGCCAGGATCCAGGACAGGCATGAGAATAAAGTTGACCTAGATTAGAGCACAATGAATGTGATTAATTACAGCCAAAGGTAGACAGGCAGCAGTATAAGAGAATTGATCTGCTGAGCTCTTATACAGAAATAGAAATATACAGACACAGGGATATAGACGAGCCTCACTAGAGGAGAACCCATAAATAATCACCCCATGGTTGGTTGGAAACCATGCATAATTAGATCCCAAGGACATACCTAGATATTTTCTCAAGGATACCTTAAAGATTATAAAACCCAATCCCAATCAAGCACATTTTGCTCTGGCCTAATACCTTGATATGGATCTTCACCCACTGATGTTCTTGGCATAGTGTAAAAAAACTTTTCTGAGACGATGAGGCTTTTCTGAATAAAAGTTTGGATGCTGGACTCTTTACTGTAACTTAGCCTTTCGGAACTCACCCCTTTCGGTCCAAAGCCAAGTTTGATTGTCTGACCGTTTTTGTTTTGCGGCGTTAGCCGTTTTATGTGTAATTAGCTGTCGGGAAAAGTGAGAAGAGGCTAATTCCCTCTCTATTTTCCTCTCCTTGACTGGAGGCTATGCGCAAGTCTGACACTGACAATAATTAAAACTCTGCTTCACTGCCTCTAATGTGAGGAGGTGCGTTTGTTGTGCTATGTGTATGTGTGTGTGTGTCTTTGCATGTGTGTGTCTTTGTGTGTGTCGTTGTAAAGTGTGCTGTGGTTGGGACCATGGCCATGTAGTTCTCCATGAAGAATTTGATCAGACAGGACTTGACAAGGTTTATTTAACATGGTTAACATATTCCTTTGTTCCGAATTGTCAAACAAACAAACAACACTTAATCAAGTAAGGATTTGCAGTGTTATCTCCATTGGCAGAATATCTCATTAGATTCATCTTGATTGTACAAGCTACGGGGAAACAACTCCAAATAGTACCTATAGTTTTTTCGTAAGGCAGATTGGAAACTTCTTTCACACACCCACTGTATTTAATGTGGGTCCAAACCTTTTAGGCCAAATGGTTGTTTGTGTCACAAGACTAATTAACACTCGCCAGCCAACCTACTGTACTTCTTGCTCCCCTCTAGGTCACAGCACCAAGTCAGAGCCAAATAAGTCCACATGCGAACCACCGGAGTGAACACTCAAATGAACACAAACGCATGTTGCTGTAAAATGTTTATTGCAGCATGTTTCTCTGCCCTCAGGTCTTTCATCATACAGATTATATAACAACCCTATCATGTATCAGTCTCACTTCCTCTTTATCGACATTGGGCTTTTACATGATGTACCAGGCCCTAGCCACATGGAAGACAGAATGTGAAATGATTACATTCTCAATGTAAATGAGAACCATTTAATCCTATTAGCGCTCAACCGTAGTCATGGTTACCCTGGAACTTCAAAGTGCCAGTGTTTGATCAAGACTTCTGGTTTTCCATGAGGTGTGGGCACAGATGTTGCGCGAAAATAGCAGTGTTACTCGTACAACTTTACATATGATAACCATGGCTGTAAAGGCAGAGTTAGTAATGTTGTTGTGATGCACTTTTTGTCATATTTGCTGAAATAATCTTCACATCCTAATAGCAACCAGTAAATCTAAAGGTTTGACGGTAACATTTAATATATCCTATATCTGTGGCGTTGGAGGACTGCAATAAACACAACCAATCATTCAGTTCAGACTGACCTTAATGATTGGACGGCATTCGGGCCAAATGCAATGACTGGATGAGCTACTTGTCAGTCTAACTACCTAACTCCTGGCAGAAGTCAGGTAGTGCATTCATGTGTTTCGGGAGAGTAGTTTTGAAGGGAGGGAGTGGAATATTTCGGTTTAAATCCTTTCAAGCTGAAGCCAATACAGTTAGGTTCACAAAACTACCTTTAACCTAAGAACATTTAAGTAAAACATCAACACCTTTTCCAATGACATAATGGAATCTTCCTACAATACTAGAAAGCTGTCATTTGAAATACATTGCTTTATTACATATATCTGCTCCAACAAAATATATTGTTATTATATAACATATTATCATATCTCTTAGCCAGGGAAGAGCAGCACTCAACTGCACCTCAGTACTTGCAAGTCACATGTTAAGCATACAGAACTTGTAGTTTACAACTAGTTGGGAAAGTATAGAGACAGACACACACATACGAATTGTGTCAGGGGGCAAGTTCCAACTCACACTACCCAGCTAGCACAAGCCAATTCCCCAGGCAGAAATTATTGATCGTTCCAAACTCATCTAGGTCTACAGCATGCAGACTCTTAAAACCTTATCATTTAAACTCTCATCTTGAATTAATTTGTGCAGATTAGGATACCTTGAGATGCGAAACATTTCCAGTAACTAAATCCTCATTCCAGGTGCTAAATCCTCAGGTTGATGAGGGACACGCCTATTGTGTAAAAAAAAAAAAAAAAAAGAAAAGACAACAGTTTTCACACAAAGTGTCAAGATTATTGCAGAACTCTGTCATTCGGTAACAGTCCTCATGTGTGGTTGGGACCAAGGACTCTTTTTAATTTGCTACATGTTCAGTATGCACCCACATGGACCACAAGGACTCTTATTTTTCTGCCCATTCCTATTAAGCAAAGTGAGGGAGGAGGGACCCTCTCGGGAGAGAATTTGATTGCAGTGTATCATTATCATCACACTCCTCGGAGGCTCCAGGTTCACTCCCAACCCGCCTCCTTTCCACAGCTTAGATTAGCTAAGGGACTCTTTCTTTTAATTTTATGCATCACTTAGTCTGTGTACGTAGGCCTGGTTGAGATTGTAATTGTTAAGTGATTAGAAGACGAAGTCTATGGCCGGTAGTGCAGAATTTAACAATTGGATCTTTTGTGTTTTCATGGTAGGAAGGAGTTTTTTTTGTCTTCATCTTGTAATAATGAAAATAGGGAAACTTTTGTTCAAAGTGATATTCAGCTGGTATTTATTTAGACTTTAACATTCGTGAACTGGTCTAATGAATGTTGTTTCAAATCAGTGGTATCTTGCCACTTTTTCTGTCGCTTTAACTGTCATTTTTCCCCCTACATCTCTCTTTCTTTCTCTCTTCCTTCTCCCCCCACCTCAACAACTTCTAGATGCATTTCCAAAGCCTACACACCACATCTGTATTTATTTCCAAGTGAAAGGATCTCCCAATCGCTCTCATTTCTTGCCGAAGCGAATGAATATATTTTGTCTTCCATTTGCTTCCCTTGCCAACTTTTTCTCACTTGTGTGATATCTTCCTAGTCATACATTTGCATAAGTGCAGCGATGGCTCTGCAGCAGGTCTACGTTTTTTAATGGGCCGATATTTCCATTTCACAGAGGATGCATGTGGCAGTGGGGGGACAGGGACGAGAGAAATAGAGAGACTTAAAGAGAGAGATGCAGTACAAAGAGAATGGCAGAGGAATTTGGTGCTGAGTCCTGTCATCCTTAATAATGCACATGAGGCCAGGGAACGGCAATCCTCCCCACCCCCAAAAACACTGCCAGGTTCTGGAGCCCCCCCTGATTTGCAACCTTACAGACAGCACAGGTGACACTTGGGGCTTGGTGCCTGGGGGGACATCAGTAGAATACCCCTCCAGCAGAGACTTGTCACGGATGTCAAACGGACCTGACCCAGTTGCCACATTGAGTTTAGCCAGAGCCAGCTGTCTCATCACCATGGGGCCTGTCAGTCTTAACGTACACTCAGTTAGTTAGACAGAGCTGTGACAAAAACTTCCACAACAGGGAAAAGCTGTACAAATCTATCATTTTTATGATTCATCTCTCAGATGACATAGTGATGAATTATGTGTGTGTGTGTGTGTGTGTGTGTGTCTGCACGTGTGTGTGTGCACATGTGGTTATGTGGGTGTGTGCATGTGTGGTTATGTGTGTGTGCATGTGTGGTTGTATGTATGTGCATGTGTGGTTATGTGTGTGTGCATGTGTGCATGCGTGTATCTGTGTGGGTGTGTTTCAGTGCCTGTCTTTATTTGAATACTTTATACTTTGGTAAATGTAGTAATTTTATGGTGCTCACACTAATTTGTAAAAAAAAAATACATTCATAAAAGCCTTTAAAGACAAATAACAGTGAGTTTTTAGTCTTGAGATAAGGTTTCACCCCCCTCTTCTATTGCAATAAATGGTGAAAGCAAAGAAATGATGTGCCATCTTCGGCCCTATTTGCAGAAATTACAAGGGTGTCATCTGTGGAAGATTTGAAGTCAAATAATACTTACTTACTTCTTCTACAAACCACCAACAGTCACCTCAGGTCTCTGTGTGTGTGTGTGTATGTTTTCGAGCATCTGAGCACTTGCGCACAGATTATATGTCTCCATCTCTAGGTTTATGAGGCTCCCTCTGTTCTGTAGAAATGTCAACTTCATAATTCATCCCACCTGCCTCAATAATTAAATCTACAGCTGATACTTGTTTTTCTTCAGTGAGGCTCCCCAGACAGACATATGGTGAAATTAATCAGTAATAAACCAAAGCATTATTCTTCAAATTATTAATGAGAGCCCATATTTATGCATCTGCACTCTGTGATGAAATGCCTCTCATTACGTATTCCTCTTTGTGTCTGAACGATTAGCATTAAAACCCATCAAACTAGTTTTACTCTGTCATTACATTCAGTTACAACTAAAGTTGATAGTCAGGAAACCACACAGGAACCTCAAATGTATCTACAGGTCTAGGACATGTAACAAGTGACGTTGCTTTACAGTACTGTTGGAAGACACTGTTCCCCAATGGCAAAATTCTACATGTATTTGTACAACAAACTCCTTTATCCAAAGCGATACACAAATAGTGCATAGTAAGTTCAGCAGATATTCAAAGACTAGAAGTACACATTTCTAAGTGTGTTACAGTTGTTAAGGAATATGTATTTACAAGACGTAGTGCAACAATAATATTGTTATACAATGAGATGTCCCTTTAGATATCGGGTTTTTCCTTGAGTTGTTTGTTTCATTTTGATGGGAAACAGATAATTTCCAAGTACTTGATTATATTTGCAAAAATTATTTGACTCAGGTATTATGACTTATGTAGATAATCACTCTGGTTAGCCTATAGTTAACATGGAATTTTCATGTTGACTGCGAAAGGCGGTGGTTAGGGTATTTGCGGTTTGCGGAATGCTTGCTGATTACTTTAGTTGCTATTTATGGACAACAAATTCCCTTTTGATTTAACCCTTGTGTTATCTTCGGGTCATTCTGACCCATCAGTCATTGTGACCCACCGTCGTATTGCGGCAACTTTAACGCATACAAAAACAAAGTGAAGCATTTTCTTTTAACCGTTGGGCTGTCTCAGACCCCCCACATTGCGAAGGTTAAAAGAAAAATATTTTTATTTGGGTAAAATTGGGTAAACACAATGATGGTTCGTTATGAACCTTTGGGTCATGTGACCCGAAGGCAGCACAAGGGTTAAGGGGATTAAGGATCCCCCTGGTGTTTTTGACGCCAATACACCAAGGTAGGGGCGTTTCTAGACCACCCCAATTCCGCCCCTCAAAAATGCACAATCTATATGTATTTTGTATTATCATAAAAAGTGAAACTAATGACACAGACATTGCACACAATGTTTGTTGTTTGCCTTTTTTGCACAACGGTAATTTTTGTAGCCTATGTGTGTGTGTGTGTATGTATTTATAATAGTAAAATTAAGTGATATTTCCTTAGATGAATATGGCACTTTTGTTTTGAGGGGGGGTTGGAGAGCTTATAGGGTTCCAGAAGGGCCTGAAATGCCACTGCTCTGAGGAAAAAAACTAGAATTTTTCTGTGTCAGTGACACTAATGATATGTGCAAATTTACTTTTTGTGAGATAAATGTAAGACGGTTGATGACAGTGTTCAATACATGTGTTCTTTCAAGCTGTTACTGCCCTTTCATCTGAGAAGGAGGAAGTCATCAGTTTTCTAAAGATTTGACGGTGTTTCTAGCCACCCTTTATCTGATTTGTTGTACATAGACAATAATGTTTAAAACAATCAATCCTCCGAATGAATGAATAAATTGTAAATGAAAGTAAATAATAATCAGGGGAGACATCCATTGTAATTTCATTTTATGGTGGGCTCTAATTTGCTTTCAGGTGCAACTGTTCAAAAAAGCAGAGGGCACCTTGGATACAACTGTTTAATCTCTCGTTCTGTTCTTCTTCAATACAGTCTGACCATTCCATCTCATCAGCAAAACATACTTCTCTATTAATGTGTCACAAATCATTGGGTGTAAGATCGATATAAAATCAGCGAGAAAATAGAAGAAAAAAAACAATGTTAACTCGGCCAAGGTATCGCCTTGTCATCATGAATTGGAATGCCCCAAAATAATCCCCAGAAGAATATAATAAAATATTCATCTTTCATTTGCAAAGTTCTCGTCTGTCATCTACATTTATTTCTTCAGTCATTCTTGATATTAATATGAAATGATGCTGGAAGGTTGGAGAGATTTATCTGGTATAAACACCCGTCCTTCTCCGGGCTATGTGTCTATGTGTCTCGTCTCTCCTTCTCATTTCTTCCTAGACTCGACAGCTATTCCATACCAGCTGTACATCTGGGCATTAAAACACTTTTTTGGTTTGATGCTCCTCCTTATCGTGACCTCTCTGTGTTTGTTGTTGTCGGTCACATTTTATGAACCTCTGTTTCTTGTCCTCCTTGCCCTTGTCCATGTGCGTTTTGTCAGAGGCAAAAATGGAGACTGTGAACAAACTTGTTTCTATGATTGCGAGTTTGTTAGGAACATTGCTGCCCAAGAGAAGACAAGAGGTAAACAGTGGAAATGGTCCTTTTGACTCTTAATTAAAGTAGCCATACGTATGTGTGTGGTTGTAGAAACAACAGCTCCTTCCTACAGTATTTGGAGGATTCTAGTGAATTGGAGATGCTGTAATTAAAAGCTTATGGATTGAGTTGTCATTGTGGAAGTTCCAAATGGAAGCACTAGAAACACAATAAGGTACACACAGAAACTTTCAAACTGAAAAGTGCTGATAATAAACGAAAAGATGCTCCTATTGTCAGCAGAAATCCTCAACCTCTGTTGTAGGACTTCATTACAAAGAAAAGAGTGCAGAAATATGGTGTCAGGCTTATATCTCAGTTGGTATGTACTCACCTTGTATGACTTTCATTAGCCATTTAGCCCCTCTTCGGGAACAAAATATGTATCTGGATCCCAAGGTAAAATCCAAACCGTCTCTTTTTTTAAATACCATTCAATACCAGCCTTGGCAATTTCAAGTACTGTAAAGCCTTTACTGAAAGAATGTTTGTTACATACTAGGAGTCAGGTGGCTGAGCTTTTAGGGAGTCGGGCTAGTAATCTGAAGGTTACCGGTTCGATTCCCGGCTCTGCAAAATGACGTTGTGTCCTTGGGCAAGGCACTTCACCCTACTTGCCTCGGGGGGAATGTCCCTGTACTTTACTGTAAGTCGCTCTGGATAAGGGCGTCTGCTAAATGACTAAATGTAAATGTACTATACTGAAGAGATTCTGAACTCATCTCTCCTCACATAAAGGAATATAACCGACGTACAATATACAACAGGAGTGCAACTTCTATCTCAGGCCCGTGTACTGTAGCTACACTAAGGGGCAAGATTGAAAGAATTGATGTCGCAATAGACGATGGATCTCCCTTTGCTGTTCAAAGTGTAGACGTAAGAATAAGAATTGGCCAGTTTGTGTGGTCTTCCTATGCAGTCCTCATCTTAGATGGGTTCTGCACCATTGTTGTCTGTTTGGCAGTGACCATGGCTAGTTCCCATAAATTTCTCCTTTGACACATATCCAGCTCATCATTTCCATCTTTTTTCATCCTTATAAACAGGCTCTCTTATCTGTCTCACCCCTCCCTTCTCCTCGTCCCCATCTGCCTCTCCCTCTCTCTTTTTCTCTCTCACACTCTCTCTCACCCACTCCTTTAATGCATCTTGTCAGATTGAGTGTCTCACAGTCACAACTGGCTGTTGGATTATAGAACCCTTGAGGGTTTTGTTCTGCCCCCTTCCTCCTCCTCCTCCTCCTCGTTCTTCCTCCCTTTCCTTTCGCCCTTTTCCTTTCCCCCCCCAGCATGCGTAAGCTCTACCGGTCCTGTAAGCTTCTTATCCAGCCTGCCCCTATCTTCCCCTATGCCTTCCTGATTAAAGGAAAGGAAGTTTATCATATCTTAGAGTGGGCGTCCATCTGTCACTCTTCCAGACCTTGTCACTGGCTGGTCCTCGACACTCGGCAATGACTGCAGCTCATGGAGGCCTCATGTGAAGGGGGTGGGTTATCCCTTTGGGCTGTTCCTTCAACTGGTGGTGCATGATGTTCCCTGCCACACATACATACAAGCACTAACACAGTGGCCACACGTGATCTCTGATATTCAGCTGTGCCAAGTGAAAACACGCCTACCGGTATATCATAATTTTTCTTGTTCGGAAATGGCTACTGATGAGAGGGCCAGAGAATGAGGATAGCTACCACTACCTGTTTTCCATGAGGAGTTAGTTTCAGAGCTGATTTTCATGCAGTTAGTTTCAGAGCTGTTTTCCATGAGGAGTTTGCTTCAGAGCTGTGCTCCATGGGGAGTTAGCTCTGAGTTTTGTTACGTGGGGAGTACGTTTTGTGCTGTTCTATGTGGGGAGTTAGCTTTGAGCTGTGTTACGTGGGGAGTTAGCTCTGAGGTGTGCTACGCGAGGAGTACGTTTTGAGCTGTTCTCCATGAGGAGTTAGCTTGGAGATGTGCTTCATGAGGAGTTAGCTTCAGACCTGTTTTTCATGAGGACCCTGGTCAGTGGTCTTACATGCCTCAACATCTCAGACCAAAATGTATTTTTATCCAGATTTCTTTGAAGTCTATGAAATAGACAAAATAGTCTATGAAATACTATGAAATAACAAAATTATCTGAAATACTGTTTTGAATACCAATATACCAATACAATATATCAAACTAGCTGTAGGAGTAAATTACGTTTTTGTTCTCTGTTTAACTATTAGGTTGAATTAAACAATTTGAGGGATTGCCGTCTGATTATCTTCACTAAAGAATAAAATTGTAATTCTGTAAGTTAATTGCACTTCATCTAATCAGTGAGATGTGTTAACCTTCCTCTTGACGTTCCATGGAACCAGACAGATATGAACCAGTCTTTTATTAGAATTTACATTTCTTAATTCATCTCTCCGTGGGCGGCTGTTGTTGTTGTTGATAGGCTATCTCAGATCTCTGCACAGGATGGGGTGCACCGCTGGGATGAAAAGGGAATCCCTCTATCTCCGTCTGGTCCCTCTTCCCCTCTTCCCCCTTTTTTCTTAACTCTTTCTTCTTCAGGTTTTCCAGGACACACCGCAGGGCTGCAGAGGTAGGCAAGCACCCTCCCCAGACGTCTTTTATGGCTGATGTCAGCGGGAGAGGAGTGTGGGTTCTGTGTCTCTGACTCAGTGTGTCAACCCACGATTATACCAAGATATTTCCAAATGTCGTGTGTCATGACCCGATTATATCACAGCTGGGGGACACATTATTGTATTCCGGGAGACTTGCAATTATTAAACTTAGAGTATGAGCTGGATAACCCACACTTTATATTCATATTCATGGCCATGTCTATTCAGTTCGAAAATATCAGATATCCATTCCGATTCTGTTTTGTCTGTGTCTTGTACCTTTCATTCTGAAAAAAAGAAACAAGCACTTTGTTTTCAACTTGTTTGGCTATTGATTTTAATTTCACTGCACATGTCAAATCAAATTGCTGAACATATCCTCCTATTCTCTGAAAACTCAAACCACCAACAAGGCTCTCAAATGTCCAATGACAATGGGGAGCACTTGTACTGACTCCAATTACACTCTCGCATATCAGTATGAGAATACATACTCCAGAGCAAATTAAAACCGCTTGCTTAACCAACTCTACCCCCACTAGCTATTCAATTCTGTGCAGAGCTGGAATCACTCTCCCAGATTGCATTGCCAATCTCCCCTCACAAGGAGAAGTGTCTGAAGTATATTTCTGAAAGTCTAATAAGATGAACCCACACTCTACCCGCACTCCGATAAGAAGTCACTTGAGTCTATTGGAGTGTTTATGGAGCCACACACTTACCTGCCATATTCACAATATCCAGAAATGCATTAACCCCTGAAAACAATCCCATCCACGTTAAGAATTTCTTTAAATAGATTCTTAATTTTCCATAGATACTATTTTGCTGTATCTCAATTTGAAGTGCTAATGATAAATGAATTACCAATACTGTGATCTTCAATTAGTAGCAACAAATGGTTGCCGTGGTATGACTCAATGTTCTCCTACAGCACAGTATTAATCATGCGGACATACATATACAGACACAGATACAGTCACACACATACAGACAAATATGGGAAGAGCATACTTTGTTACTGTACTTAAGTAGATTTCTGATATCAGTACTTTTTTATGAATTTTTATTAAAAGCGGTAGTACTTTTTACTTAAGTATAGAGGCCATACTTATTTACTTTAACTTGGGTGAAAAAGTGTGGTCAGTACTTTTACCAGAGTATTTTTAACCCTTGTGTTATCTTCGGGTCATTCTGACCCATCAGTCATTGTGACCCACCGTCGTATTGCGACAACTTTACCGCATACAAAAACAAAGTGAAGCATTTTCTTTTAACCGTCGGCTGTCTCAGACCCCCCACATCGCGAAGGTTAAAAGAAAATGCTGTTTATTTGTTTTTGTATTGGGTAAAGTTGTCGCATAACAACGATGGTTCGTTGTGAACCTTTGGGTCATTTGACCCGAAGGCAGCACAAGGTTAAACATGAGTATCTGTACTTCTACTTGAGTGAAGGATGTGTGTACTTTTGCTGTATTTGCATACAGACATAGATACACAGTCACTCGCATACAGACACGGATACACAGTCACACATACATGCGTTGTACACATTAGGGACTCCATGGGGAAAAGGAAGACAGATTATAGAACAGGACCAGTGTTTTTTTATTTTTTTTTATCTGTCTCCTCTATGTACCAAGCACACATCCGTACACACTCTCACACATGTACACACTTTTACATATCCACATGTGCACAGAAACATACACATATGCCCGTACGCTTTTAAGTGCCTGAGTGCATGATTAGGCTATAATTAAAGCTAAATCAAGGTTGGCTTTCTCGCTTTGCACACATCCTCATGCACGCACACACACTCACAAAACATGCTGGCAGGCATGTGTGTCACGCAGACCATAACACCCTACAACAGAATTGAAAAGACTATGTCAGATTTAACCTTGGCATATATTCGTATACTGTGCAGCTCAGCGACATTGAACGTCAGGATTGCAGAGATAGTTAGACAGTAATAAAATTATGCTTTTGGCAGTGTAATACAGGGGTTTTAGGTTAAAAAGAAGTTCACTTTCTGTAGAAGGATGACAAAAATAGCCTTGCCCTAACCTACTGTAAGCATTAGGAAGTCAGAAAGATATGTAAGGGAATCATAGCTATGCTGTATGTCATAGCAGTAGACACCAATGCACCTCTATCTCAATCCTCTGTACGAAAAACTGTTATATGGCATCAGGCTACATGGGTAATGAAAGGGTGATTTTTTGTCACTAATTTAGGTGCCCCTATATGTAGTATTATGGGCAGAACTAACTCTAAACATTATTTGTTCCAGCTATAATGGTCATTCAAAGCTAACGACAGATAACACAAAGATAGCAATGCATCTATTTATAATAAATATTATTTTTTTTCTTTGCCGAATTGATGAGCAACAGAAACTGCAATTTCCTGGAACTGTATGTGCAACAACTGTATACTTTTAGTGGTTGGTGGAAGTAGAATGTTTTTTGTAGTTTTACAGGTCATCAATCAGTTGACCGTCCGAATAAACTTGAGCGGGGCCATCTAAAGTAGACGCCCTGAACCTGAGACATTATCCCTGTGCACAGATGAACAGGTGACTACTGTACGCTAGGACGCTAGCAGTTTAATCTTCTTGACTTATACTACTAATCCTCTTTTATAAACTCTGACCTACGGGGGCTTAAAACACAAGATTGTGCACAGCGATTATATTCTGATGATACAATTATGATTGTAATCTCCTGCTTCCACTTCTCCTCCTCCAGCCTCTCCTCGCGCCCGTATTTTGTAATCAACCCATTGATACAGATGGCAGATTAGAAATCCTTCTCTTAAAGCTTCTATGAATACATCTTGTGAGAGGAAGCGCGTTAGCATTGATGCAAAGGTACCATGAGATCAGAGAGGTGCATGCAACACTAAATGAGACCATCAAAGGAAGGAAATCGCTATTTATTCTCAGCCTTAAGTGGGAGCCAACGCACTCCTGAAGGAAATGTAGGTCAATCCGTTTCCTGTTCCTCCTGATCCCATCATCCTATCAGCAGCCAGGGAGGCAGTTCTGGGAAGAAATGGGAGGCTTCCTGCTGCAGGTCACTATCAAATGTGTTCCTCCCTTCTCTTTGACTTCCTGTATGTTGAAAATCAATAGAAATTTACGTTCTTGTGTTTTCCACAAGAGAGATCATGTCAGAGATAGCTCCTAGACATTGTTTAACTTCTCTGTCTGTATTTATGTTCAAAAAGTAGCTGTGCTA